>NW_005871264.1:359857-439011 GCF_000147115.1 Myotis lucifugus | reverse complement strand
TATGTTGTGCCAGGCATTTCCTTATAGTATCTCATTTATTTTTCACAAAAATCCCAAGGGGCAGGTATTCGAAGTGCTGTCCAGATAAGGAAGCTAAGGCTCAGGGACGCTTAGTAACTTCCCGGCGTATGTCCCAAAGTAATGGCAGAGTGGGATTCCAGCTGGAAAAGATAAGAAAGGCCTACGGAAGAAAAAACAAAGCAAAACAGATTCTCGGATCTTACCGAAATGGATTCTAATTTGTTGGTGTTGTGTGGGGACCAGGGAATTTATATTTTTAACATTTGCATAGATTTGACATTGGTCCATGGATTGCCTTTTGGGAACTATGCAGTCAACCATGCTTTACTGAGATAAAACTAACTAGAGCCTTTGTGGGTCTGATTTTCCTCATTACATCTTTAGCTCCTTTGAGAATGGAACACATGTTACACACATTTTGATTCTGTCTTCAGAGACACCCTGGGGCATGTCTGTTGCAGGCTCAGAAGGCATACTCTCAAAATTTGGGGGACCAGGTGAGAAAACCTGTCCCGTCAAACAGAAACTAGAAAGGATCAGCAGAACATGAAGGAAATGCCTTAAGAGATCTTTTTGTTAAAATGCTGCTGATGGTCCTAGGATATTGTAAGCAAAAGCCTAGATGTAGCGTGTTAAGAAAGTCATGAGCTACTCAGCTGCATTGCAATTTGACTAATTGTTGGGCTGCAATAATAGAAGAGTGTGTTATGTATAGGGCCCAGGAAAAGGCAAGCCAAAGAATGAGAAGTGTATCCAGCTGTATTTAGACAAGACTCATTTCTATGTCAGGGCAGCAAGCCTGTGTTCTTGGTATAGGAACCTCCTCCCTTGGAGGAGAGGAGAACTGTTTCCAGCAGGAGCTGCTTCTGCTGGGAAGAGGAACTTGCTCCGTAGTTGCTCCATAGTGGGTCTACTGGATGGCCCTCCCAACCAAGAAAGGGAGACCTCTGTAGACTCAGTTCCCACACCAGGCCAGCTCACTAGTTCATTTGTGTTTGCTTGATCAGTTGCTCTCCCGAGGCGGGTGGTGGTGGGTGGGTGGGTAGTGTGAGCCTGTTGCATAGAGCATGATCCCCATTGGCTCCACTGGCTGAAGCTGAATTTCTGAATCTCTAAACCCTCGTGTCTGTCAACTACCGATGCCTGTGAGATTCAATCTGGAACTACCAGCCAGACTTTCTTAGCTGCAAATAAATAAATAAATAAATAAGGTATTTGTCCAGACTTAAGGGCCTCAGGGGTTCCTAGTCCCTTATTCCTTCGACTCTAAGAAGATTAGAGCCTTCATTTTTCTCCTAAGGAACAGATATTTGAAAAATATGCTTTTCACATTAACCATATATATAACTTAGTATATTTGAATGCTATATTTGAATTTTTAAAAATGGATAACTTTGTGTATCCCCCATAAGTGGGTAGATATTTGAATTATACCATGGAGACATTGGGACAAAGGGGAAGTGAGTGGCTGCCCAGTGAGTCAGTGGCAAAAGCAGGATTAGAATGTGTGTGTTTCTGACTTCTCAACCTGTGCTCAGTGCAATTAAATCTCAATTATTCCAGTCAGCGTCGTTACTCTGTCTATATTTTCCTTCCAGTCTGTTCCTCAAGACACTGTCTTTTTACAGCCATGGACTCGGCTGGCTCATGAATTCCTTTGTCAGAGATCTTGGGACTTTATTTTGCATATGGTAAAGAGAAGCTTGCACAATGTGTTTGTTATGAACATAAAGAGATAAAGAGCTACAGAGCTCACTTGGGGCAGCTCTAAGTAACAGGAAGAGTAAACAATTCCTCCCAACCCCCACCCCCCCTCACCGAAAAGATGTTTGTGGGCTTTGCGGAGATGGGTTTTCTACAGAATGGAAGGTAATGGATGGGCCAGCAGAAAACCCAGCAATGGTCCAACTGAGATTTTGGTAAGGCTTATGAGGGAAGATTGTGGTGAGTGTGTGAAAGACTGAAATTTGAGCTCCCGCTGGGACATCTTATAATGAAGGTTAAGAACACAAGTTAAACCACACACACACACACACACAATTATAAGAAACCTCCGCTGCAGTTCCTTAATATAAATTTTTTAACAAATACATATAAATGACTTATAATATAATAATTATTTTACAGTATGTCTTGCGTCCTTAAAAGTTGTATATCGAATCCTTTAACCTTCCTTTCTCGGATTTTGCCTGCCCTGTTTATCTGCAGTGAACACGCCTTGGAACACAGACTTCTCGTCCACCCCTGCCTCTTGTGTCCAGACTTAGCCCCTAACTCCCGGGCCTGCCCACATACTTGCTGATGGCTCTTTAAAAAAAGGCTCAGTAAACCCAAAGTTAAACTTTGCTCCACTTTCTGAGTGACCAGCTTGTGATATTATACATTTCCAAGTGATGACGTTTTCCAGCTTAGGATACAAACAAAAATGCCACACCCAACACAGGCTCGTTATCTTTGAATTTATCCAAAAATCTAGAGTTCTCTGGCCCAAACAGATTATATTTACTGGAAAAGCACTGAATTCTGCCTGGCATGCTTGGGATCGCTTTGAAGTTTCTCCTTCCAAGAAAAGGATATCCTTTTATACATGACCATGGCTTCTACCAGGTACTTGCAGTTTTTGAAAACAAGCCTCCATAAGGCTTTTGCTATTAAGAAGTTACATGGGCCATGAAGTTGAAAGGTTGCCTGTCTGGCCTGAAAACATTTTGTCTGTGCAAAATACTAGGGGAGACAGAAAAAGAGGTGGTCGGGGAGGCATAAACACAGCTGGATTCAATATTAGAAGCAAAGATAGGCATTTTGCTCTTTATTGTGGTACCTGCCTGGGAATCACGTGGGACACATGAAAAGCATCCGTAAGCATGGGGGTGTGTGTGGGTTCGGCACGCAGGCTGGGAAGGTAGGCTGGGGGCTCTGCTTCCCTTCCCCCAGGGCTGTGGTCACGTCGTCTTCCCCCTGCCCCTCGTGTCAGCACTCTTGGTTTTCACTAATTGTGAAAGTTCCTCTTTTTGCAGAAAGATCTACGTCTTCTTTGCCTCATAAAAATTATCCCAAATTGAAGCTGCAACTATAAAAAAACCCCCAGCAAAGAAGAAGCAGCCTTTCTGACCTAAGTTATGGGAAAGTGGACTTTTGTTTTCTTTTTAAAGAAATATGAGTCTTCGTAATGTATTGGTAATTCTAGTAAAAAAATAGGTAATGTTCTAGATGGACTTGATTTCATACAACAAGACAATCCTTCAAATGCTTGTCCATTTCTGCTCAGAAGACCACTTTCAGATTAATGAAAAGTAAAATAAAAATGAAGTTACATGTCACTTTCAGTGCAGTGATTTCTACACAAAGTTTAAGAAAAAGGGAAAAATTATTATTATTTTTTTAACTATGAGAGATCCACCAAAGGTACTAGACAGTGAGAATTTGGTATTTATAGTCAAATACAGTAAATTTGAGCAGAAATTTACTGTGTCCATTACAGGACAATCTGTTCATCTTTACTATTCCTTCGTGATTCTTATTCCTATCATACTTTCCAGTGCACGGTTTTCTACTTTAAAAATAGATCTAGGGTGCCTCATTGCTGAGGCTCTTCTCACTTTTAGAAGAGATGATCTATCTATCTATCTATCTATCTATCTATCTATCTATCTATCTATGCTCTATTTATCTAGATATCTAGATACATTTAAATCTTTATTGTTGAAAGTATTACATATGTCCCCTTCCCCCCATTGACCCCACCTTCTCTCATATATTCTATTCAACATCAACCTCTCTCCTACATTTTAAATTTGAACCAGCAAGAGGAACCTTCAACTCAAAATATTCCAATCTCAACTCATCAAAACTGCTCCCCCTGTGTTCCTTTCCTGCACCCAAGAAAGTAGGAGTCATTTTAGATGCTGTTCCTCCTCCTCATTCCTTAAACCCATCGTGACTCAAGCTCATAAACTTGGCTCCAACCTTCCTTGTTTTCTACATTTTTATGGTCCCTGCCCTAGCGCAAACCCCCATTGCCTGACCCTGAGTTTGGGCGATAACTTTCCATTGGGCCTCCCTGCTTTCAGTCTGGCCTCCATCTGATCTGCCCGTTCCTCCTCAGCCGCAGTGATGTTTCTAAAACACATTTGACATAAAGGGACTCTGTTGCCCCCAACTTTCTGTGGCACGCCCCAAGAGTGTGGGATGGAGTTGAAAATTCATTAGCCTGGTGTCAAGGGTTCCAAGTGCGCCACACTATTTCACATGTCTGTGCCTTTCCATCGATAGTTCCATCTGCTTAGAATTCCACTATCTCACTTTTCCTTGATAAGGTTTTTTCTTAAAATCTGGCTCATGTCACCAAAGCCCAGACCACGCTCCTCTTACCCAGGTGAAAGTAATCATTTTCTCCTTTATGCTTTGTATTCTCTTCACATCATGTTATGATGAGCCTTTATACTTTTTTTTTTATTATTTTTGGATGTGTTTCCTTGTCTCTCTGTTGTACCGGACTATAAGCAGCTTGAGGTCAAAGGTTTTGTCCAACTTACATTTCCACCCTCCTCCCTCTGAACTCCCCACGGTGCCCACTACACAGTAGCTAAGTAGTCAGGGTGTTTATTGAGTGAATAAACCAGTGAATGCAGTGGCCTCCTAGGTTTCAAAATAAGTCTAAAGCACTCCTGGTATCCTGCTCTCCCTAACTAAAATGAGGAAAGCACAGGGAATAAACCCTGGCCTTTGTTTCTCACTTTTACCACGCAGTGCCCTTAAGACTGTACCTTCCCTTCAGTGCTTCCCTGGATGTTCACCTTAATCTGTATAAACCCCAAGTGGCAGGAGGGTATAGATGGGTTTGTCTCCTCTTGAGACCACCTTGCCCACACCCTGCCTTGGGAGCCATTCAGGTAGTCCCCAAGTATTTGGGGCTTTGCCAGGAGAGCCACGAAAGCAGAAGGGTCACTTGTTCTGGATTCTTTAATCACCTCCTTACCTTTGCCAGAGACTGTGTTTTTTTTTTTAATATTTTTTATTTATTTCAGAGAGGAAGGGAGAGGGAGAGAGAGAGAGAGAAACATCAATGATGAGAGAGAATTATTGATCGGCTGCCTCCTGCATGCCGTCCCCCCGGGGATCCAGCCTGCAACCCGGGCATGTGCCCTGACCAGGAATCCAAGCGTGACCTCCTGGTTCATAACAACCACTGAGCCATGCCCGCCAGGCAAGACTGTGTTTTCTAGAGGCAACGATAAGGCAAAATTTCACCCAGTTTGTAGCATGAACACCCACTTTGAGGGAATGATAGACAAAAATTGAAATTAATGTTATGGAGAGGTTAGAAGTGAATGATCATGTCACAATAGGCTAGTTTTCCAGGAGTCACTGTTTTTTTTCTACGTAGTGAACACTACTCGGTATTACACTGTCCTGTCCCAGTGAAGACTTTGCTGGCAGCAGTTCAGCAGACCATACACGAGGCTATGGTTGTAATGGAGAGTTGTTTGCACTAAGCAGGATTTTTCATCTTACAGGAGTTGAATTTTATTGGATCAGATGGAAAACCTATTCCTTTGGGCGTTTGCTCATTTACTTGTGATAGAGAATCAGGAGCTTCAAGGACTTTAAAAATTTTTTTTTGCATATGATGGTGAGCCACCAAAAGGCCCACTCTCACAGAGGCTTAGGCATGAGATTCCTCAATCACCCTCTCTCCTCAGAGTAGCTTGGAACCAGTGGCTAGTAACCCAGACACTTCACCTGGCCCGTTTGGGCCACTGGTCCCCAACTAACGTGGATGAGAGAATGTGGCTGAGTTAGTTCAATCTGAATGTCTGACCCAAGAAGAGCTGACACTGAGCAAAGGTGGGTTTCCCACACAGTAACCAGATCTAAGCCTCAAGGCCCACTACCACCAAGCCTTAACCAAGGGAACCAACCAACCACAGGCTCTGCATGATTAGGGCAAAAAGTGGAAGAAAGCAAGGGAGACGAATCAGTTTCCTCTGAGAATATGAACGCAGCCCTTTCTGAAAGCCCTTTTGAAAGCTATGATAAAAAAATTTGGACAGCCTGCAGTGGAAGTCACATTTGACCACCTCCAGACTCAAGGCTGTTATTTTTGTGAAAGTCTATTTTAGCCAAAGGAAATCCTGTTTCCCCAGCAGCACTGGCAACAGCCCTGAGATGCACAGTCGTCTCAGGAGTGTTGTGAGGATACGGGCTCTCTTTAATCTCAGAATAAAAATATTTGATGTTTACAAGGTGTATTAGTATAATTGGAACGTGTCTGCCTGTCTGCTGGCCTTCCTTCCACGGGGGGACCTCATAATTAAAGAGCATTGTGTTCATGTGGCGGCCTGTTTATCCTTTCATAGCTTCTTGGGAGCGGTTATGGGCAAGACCGTTACCCTGGGCTCTTGGGGAGCTCATCCCTGCAGAGGCAGCTGCTGCCAGAACAAAGGGGAGGCTGCCCCTGAGAAGCTCCTCTCTGCTGTGGGGCGAAGTGGGAAATGTGAGGAGGACAGCGCCGGGGAAGGGATGCCTGGTGTCCCAGAACAACTTCTGTGTAATGTGGACACACACCTTTGTACAAATCATAGGAAGGCCCCAGAGTGATTTCCCTTTTCTTTGAGAAAGGTCAAGAAAAGACATTCCCACCCGTCTCTCTTTGTGCACAGACTTTGACGTTAGGTTTTGAAAGTATTTCCCTAGTGCCAAAGGACTCGACTAGTCAGAGCCTCCTTCAACAGTCATGTGAGTATTAAGAACTCACATTTCCTAAGCTTGCTTTTATGTTTATTTTCACTTTCTCCTGTGACCCAGAACCTCCAGTGCCTGGCAAAATGTGGGTAGGTACATAAATAAAATAAAATAAAATGAAATGAAATAAAATAAATAATGAATGATAAATAAATAAATAAATGTGTTTTCAATGAATGAATGAATCCCCTGTAGAGTTCCTGTCCTCCCCAGTCTGGAAGTCCCCAGCAACGTGTCTGCCATGTGCTCGAGTGACTCTGTCAACCACAGTCCCTGTGTGACCTGTGGCTGCTCTGGTGACCCGCCCCCCCTTCCTCCCCCCCTTCCTCCCTCCCCGACCCCCCTCCTTTTGTTGCCTGAGGGAGCGGTGGCTGCAGCTGCTGCTGACCCCACTGAGCACTCCGAGCTGCATCAGCATGGGCACTTCCCTCCATCTCCCAGTGCCCTGGGACTGCACTGCCCACAGTGTCTCACCTCTGCTGCGCTGTCCTCCCTCCTGGGAGCCCACACCATCCATGGAGCAGGGCCGAGCCATAGCTTCAAACCTCCTTTGGCTCCTGCTCAAGATTTCAGGACCCCTGTCACAAAAGTCTCTCTTTCTCAAACGTGAAACTAAACATGTCCTTATCTCAGTGCTTTTCAGCGCTGATTAGACGAACATGTCTACCCAGGTCCCGCCCCAGATAGATACTTTCATCCGATGGGTCTGAAGTGGAGTCGGGCCCTTGTACTTTTCCAGGATGTTTGTTGGTGATTCTGAGGCCCATGCAGGCTTATGAAGGACACTGCCTTAGGCCATCACGTTGTATCAGTGGACACTCAGAGGGGTGGTCAGTTTGGGCTCAGTGATGATACTCTGCTAGGAAGCGGCATCTTTAGGGAGGCAGGGTAATGTCTTTTAATTTTTTTGAACAGCACCGTATTTGGGTGAAGATCTAATGAATTCTTTTTCCTGTGTTATGCTAACCTAAGGGTAGCAGTTGTAAGAGAAGTGCTGAGTTCTAGCCGCTGGAAACATCCAGGAGAGGCTATGTGGCCATCCAGACGGGAGGCTGCAGAAGGGATGTCTGCACACGTTGGACTGACTTTGAGATGCTGTGAATCAATTCACTGATGTAGCACACGTGCACTGAATCCCTATTGTGTATTTGGTGGGTTACAGAGAATAATTAGATATGCACCCTACCCTCTAGAACAGGGGAGGGAACCTTTTGTCTGCCAAGAGACATTTGGATATTTATAACATCATTCCTGGGCCATACAGAATTATCAACTAAAAATTAGCCTGCTATATTTGGTCAAACATTTAATTAACTCACCCCTAATGCCTTTGCAGGGCCAGACCAAATGATTTTGCAGGCCTTATACAGCCCTTGGGCCGGATGTTCCCCACCCCTGCTCTAGAGCATAGCATCTAGGGGCAGCGGTTCTCAACCTGTGGGTCCCGACCACTTTGGGGGTTGAACGACCCTTTCATAGGGGTCGTTTAAGACCATCGGAAAACACATATTTAATTACATATTGTTTTTGTGATTGATCACTATGCTTCAATTATGTTCAATTTGTAACAATGAAAATACATCCTGCATATCAGATATTTACATTACAATTCATAACAGTAGCAAAATTACAGTTATGAAGTAGCAACGAAAATAATTTTATGGTTGGGGGTCACCACAATATGAGGAACTGTATTAAAGGGTCGCGGCATTAGGAAGGTTGAGAACCACTGGTCTAGGGGGTGGCTCTAGGTCTGTTCTCTATTGATTCACTGACTTTGCCAGGCAGTGCTTATTGTGCATCTACTCAGTACCAGGCACGGAGTTAAGCTCTGGGGCTGATGGTAGGCACGGAGTTAAGCTCTGGGGCTGATGGTGAAGAAACAGAGCCCTGCCCTCATGCAGCTTCCATTCTCCTGGAGGCGATGGACAGGGGCCATCCATGCAAACATACTTGGAAAGAGCTATCAGGAAGGGGAGAGAATGGGAATGTCTTATGAGTATTTTAGATAAAGTGCTCTGAGAGTTCAGAGGAAAGATAATACCTATGTAGGTGGGTTAATCCCTTAAGAAAAAAGCAGTAAATAATACAACACTTAGCTCATTTAATTATATATATAAATTTTAGGTTCACAAAATTGAGTTGAAGGTACAGATTTCCCCTATACCTCTAGCACCACACATGCATATCTTTGCCCATTATCAACATCCTCCTCTAAGGCATTTTTTAAAATTTATGTTTTATTGTTGACAGTATTACAGATGTCCCCCATTTCACTCTCCCCTTGTCCCCCTCCACCTAACCCCTGCTCCACCCCAGGCATTTTAATAGATGGAATGAAGCAAGCTATAGAGAGGTCTTACATAACAGACTCCCTGAGTCTGTGCTCCTGCTTCTTGGGGGGCAAAAAAAATGGTTCTCTGTAGGAGTTGGTTCCCTGGAGAGATGGTGGCAGAAACTCGGTCTTCATTTCTTGTATCACTTCAGCCCTGAGAACAGATCTTTACATATGGTTTGTGGAACTGAAATGAATTGAAATAAGTTGTCAGCTGATCTGTACCTGACACTGAATAAAAGACTCAGAGGAATAAGCTACTTGAGAATTAGACAGCATTTTCTATTTGAAAGTTGTTCTTAACAACCACAAATCTAAAGCGTGACAAAGGAACAATTTGTGATTCATTTGGGTAACACTGTCTTTCCTGGAATGAAAGGATTTCTTTTCATATAGAAATTGAAAAAGAAGCACGCCCTTATTTTGAACTTATAGTTGATACAGCTTTGTAAACAAGAAGAGTTCCAAGTCACAGAGATGTTTTCCCAGTCTGTTGTCTGTGAGTGGGTATAAGGCAGGAAATACAGTCCTAGGGATTGGCCAATTGTCCTGGAGGCAACTTACTCCTGCCCCCAGACATGCACTAGCCTCTGTTCATGTCTCTTAGAATGCCCTTGGAGTTGCATCCATCCAGCACACATGGGCCTTCATTGCCTTTATCGATCCATGCTTTAAAGCCTTATTGAAAGTGTTATTCAGTTATTTCGTACCACATGTAACAAGAAGGCAGAATAGTGTGTATCCCTGTCACTCTGGATTGTAAATGTTAGAGCTCAAGAATCTCTCTCTTCAATTTATTTTTAAAATATTCACCACCTCCCACCACATAGAACAAAGTTCAACATGTGACATTTTTATTTCTTAATAAATATTAAATTATTATTTTGAGCAAGTGGCTAGTTGTAGATAGCTGAAGATCCAGCACTAATTTTCTGATTAGTCAGAAAATTCTATGATAACTTAGGCTCATATATGGTATTTGGTATAAGTAAAATGTTGAAGAAAAAAAAAAGAAAAAAAACATAAGTTCCCAATATAAGGAATTGTAGATCCATGTATTCTCTTATTTATGCGGTTCTTTTTCTTTATCTTTTTTCCCTAAGGAGGTGTGGTTACCATGTTTTATTTTTTACTGTGAGGTTTATGAGATTACCAAGATATGAATGTAAACTTTTAGTTTAAGAACATGCTTTGAAACACATTCAGTTATTTTAAGATTTACTTGCTGCTTTTTTCCTTGAAACAGAGTTCTGAATTTTGTTACACTTCCCTTTAGAAGTGAGGTTTCTTTGAATAATCGGGGCTTTAAGAAAGTTACAACACCACGGTCTTCAATCCATCCACCAGACAGTCTGCACGCAAACATCCCATTGACGTCAGCAGAACTTGGGTGAAGTTCTTTTTTTTTTTTCTATCACTGGGAACTGGGGAGTGGAGGTGGTGGGATGAGGTGCATGGGATAGTGTCTGAGTGCTAAGAATGAGTTGACTGTGGTGAACTTTGTAACATTACAGTTCTCTAATAAAAATTAGTCTTGTGCTTTTTTCCCATAGGACAAGAAAAAAAATATACTGAGAGTAATACTTATTCCAGGAACTTTAAAATTCTTCCACCGTGTATGATAGACTGGGGCTATTTTATGGTTTATGGGGACTGGCCAACATGGAAGGGTTTGGCATTTAGTTTGGAAAAGTGTAACTGAGCTGATCATGTGCCCCCCTCCCCCACCCCCAGCTGATGCCTTAACATAGAATGTGGCATGTTCATAAACATGTACCTCTTAAGTTGATGTCTGACTAGTTTCAGAAAAATCTACGGCCCTAAACATTTCTGAGATATAAAACAATTCCTATCCTACTATACCTGAGCAAATAATCATCTTTCTTTAGTCACTGTGTCTAGAATTATCCTGTTGGACTAGCAACTTTTGCTGGTGTGCTTATGTGCCTAGCTCTGTGCAGGTATATCAAAAAGTTTTGTAGTCCATTGGGGGAGATAGACATAAGCACAAAGCATTTATGAGAAGAAATATTCTTTAAGGTAGTTTAACATCTCAGTTTCATCACAGATTATAAGAGAGTGGGGTGGGGTGGTTTCCTGTAGGAGTAGAAGAAAGCCTCATAGAAGAGATGGGACTTTTAGTGGAGTTTGAAGACTTAGCATGAGATTTATCGAATATATAAAAGACAACAACACAGAGATGGGAAACTTTAAAAATGAATTATGGGCTTTTGGGGGTCAACCATGGAGTCATGTGTAGACAGTTTCAAGTTGAGCTATGTCTTCTTAGAGGTCAACATGTGCCTGTGAAATCTCATTAGACCGTGTTCCTTTTATTTATAGCTCCCATTTGATTGTGCTCATAAGATGGTTACTAATACTGATAAGATTTGTGGGCACAGAAACAAAGAACATTCCCTAACTCGTTTTAGTTCTTTAGCTACTTTGCAGGGGAAACTGAACAAAAAAGAGTAACCAAATACTGTGAAACCCCAAAATGTCTTAACCCTAGGCCAGGTGCCCATTGCAAATCTTATTAATTCTAATCATTTTCAGCTTCCTTTAAATTAAGTAACATGAAGACTTTATTTTAAAATCTTTGTCCATTCAATGCAAATAGGGTTTTACATAGTCAGCCAGTTAACTAATGAGTATTTATTTGTTACCTATTATGTGTTCAAATTTTTCTGTATCTATTTTTTAAATTCTACCTTTTAGAGCTTAAAATTCAGCAGTAGAAAAATCTAAGGCTGAATGTATTGAAGTGTTGGTGAGTAGCACAATGCTGTATGGGAGTGTTAGTGGTAGAAATCTGGGAGAGAAAGAATAAACACCTGGGGCAAGCATAGATTTAGACAGCCCAGGAGAAGGAAGGCCCCACCGGTGATTGGACAAGTAAGGGGAAAGCCCTGAGGCAGAAGAGTGTGATAGGGAAGCAGTGAAGGGATTAGAATTGATCTACTCTTTTCCAAAGAATTTCTACTTTCCTTGTTGATGGAATGTGCAACAAGGAGAACCCTGAAATAGTTTTAACTTTGCTTGGCAAACAAAATTCCTTTCTCTCTGTCTCTGACTCTGCGTGCGCGCGCGCGCGCACACACACACACACACACACATACACACACACACACACACACACACCCCTATATATCTATATAAAGTTCTCATTAATTCCCTGGATTATCTTTGTGGTTTATAATAAGGAATGCATATCTTTAAAATGATTGGCAGAAAACTTTTGTGATAGTTACGTTCTTAATTTTTAAAGATTTCATCTGTGAGGTTTGTATTGGGAAGTAATCAGAGATGTGATTATTACTTTTGAAAGACTCTCAGCAAATATTCTAAATACGTGAGTGCGAACTTTAAAAGTTTCATAAAGTTTTCAAGAAAAGTCACAGCAATCAAGACTTTTTTCCCTTCACTAGGCCATTTGGAAGTAAAAGTTAAAAACTAAGTATGAGAAATGCAGAAGTTATAAAGGGAACTTGAGATTTTATTTTTAGACTATTAACCAGACACACTTTTCTTGGCCAGCCCAAGGCCCATTGAAATAGTGCTCATCCGGAGAAACTATTGTCAAATCTAAATGATTGTTTCTAAATAATGCATACAAAGTATTTGCAGACTTACCTTTATGGGTAAAGGACAGCCATTTCTCTTAAAGCATTTTAAGAGAATAGTACTTCCCGAGTGTCAATGTGCATATGGATCACTTGGGCATCAGGATGCAGATTCTGTTTTGGCACTTTGGGATGGGACCTGGATTCTGCATGTCTCGGGGCTCCCAGGTGCTGCTGCTGCTGGGACATGAGCCAAACTTTGAATGGGGAGGTACTAGAGCACCAACTTAGGAGTACATTGGCATCTATTTTATGATTTCTATTTAACAAATAAGTGAACTGTCAGGATGGGGAAGAGCTTTTACACCTGAAGCGTGATCCAGCAGTGTAGACCATTCATTAGTTAGTGACTAGCTGATGGAGAACTGCATGGAGGCAGGGATGAGCCACTCTCATTCTTTAATATATCCCAGTGACTAGCACTGAATAGATGCTCAGGAAATGCTTGGTGAATAAATGAGGCGTTGGCCTGAGAATGCCATTAAGGTGTATGCTTTCCCTCGTTACACAAGCAGAATCTGACAAATCACAAAAGTCTTACAACATAAAAAAAAAGGTGACCTAGGCCTTAAGAATTTATTGCAAGAAAAGCAACTCAAATCTAGGTATTATAGAATGCACAGCACAACAAACCACCAAGAATGCAGAAGCTCAGTAGAGAAAAGAATCAAGTTGAATCCTGCCTTCCTGAAGGACTTTAAGACAAAGTTCTTGCCATGCACTTACGGCCTCCCAAGCCCCTTCTCTCATTCCCCTGTTCATCCTGAACTGTAGCTTCCTGCCCCCTCCTTACTCTCCCCTCTGATGCCTTTAGCCCAGCAGCCACCTCGCTGTGTTCTTCACCTTTTCCCTTGCTTGTCTTGTCTGGCCCCCTGTCTGACCAGGATAGACGGTCTTGTCATGTACAAAGCAGGGTGCTGCTCTTTCCTCCTGACTGCCTTCTTAGTATTATCTTAGAATCACCTTAGCATTTGAAACATTATCTACATAGACACTTCTTATACCTTAGCACTCCACACTATTACTAGAGTACTCAGCAGTACTCCACCTGGAGAATCACTTCTTTGCATACTTCCTCCCACCCAGCTCATGACAGTAAAGTACTACTTGTCACCTGCGTGACTAACCTAGAACAAGGACAGCACTGGCATTAGAGGGCACAACTGTATTTTTTAGGAGGTCATGAAGTTAATCCACAATGTGCTTATATTATTTTTTATAATCATTACTGAAGTAGAAACCCAATATAAAAAAATCCCTGAGAGCACTTGAGGACCACTAAGAATGCATCTTCAGATCTGTGGGGATTTAAAAAGCCCAACTGGAGAATTTCTCCAGATCTCAGGGCACCCCTTCTAGAAAAAAGAAGGCTTATGGCTCCTTGGTCTAGCCCAGTGGTTGGCAAACTGTGGCTCGCGAGCCACATGTGGCTCTTTTGGCCCTTGAGTGTGGCTCTTCCACAAAATACCGACTTCTGCGCATGGGCCACGAAGTTTCATCACACTGTACGTGTGCACCCGCACGTGGTATTTTGTGGAAGAGCCACACTCAAGGGGCCAAAGAGCCGCAGTTTGCTGACCACTGGTAGCCTATTTTATTAGAAGAAAACAGTAGGCTTCAAGGCAGAAGGCTTTTAAATAGTGGGGTTTGTTTGTTTATTAGGGCTTTCCCTCATGAACCTCTTGGCAGGTTCAGAATTGGTTTAGTCCTAGTCCTTGTCCTCACTCAGTCTGCGGAACAAGCGCTTAGGATAAGAGCTGCAGGCTCCCATTGGAGACAGGTGAGTTCTGCCACTGGTTGAAGAGGATCACCAAGTTTTCTTTTTCATTTCACTAATGGCAATTAGGAATTAGTTTTGGTTATCCCTGAGATGTTTCTGAGTCAACCTTCTGAAGTTCAGGGTCTAAGTTTAACACTGTCCTCTCTTTACTTCTGCTCAATAACTTTCTCTGCAAATCAATCCATCCTCTCAAATGTGACTGTCCAGTTCTACCCTGAGTTCACACCCAGCTGGGAATCTTGACCCATGTGTGTTGCTCAAGTCAGTGACATCTCATGAACACGGATCATTCTGTTGTTCTATTCAGTTTTTCCTTTGCTTACTTGCAAGGAGGCTGTATTCTCAGATTGACCAACATCAAATTCTCCTTTCCCTAGCCCTCTCCTTAGACTGTCATCAGTTGGTCCCTCTGGTTAACTTCCTTTCAAGCCCTCTCTTTCCTTAGATGAAATGAACTAGGAAGTCCATAAATTCCATGCTACAAGAAACTGGAGTGTACAGTTTTCTCTTACTAGTAACTACAGTTAAGCTACTACAGTGGTATTAGTAAAAAAAAAATGCAATTAATGGAATTTGGAGTCTTGAAAAACAAATGAATGTGTGTTTCCTGACTTGAAAGCTTCCTTGATCATATATTGTGAAGTGCAATATTCTCTTCTTGAATGGTCATCTGGCAACCTGAGAGCCATCTTTAATTTCTTCCTATTTCCCGCTCCTCTGGATTTTCTTCTTTTCTTTTCTTCATTCCTATTGCTTCTAATTTGGCTTATGATACTATCATTATCGCCATAATCTCCTTGCAACTTCTACCATCCCTATACTCAGTCTTACCCCTCTAAAGTGATTTTTTCTAAACACAAATTTGATCAATTACTCCCTGGATTTAAATTTTTCAATGACTCCCCTCACTTCACAGGATGAATTCCAAACAGTATAGGTTGGCTTACAAAGTTTTCATGGTCTCTAGACTCTATTTACTTCTCAACATCAAGCCTTGCCATACCTGCGTACACTCAGTGTTCTAGCCAATATAAATTGCTTTCAGTTCCTCTAATGCAGGGTGCCCTTTCCCACAGCTAGTCCTTGGCATCTGCTGGCCCTCTGGGAGGAGTCTTCCTTCCAGACTCCTATTCCTCCTTCAGGAATTCATTTAGACATCACATCCTGGGATAAGATCAGGCTCCCATGATGCTTTGCATCTCTTTCTTCTAGAGTCCTTAGCATTCTGAATTAAATTTATCTGTTTGTCTTTCCCACTCAGGATGGTAAGCAACTCAAAGGCAGACATTGTCTTACATTCATCTCAGAATTTCAGGACTTTCCAATAGCCAATTTCATGGCAAAGTAATCTTAGCAAGGGCAAAGGGAGATCAGTCATTCTGATTTTAGTTCACATCAGAGCATGGAATTATCTACTCCATGTGAGAAGGACTGATTTTTTCAGGCTTGAGCTAGTACCCTGATGGAATGAATTTATCCTTCCTTATTTATCTAGGTAAAGGTGACTCCACTGCCTGGCATATAATATATAGTAGCTGCCAGATATAATTGTTAGAACTTTACCTGTAGGGCAAGTACCATTTAACCAAGGAGCTAGCAAGCCATGCCATTTATTTATTAATTAGCTCTTCTTCATTGAAGTCAATTCTACAGTTGGATTTCCAGGTAGATTTCTTTCTTTAAACCTATACTGATCCTCAATATGTCTAACCCTTATACAAAGAGGAAAGGATAAAATTCAGGAGATAAGAAAGTCCAGTGGGAGTAAGTGTTTCTTCAAGTACTTGATTAAACTTTCTGTGTTTAAGGACCTGAACATATCCTCCTAAACAGAAATGTGGAAACTGCAAACTAAGTGAAACTAAACTTAATTCATCCTTGCCTAGGGAAAACAAGCTGCCTATCCTATATTTAAGTTTGAAAAGACAACTGAGAATAAAAAAAAATTTGTGAGTGTGTGTTTATGTGTGTACAAAATTAGCAAAGCAACATATTAAATGCTAACTGAGACTACCTGAAAGACTAAATCCAACCCCTTGTTCAGACTATGTACTTCTTAGTCAATTTGATTTTAATAAACCCCAAAATGGGATCTCACAGGGATAACATGATCCGTCATTCATTCTTTCACTCAACAAATATTTATTGAGCTCTTTCTCTGTGTTTGGCATTATGCTAGGTACTGGGAACACCATGGTGAAGAAGGCCACAGGCTGTCTTGACATGAACAGTCTCCCTCCCACCCTCATCCTCACTCACAAACACTTAATGTCAGTGTCACCAATCAGAAAACTGAGGAATCAGTGTGTGAAGACCTTACCAGCTGTTAGTGAGCATGCAAGGAATAAAGGGATGTCTATGTGGCCCCCGGTGACCCAGAGCCAGGGTATACAGAGCAGGGGGCAGAGCTCGCAATTCAGTTAAGGGCAGGAGGCTGAATGCCCAGGTCCAAGAACAAAAAGGGGATTTTGCAAAGTAGGTTATTTCATTATGTGTAGTAGTAGCTCATTCATTCTTATTTACAGTCTAGTATTTCATTGTCTGAACATCTTATAATTTATTTATTCTCTGTTGCTGATCAATTGGTTGCTTCCAATTTTTGTTCTTTGCAAACAGTGCTACATTTTAAAAAAACGTGTTTTGGTGCACACATGACAAATTTCTGTTGGTATATGAACAGAAATGAAATTTCCGGGTCACAGGATTTGCTTAAATTCAAGTTTGAAAGACAATGCAAGCAGTATTCTAAATTGGTTGTGCCAATTTACACTTTTCCCAGCAGCCTGTGAGAGTTTTAGTTGTTTTTTTTTCACATCTTTCCCAACTCTTGGTAAAATCAATTGTGGATGGTTTTTTCCTTTTAACTTTTCTGGTGGCTAAAATTATGAATTATATTGATTACTAATGAAGTTGAGCACATTTTATACATTTATTGGATATATATATGTTAGGTATATTTATTGGATCTTATTTTGTGCAATGATTAGTCTATTCTCTTGCCCAATTTTTATTGTTTTGATGGTTTTTTTTCTTATTGATATGTGTGTGTGTGTGTGTGTGTGTGTGTGTGTAAAAGGAGAAAATGATAGAGTAGGGAAAGAGAGGGGAGATTTTGTATATTCTGTACTAGTTGCTCTGTATCTATGACTCTATCCTTATCATGATTGGATTTTCTTGTCACATTTCAGCTTAAATGTCATTTTCTGCTCATTCAGTGTAAAGGAACTGCCTTACTGAAGATTCATTTTAAGTCATAATCTGTTTGAATTTTTTGGTTCCTCTGGGATCAGTTTTCAAGAGTTGATTTTGATGTCTTCTTTCATCCCGCTGTTGCACTTCAATTATCCGGTTTTCCATGCATTCACACTTAAGTTTGAGGGTGTGGGGGCTGTGTAGGGGGGCTGTTTGGCAGTTCTGTGGATGGATAGGCTTGTTTACTTTAAAAAGAAAGGGTGGGGAGCTGCCTTTTACCCTAGATGCTCCCCAAATATTAGAATGAGGAGGACTTCATGTTAGCTTCTTGTGCTGGGCTGCATATCTGGTGCTTCGACCAGGCAGGTCACGCTGTGCTCTCTGTTTCTAGAACACATAGATAGGAAGGTAGTCACTATACTGATACTGTACTGTGTCCGGAACAAATTGTGTAAACAAGGCTTTGTAACTAACTTTGTGGTTTTTGCAAATAAGAACGCTGTAACTCCTGTAGTCGGCACTGCAGTTGTCTCTGCTTCAGCAGGGTGCTATAACTGTAGTCGCTGGCCAGCTTAATAAAGGCTCTTAAATTTTGATCTGAGTCCCTGGTTGTCGTCTCTGCAAGTCACCCCATTACACTTCCCAAGTTCTCAGAGAATTTATTTAATTTCTTTAGCAAAGAACTCTATCATTTTTCGGGGAAGAGCCTAGAGAAAATGTGTAGCTGTCAGTCTGAGTACAGGAGTGCAGATCAGGATGTGGGGGGGTGGGGAGGCAACTCTTCCAGATGAACACCTTCAATTGGTCTTTATGTTTTCACCATTTGCTCATTCCTGTCCTCTATCACACCTGTTCACACCTGGCATGTCTTGCTTCCTCCTCTGTAGCAACTTCCTCCCCATGAATTTTAGATTTGGGTTCTTTTCATTCCATTTTAATTTATCAATACTTCTCCATTCATTTTTCCAGAAGCTTTTGGCTGTCTCTCATGTTAATCGTTCCCCTCCAGTTTGTTCTTTTTGATATCATGAGCTTATACCTTTTCAATGTCCTTGATGTTTTCTTGCATTTGGGGAAGGAAGAGAGCTGTATTCTCATGTGGCCATTTTGTTCAAGTAAACTCACTGTTTCATTTGCTAACAGAGTCACACTTAAACTTTCCTGCTTTATCATTTTCTAATGCATGTTACATCCCCCATGAGGAATCAAGAGCATTTTACTACCTCTCACTTCCCTTTCCTGCTTCAACTTCTGATTTTTATCTAACTTGTCAAAGTTTGTGTCGTTTATATTTTTTCGTTAGTAAAATTAAGCTCTTCGGTTATTGCTCCAAAGACTCCTAAAAATCCAAGGCTATGAAAACAGTAAGAACTCAGTCTTGTGATTGGGCCCCTTTTGAAGGAAAGGTAGTCCTGTGTCTAAAAATGTTGTTGCTCACATAAACTCAAGCCTTCAGTGTCAAGGTCCAGTGGATCCTACTTTAATTATTTTTAGTTCTAAATATGACCTTTCTGATGACACTCTTTAGAAAAAAAATTCTCTTGTCATTCTCTTTCTCAAAGTTATTTTTTTGGTATTGCTGTCACTTTCTTCAATAATATATTCACATTGGATCCTTGGATGGTAAGATTTTAGTTCTTGCATATTTAAAAAATCTCTTGATAGGTAATTTGGTAGGGCATAGCTATTTTAGATTCAAATAAAATTCCCTTAAATAATTGAAGGCATTGTTTCTTCCTCTAGCAGTTAGTGTGGTGGTGAGAAGTCTGATGTCAGTGTGATTTTCATTTCTTGCAAGTAATCTATTTATTTTCTTTGGAACCCACTGGAATTTTCTCTTTATCTAAAGAATTGTGGCCTTTGTTGTTGTGAACGGTGGCCCTGGCTGGTGTGGCTCAGTTGGTTGGAGCATCCTCCTGGACACCAAAAGGTTCCGGGTTCAATTCACAGTCAGGGCATGTGCAGGAGACAACCGATCAGTGTTTCTCTCAAACATCAATGTTTCTCTCTCTTAAGTAAATAAGAAATAAAAATTTTGAAACTTCACAATGTTGTGTCTAGGTGTGGCTCTTTTTTTTCATTTATCTCGATCCTCACATTGAGGATTCTTTCATTCTTCGGACTTGCAATTTTCCTCAGCTTGATAAAAATTAATTTTATTATTTCTTGTGATTAGATATTATTTATATCACCTTTCCCTTTCACTGGAAAGGTACTCCCTGGATGTATCCTCCCATTAATAATATTTTCTCCCATATTTGTCTCTACTTTTGTTCTACATCCTGGGATAATGTTTGAACTTGACTATCTAGATCACTAACTTCTCTTTCTATTACACATTTTCTACAAACATTAACTCATGGTTGCTAACTCATATTCATGAATAAATAAATTTATTTTTTATTAGTATACCTATGCAGTTGGTTAGGGCTTTCTCTACATTTGATTATCTTTTACTGCAATTTTAAAGGAAAAGTTTTCTCATTATATATTCACAATAGTAATTGCCTAAAGTATATAGGAATCTTAGCAGTTTTTTGATAGTTCTCACAGTTTTCTAAACTAATTTATTTTATTATTTTCTTAGTAAATTTTCAGATCGTCTTCAATTCATAATTTTTCTTCTTTCTACTTGTTTTACTTATTTTTCGTGTTGCATGTCTTATTGTTTTGATAATTAAATGGTTGTGTTCGTGGCTCTATGGTATGTACCATATACTTAATAATATGAAATAATAAATTACAATAACAACTTATAATATCCATTACTAGAATGCCAATCTTAATTATATAGGATCAGACAATACCAGAATAAATGAGGTCCCAACTGTTTTCAAGGCAAATAAATATCAAGGATTGAGATTTGGTAATTCACCACTGAATTTTGCTATTCTGGATAGGTTTGATATAAAACAGGCCACAAAAGAGTTTTGTTTGTATTTGCTTTTTAAACTGGTACAACTAGAAAATTTCCTCTTAAAATTTAGGAAGATTTTAAGATGGGAATATGGAATGGATCCTTTCTACCTTTTGGGCCTAGTTAGTTATTTTCTCTAATAGCTACTTGAAGCTTTCTCAAAACGTAAAACGGATGAGTGTGTCTCCATAAATCACTGCAGGATAACTCGCCTCTATGAAATCGTCCCCAGAGTAATGGGATGGAGCTGCAACCCTCCTGCATCACATAATTACAGCAAAACAAACAAACAAACAAACAAACAACAAACAAACAAACAAACACAAAACTTCAGCAGCAATTACACACAGATTTTAATGAGGTAGGATCTGATCTTTTACTTTATAAACAGGTTACAGGCTGTGCATTTTTTGTTTTAAGCCACTATGAAAAATACCTGTTACTTATTTCATGAGTTCTTTGTATAAAATATCTCAGTATTCTAACTACACCTGTTACTATAAAATATGGAACAGGTATATATCTTATTTGACAGACGAAAAAGCAGTTTCCCTGAAGAACAGAGCCAGTGAGGCGCAGTGTGAGGAGTAGAATTAGTTTCCCAGGTTTCAAAGTCCTGACATGAACAAGAAAAAAAACCAACATGTCATTGAATTTCCTTTTTCACTTTGTCTAACATGATTTTTTTGTTGTTGTTGTTGTTGCTATTTTTTTAAAATATTTTTTATTGATTTTTTTACAGAGAGGAAGGGAGAGGGATAGAGAGTTAGAAACATCGATGAGAGAGAAACATCGACCAGCCGCCTCCTGCACACCCACTACTGGGGATGTCCCTGCAACCAAGGTACATGCCCTTGACCGGAATCGAACCTGGGACCTTTCAGTCCACAGGCCGACGCTCTACTCACTGAGCCAAACCGGTTTGGCAGTCTAACATGATTTTATTTAAAAAGGGAATCTTGAGCTCAACTTGTGTAATCATGAGAGCCTTAGCCTGCATATATACTTTCTCAATTTCCCTATGGCTCAACTTTCTATTCTAATACATATTATCTCTGCCTCTGAATTGCTAACGTAATTTGTATTTTTATATTTTGTCTTTGGATTGCTTTTAAGTTATTTCAAGTCTGTTGGGTGATACCATAGGAGAGAGCGAGAGCGAGAGCGAGAGCGAGAGAAAGAGAGAGAGAGGAGAAAAGGCAGAGAGGAAAGAAAAGGAAGAGAGGAATGGAAGAGAGATGGGTAAATAGAGTTTACATAAAAATTTCATTTTAAAGCAAGATTTCCTGGTGTTTTTTGTTTGTTTTGAATTGGCTGTGGCCTAACACTAAATTGGAATAGCCCACCTCCTCCTCCCCTCTGCCCTCTCTCTTCTCTTCTCTTTTGTCCTCTTCTAGCTATAGCCTGACACTTGCCAGCAGAGGCAGACAATCCCAAGTAATACGTATTAATTTATTTCACTAAATGCTGACAGCTATTACCAGTGATTATTATCTCCATTTTCTTTGATAGGAATAGAATCACTTATAGGCCCAGAGACCAATGTATTATCCACACAATTCAAATGACCAAGGGAGCTCTGGGGTGAAGGAGGAAGGAAACTTGCTGTGTAAGAACTTTCAGTTCTACTTTTGATGGGAAAATGTCTTTACTTTTCTTATTTTGGTCTGGGTCTGAAACTCTTCATCTGTCCTCACACCCCCGGCTCAGGTACACGTGCATGTGTCTCATCCATTCAGCCTGCACTGTGTCTTTCCCCCTATGAAGCCAGCCTGAACTACTGCTCTCGTCACTCCAACGTTTGTTACTCTGCATGCAAATTGGGCTTTCACATTAGTACCAGAAGCATGTCAGTTTCTCGCCTGTGAGTACATTAACCCAATCTTTAAAAAAAGAATTACTAAAAGGGTTGATTACAAAATTATTTGCATATTCAATAGCTCAATGTGTGAAAGATAAGTGGCTTGAAAATGTGATGTTATCCAAGGGTCTAGTCATATTTATTATTTGCTTGTTACATGATCATTTTTTCCCCTAAAGTTGACGAAACTAAATTTATCTGTAATCAATCTGTTTTTTAAAATTGCCTTTGAAGATTTTAAAAAATAAGTAAAATGAGAAAAAGGAAGACCCTTTGTGGTTGCATTGTGCTAGCCGCAGCCTAAGTTCTGCAGGGGGGAGCTTTCCTTCTCCAACCTTTGCCAGGCCTAACGGATCTTATACTCAACATTTGACCCAATGAAGCCCCCCACCTCACCATAACGAACAGAAGAGAAGATTAACATTGCTGTTACCCTAAATCCATTGTTGTGGCCTCCTGGTCTCTATAACCTTAGATAGACTTTCTACCAGTCATGCTGACCTTGGTACAGGCAAGCCAGGCCTCTGGAAATATCACAACTAAGGATCTTCAGATACTCAAAACTCTGCTCTGAGGCAGTGGCTGAAGCCATGGTGGTGCCAGGGCCTGCAAAGAGGTTGGCTCCGCAAGGATGTCACCTAGGCCCATGCTGGAAAGAAAGAGGGATCAAAACACTTTTCATGCCACTATCTCTCTTTGATTTTGTATTTTTTGTTGTTGAGAAAGGCAGGCCTCCTGCTGGCCAAGTCCCAGAGGTCTTAGGGGGCTTTCCCAGGTAGTGACCAGCGTGCTTCCCTTTCCTTGGCTCAGCACAGGCCTGTTTCTGATTCCTGGGTATGGCTCCTCAGCACCTGCTCCGGGCTGCAGCTGCTGCTGTTGGATTTGGCATTACATAACATTACCGTTGTTGGTTCATCATTACATAATATTTTATTTATATTCACAAAAACTTAATGCCACATTGTTGTTCTTTTGAATAGAATGCACATTTCTTGGGGCTCTACAGAGGCGTGGAACCCTCTGACCCCTCTGGCAAGGGACGTTCGGATGGGGAGAAGGAACCAGTGATAATTCTGCTTTACCTTCAAGGAGGGGACTGTACATGTGCACGGATGGAGTCAGACTTCATCATAAACCTCTTGAAAGATGAGCGATGTTGAAAACTTGAAGAAAGTCTGCAAATCCAAAATATATTTGGTAGTGGCCATGTGTAGAGGACATACTGTGTGTATGAGGAATCAGCTACGTTGAAACTTTCTTTGCCTGCTCCTTTCTTTGGGCCTGATAGCCCTCTGGAAATGATTGTCCTGAGTGTCCGGCAGTCTTTGTAGTAGGAAAAATATCCTTCTTTAGGCTTGCCTCTAATGTTGTAAGACACACTTCACCAACATATCCTTAATTAGGAGCCCTCCAAAGAGCTTATCTTGAGTTTTCTGGGACAACGTGAGAAAGTAAAGCTTCCTGCTTCCACATGGCTCTCACTTTTGTCAAACAAAGCCTTTTTATAGCCCGTTACTAATGAAGGCCCTGGACAGCATTTAGGTCCTGCTTCTAATTGCTCTCACTCTAGGACACGTGTAGGGCAGACAGGATAAGGGAATCATACAGAGAGTGAGAAGACAGTTAAGTGTTCGCAACATCAGCAGGGAGTTTCTGTTAAGAGAAGGGAGCAAAAGCCAATGCAGAGTGAAAGGGATGTATCAGGGAGCCTCATTTTAGGATTTCCTTTTCTAGGCAGGATGATGACATTTGTATGCTCCACGTGTTTCTGGGTTGCTCTGGGCACCAAGTGTATGAAGCAGTGGTCAGATGTTTGATCAAGTCTGGAAGGTGTTATTCTACCATTGCCAGCCCGGTTTACGGTTTGAATTGTAATTAGAAGTAGATGTGGAGTTGAGGTCCAGCGTCCTGTCCTGAGGCATAAAAATCCTGAGGGCTGGTTGGAGGGACTCTGGAGGTGCTCCTTCCCCAGGACCACCGTGTGTGCGCAGACCCTGCCCCAGCCGTTAGGTGTCTACTGGTAGGTTTCCTTTTTAACCAAGCCATCTACTCTCTTCCACATCACTTCCTCGTAGACAGAATGGCTAGTTATTGGGAAGAAATTAGCTCACATTTCAACCAAATGTAAGGACCTTTTGACTCTAATAATAGTTCCCATAATGTCCATTATGTGCCAGGCAGTGGGCTAGAAGCTTACATATATTCTCTCCAAACCCCACAATGACCACAAAACCCAGAGCGTGTTTTCTGCTTTCAAAGGTTCAGCTATGCCACCAAATATGGCCAGTGTCAGAGGGTAAGTCATTAAAGGAACAGGATCTCAATCCAGGTATGAAGGCCGAACCTGCCATCTTCCTGCCGCTGGACCCTTCTGTGCCTCTTGTTAGCCTCATGCCATGAGTTTACCAGCTGGACCAGAGAGCTCAAACGTCTCTCCCAAAATTTTGAATTATAAAAGCCATCCTTGATAATATCTTAACGTGGACTAAAACAAAGAAATAAGCAAATAAACAATCATCATGCTAAGTTTGGGTTTTTATGTTGGGATTTTAGGTTAAAGATAGTGGGCTTGCTGCCCACAAGTAATAGGATCTGGGGACGGGGGCGTACAGGGCAGAGAAAGGGAACTTAGAAAACAGATGGGTTTGGCCAGTAAAACTGTAATTCACCCCATGCAGTGATATAATCAAAAAGCACATTTTTTAATGCCTGAATTGAATGGACCTCAGGCAGGCTTGTGTATTAAGACTTCAGGTCACACTGGCTTACATAGCTCGAAGTCTGCAGGACACACAGAAAATAGAGAGGAAGCATTAAATCAACACAGGACATGGACGTGACCTGCTGGTGTCTGGTGCAGATCAAAAGTGAGTGTGCCTGACTGGTGATGGGCTTGAGTCAAGTGCCCAGCCGGGGAGGAGAGCGCAGCGAGGGAGCACGCTGCTAGAGCACACTCGGAGTTCTCCTGGCCACCACCCCAATCTGGGCTGCTGCCCACATACATGTGTGGACTAGTCAATAGGGAAAGTGACTGGCCCACTAGCATGGCCACATTCTTGGATTCTTGGTGGATTTGCTGGAATTAGTGGCATTTCCCATCATGGGGATTTTTTTACCTGACATCAAAAATGACTCTGGAGTATTTCCTGAAGGTTGTTGTGGAAACGAATTTCTGATCCTGCCCAGTGCACGGCCCTACACGCAGGACCCCACCTGTGTTGCTGTGGGGGCAGACCTGTGCCAGATCTCCCTCTCCCCTCAGCGTTGCAGGCAGATGTGGCCGGACAGCTGGGGATCGTTAGCAATAATCAAGGAGCAGCATTAAAAGGCAGAGGGCTGAGTGTCTTGGTTCTTTCGCTGGCCTGCCTGAGGAAGCCATCTGGACAGAGGAAATTTGCCTTCAACCTTGGCAAGAGAACTTTGTTCTGTTTGAACTTTGTTTAAAGCCTCAGAGTGGGTGATCATTTTGTTTAAACTTTCCTTAAAACAAAGAGTGGGAGATCCCCCACAATTAACAACAGGAACCTTCTTCCCCTCTGAACAGATTTGGTAGGAAAAAAACACAAGGACTGTTCTGATCGCCATTATGTGGCTCAGTGAGCAGAATGGAAGGGAAGACACGGGGGAGTGGGAAC
Organism: Myotis lucifugus; assembly: GCF_000147115.1. NCBI lineage: Eukaryota > Metazoa > Chordata > Mammalia > Chiroptera > Vespertilionidae > Myotis > Myotis lucifugus. The sequence goes on along the minus strand of NW_005871264.1, from coordinate 412,903 downwards.
CTGTGGTCTCAAGAGAGTTGAGGGAATAAAGATATAATCGCATCATGAATCCTCCTTGATGGGACCTTCTCCCGTCTGAGGACTTTCCACAGCGATGACTGAGGGCTTCACCTATGACTACCAGGCAGCAGCAATTTAATTTTCAGCCAGATTTCCTGCATACACTATTCATTTTTGCTCAGGAATTGACTCAAAGCTCACAAATAATGGGATTTGTGGCTCTGCCTTAAAGTGATTCAATAGGGAAGTGCATCCTTTTCGTTGTGAGGTAGGAGTAGGAATGTGGCTGCTTTTTTTCTAGCCCTGACTGTTTATTTCACGCAGTTCCTATATTGGGCTTCGGCCAAATTCAGAGGGGATAGTAATGAGGTCAAAGGTTTCTCTTTGTATCTAAAGGTTACTGTTACACCTGTGTCTATGTTGATATTATCTAGAGCACATGTTTATGCATGGGGATATGTATGAATTGAGCACCCCAAAGAAAGCTTACTTGGTGTGTAGGCCTGTGGCAACAGCGTGTGGACTCACTTTCCTTCTCTGCGGTCTTCTTGTTTTCTGATTGTAAGTAGAAGTGGAGGCAAATTCAGCCTGGTCTCTTGGGCAGTGGCTATGGCTGCCCTCCCAGCACACACCCCACTCCCTGCCTAGACCATTTTCTCTCTGCATCTCTTGCTGCCCTGTGACCCTACCCTTCTGTTCTGGGTTGCCCTGCTTAGCATCTCTTCCCCAGATGCTTCTCTGGTTCCCTGGGCTGGCTCCTTAGCCCCGCCATGGCACTGCATTCCCTCTGTGCTGCCATTGCTGGTTTGTTTGCTTCTTTGATTGGACCATATACCTTATGGGGGTGAGGCATTCATTGTGTCTACTGTTGAGTCCCTTGTGCCTACAGTAGCTACTGCATGGTGGTAAAACGGATTCAATAAATATTTTTTGAATCAAAGAACAAAATGAGAAACGAATGAGTGGATAAAAGAAAGGAACAAACAAGCTATTCCCTCATTCAAAGCTAAGAGGTGAGGTTAGGGAATCCCAGTGGAAGGGGTTGCTGCCTCCCCACCGGCCTGACATACCTGCTAAACTTGTACAGAACTTTCACAAACATTTAAAACCAGCCCCCCGATTGCTTCCTCATGTGTTAAAGGCATTCGGGTCAGGGAACTGGTATGGACATTCTGAGGCTGGTGTGTGATGACTGTAAACCTTTCCTCCAGTGGACGAGGGGCTGTGAATAGGAGGGGCCTCTGGAAGCCGCAGGAACCCACAGGCGGAAGACCCACATGTCTCTGCCCTAGTGGCCCTTTGTCTGGAGAGAGTACGCTCGCCTTTTCCCTTCTGTCCCTCTGTGAACACATCCTGCACACCAGGAGTTAGGCGCGTGGGGATTGTTTCACCAGGTGGTGCAGATGCTGTGAAGCTTTGTAGGGATAGAGTTTGGGGTTCTCTACTCCCATCCTTAAACCTGACTTGCTTTACCCCTAATTCCACCTGAGAGCTCAGATTTATAATCAGGTAGATTCCTAATTATACACACTATCAATTAAGTAAAAAGTAATTAGTCTTTCTTGCTGGAGAAATACCTAAAAATAAACTTGTGTATTGATCATCCCATTTTATAGGGGACTAAAACTTAATTCCAAATGTATGATTATTTTTCAGTTAAGAATAGCTAAACATAATTGGTTAACTAAAAAATAAGACAAGTATGACTCTGTACATATGCTACATGTTAGAAACAAATACTTATAAATAAAATGTTCATACGCTAAGCCTCAATAATTTGATGTCTGAAAGTCTATATTAAGGAAATAGTTTAAAATGTTAATAGAAGCTTATGCATAAAGGTGTTCAACACAGCATTGCTTGTAGAGCATAGAACCTGAAAACAGCCTTGGTGTCTAACTTTAAGAGAACAGAAAAGTAAATAATAGCAGAGCCTACTAATGTGGTAAAGAAATGAAGCTATAAAAATGACTTTCCTAGGTGATTTTTAATGACTGTTAGTGCTGATGGTATAACATTAAGTACAGAGAGCAGTATACAGAGGTGTGTGCATGGTGTCAGCTACTCAGGTCATCATGCAAAAATGAAGGAAAACACACCAAAATATGGCCAGTGATTGTCAGGTCACCAGATTATAAGTTCTTAGCCTTTTTATCACATTCTGCAAAATTTTTATGATGAGCCAGCATTACTTTTTTAATTTTATTCTTTATTTTATTTTTTTAGGACACAAAGTTTTCTTTATTTTTGGGGGGGAAGGAGCACTACACTTCTACTCAATTAAGAGAAACATTTTTATCAGCACAGAAGTCTTTTTTTTTTTCACTGATCATGCGAAGAGTTCATAGGGAATGGGTTTCAGCAGCTCAGGCTCCTTCCCATTGGTTCTACAAAGTGTGTTTCTCTGGGTGGAGCAGGCTGGCACTTCAGCTGAACGCAGGTACCTCTCTCTTTGGCCTCCTCCTTTTTCTGATCATTTCCCTTCACACGTTTCAGGAAGCTCTCTCGGCTTTAGAGTGCTTATATGCTCGATGCATACATTCATTCTCTTGGCAGGAATCTTGCCCTTAAGTTGCTTGTTCACAACAATGCCCTCTGCATGCTGGGTGACACTGTAGACTCTTCCAGTTTTGCCATGGTAACATTTGTGGGGCCTTCCTTTTTGACAGCGCCCATTCCCTTGATGTCCACAATATCACCTTTCTGGTAGATTCACATGTATGTGGCCAAAGGAACAACTCCATGTTTTCTAAAAGGCCTAGAGAACATATAGCGGGTGTCTCTCTTCTTTCCCTTTGTGTTAGTCATTTTGGCCAATTACTGGAAGATGGCAGTTCCAGCCGAAAGGGCAGAATCACCTTTTTTTTTTTTTTCAGTGATCAATTTTATCGCAAGAAATAAATTATTATAAAACATCATAACAGATATTGTGCCTTTTAGTTGGTTATAGGCTAGGTCATTGCTCTTTGTCAAGGGTCATGACTTCTTTTCAAAGCTGCCAGAGGCACCAAAAACTACCAACAAGACTTTGTAGACACATACAATGCCTTCTCAGAGGGAGGGCATTATCATATAATCCTCCCTGGAAGTTTCTGAGTGAACTGTGCGCTCTGAGCAAGTTTCCTTGGGATGAATAGTTAATCAATGTTATCAGCATGAAAGCAATTGAGTGGGTTGGTAGTTAACAGAACACCTTGTAGAGAGCCTGCAGTCTGTACCCATGAGAGTTTACTTCATAGTTCACATCACAATCCCACAGGATGGAAATAAGGTGATTCGTGTGTCGCTTTAGCTATTTGGGTACATTCAGTGACACAGACCTTGGTTATTATGGCCCAATCTGAGGTTGCTATGTTTTCCTGCAAACATTACTTATGCAGGCAATAGCCAGACAATATTAAATTAGTGGTGGCCTTCTTTAGGATAGTGCAGCTGTATAATTAAAGGTCAAGGTCCTGGTGCCTTTAGTTTGATATAGTATCCTTTCCCTCTGAGGAGGCTGGTCAAACAGAAACTTCAGGTCATGTGTGGACAGGACTGTGGCCTCTGCAGCCCCTTTTACTTGCATTTCAAAACTGCCCATGATGTGCCACAATAGGGGCCATTTTATAAGAGGGGAAGATTGCAGTGTAGAAGGAAAAAAGAATTCTATTAGAGTTGGGTCATAAAATTCTTGACTGCTCCTGTCTCTGTTGAATCCAGTTTTATTTACTCCTTTTTTTTTTCATTTGCTTTTCTGAATTTTGGAAAAGTATACTTCTCCCACTAATCTCAATGGAATGACCGAATTTTAAGAGCAATCAATATGGGAGGAGAAGCCTAGGTATGAGTTGAGAAAGAGAGTTAGGAACAAGGGGAACAAAGAAAAAAATTCCTATCTTCTGCATAATACTTACCCTACATCCTACAGCTCAAGAATGCTCTCCCTCTCATGCAACCCTACCAGGGGCTTATCACGGGTGATCCCTGCACTAGTGCTTTATGGTGTCACTGAATCCTATAAGCACCATTTGAACTAGGTATTTTTAAAATGACCAATTCGCAGATGAAGAGTGGCTAAAATAGAGGGTGATCCCCAAACCTCATCCCACCCCAGGCCAGGATTTCAGATTATGAACCTTCCACAAAAAATTGGGCGTTTCTAGGAATCCCTTGCGATCCACCACACTGTATATTTCATTATCAGCATCATACTCCCAAACTGCCTCTGCACGTCCCTGTGTGTGGGCCTAGAGCTGCCCTCATCCTTAGGTGTTTAGGCCCCTGGAATCACCAATAGGTTAGACAGTCTTGGTGAAATTAGGACTTGAAGCATTACTTCAGAATTGCCAACAATGAGCAATGTAGCAAGACCACAGTTTTGTTGGGATGTGTCTTCCTTCCATGTTTCCAAGAAAGAGGCTGCACTGGGAAATCAAGATGGAAGTTTTGAGTCTCACCAGTAGTCATAATGCTGTTCCTCGTTTCTTGTGGCAGGTGACCCCAGTCATTCTCCTACATGTGGGCTCCACCCTCTAGACTAAACCTCCAGTTCCAATGGGTCTCGTAGGCTTTTGGTCAAGATTAAAGTGGTATCAGTAAACACAGGGAGGGAGTCTTTGGGAACAGAAATAGCCATTGTAGAGAGGTAGCAGGGAGTTTATGGAACAGAAATGTAATGATCCAAGAAATGATGAAGCAATGGAGAATCCTCACTCATGGAACTGCCTCCACCTTGATTCCAAGCAAAGTTACCAGCAAGTTATTTGGAGAAGAAATAGTTTTATTGCTTTTTGGACACCCCTTACCGGCCTTTTTCAAGAAAGAAAACTGAAGTTTCTCTTTAATCAGGGAGAAGTTGGTAATTAGTATTGATGATTTACGTATGAGACATCTGCCCAAGTATACAGCTCTGCACAAGGAGATTGAAGAGACATCTGCCCAAGTATACAGCTCTGCACAAGGAGATTGAAGGAGAGTGTAGTCCCCTTTAATTGGGGCAAAGGCTTTCTGGCAAAGTTATCCTGAGAAAATATAGAAGAGCAAATACTTCATGCTCTCAGATGCATTTTCTAAGTTGTTCATTCATTACCTAGATGCTCACCAACATCATGTTTTCCTTTCCTTCTTGGGAACATGGGAGATTTCATTCCCCAGCCATTTGTTTTCCTTTCCTTCTTGGGAACATGGGAGATTTCATTCCCCAGCCATTTCTGGCCAGTGGACCACAAGCAGAAACGCTCCCTCCCCTTGCCAAGCTGGCCTGGAAGTGCTTCTCTAACCTTCAGGCGCTCCCTCCCCTTGCCAAGCTGGCCTGGAGACCGCGGGTTGGAATCAGGGAACCACAGGGTGAAAGCAGCTGATTCCTAGGTCACTGGCTGGAAGAGAACTGCCCTGGAGAGCTGCAGGACGCACTGCAGGCTTGGCTTCCTTTGATATTGCAAGCCACTGACTCCACAGCAAGCCTCTCCTGATTCATACATGAACTCTTCTGCGGGGTAGGCTCTTAGTGAATATTTGTCTTTTGCAAGATTTTTCTGTTTTCCAAACCTACTTGGAGTCTAGCCTAGTAATGAGACATTGCTGAAAACAAGTTTTCCTGACATCTGCAGCAGTTTTATAGCTCCATCTCAGGTTGCCAAGTATCTGAATTTTGCCCAAATGGTCTTGATAATAATGGTCCTGTGTTTTCCTGCGTGTGAGTGACTTATGTCCTGAAGGCTACACCCTGCTACAGAGTAAATGGGGGAGGTGAGCCTCTTTGGATTTCTCCATTCAGATTATCTAAGCTGAGGGTGACTTCCTTGCATGGCTTTCTAGGACAACCAGTTATTTTCCTACCAATTCCATGATTTTTGTCATATCTTTATATCTCCTTTATTACATTTTACTTAATATTTTTCTCTAAGTTACTCACTTTTTGACAAGTATATTTTAAAAGTAACTACTTTGACAATACTTTAAATGGAAATCTATCACTTGCTAGAAATACAAGGTAACTACAAAAGTAACTATAATGGAAAAAAGAGAATTGATTAAATTCAAACTAGTAAATGTTGCCTGTTGTTATAGACTGAAAATCTGTATCTCCATATATTGAACCCTCACCCTTGATGTGATGGTATTGGGAAGTGGGGCCTTTGGGAGATAATTAAGTTTACATGAGGTCATGAGAGTGGTTCTTATAAAGAAGAGGAAGGGACACAGAAGCTCTCTCTGTCTCCATGTGCATGCACAGGAAAGGCCATGGGAGGGCACAGTGAGAAGGTAGCTGTCTACAAGCCAGGAAGGGAGCCCTCCCAGCATCCAGAACTGTGAGAAATAAATTTCCGTTGTTTAAGCCACGCAGTCTCTGGTATTTTGTTATGGCAGCCTGAAATGAGGAATACTCCCACAGGATGCCCCAAGGCTCTGGGCTACCTTTTCTTTGAAATTTGAAGGGGGAAGAAAAGCGACTGTTAGAGATGCTCAGACCATAGTAGCCTAAACTGAGACTTTGTAGTTTATGTAATCAGAAGACTTGAAAGAAAACTGAATGGGGAAGAACTTTCCCTGAATCAAAATCAGACACCACCTTTGATGGTCTCTCAGACTTAGGTATCAATGACCCAGAGCAAAGGAGAGAATCAGAACTGTGTATCCTAGGACCTCAGCTAGATCCTGAGCATCAGTCACCTTCTTCACATACGTCGTGTGTCCCTTATATCTTTTTGTTTTCACTTTACTCTTATCTAATTGCCCTTTGTGAAATATTAAGATATACAAATTAGGAAAAAATCCAGCTTTGTTTTATATAAAATCTATATAGTTTGTCATTGTTAGCTGAAGAGTGGGAAAATTTTGCATAAGATACATTGCTCATGTACATTTTATTTGATCTTATTAAATGCAAATAATTAGCTTTAACATTCAAGAAAAACTTAGGCAACAAAAGCAATCTTCTCACTGTCTTTTAAGTCAATATGTTTGTTTAGTATTTAGCAACAAGTTTAATATAATTAAAAAGTGAAGCTCTGTGATTTGTTGTTTTCTTTTTTAAAGAGGCAATAGTTTTTACTTCTTGCCTACTTGTCCTTACTTTCTTTAGGAACTTAGAAATCCAATTTATCTATCAGCCATGGTGATACTAGGGCTCTCAAAATTTATTATAGAACTCCCTGAATGAAGAACTCCACAATTAAATATGACCTCAATTCCCAAGTTAATTACCACCCCCTCCCCGCAACCTGCAATTTAAAGTAGAATATGTTTGTTCCAAGAATAGCAGTTGACGAACAAAATGCAAAGCTTCACTCCTCCAAAGCAGGGCATTGGCTGACATATTTGCTCCTGGCACAGGAGGCTAAGATGGCACCTGAATCCAAACTTACTTGCTCCCTGCCACTTGTTACATGTGAGCAAGTGTTATGCAAAGGATAATGGCTCATATTGAGGTTCTCTCCTGGTGTTGGCCTTCAGTGTTACCAATCATTTAATACCCTTTTCTCTACTCTTATTATCAATTCCTTTCCTTCATTTTCATGCTATCCCATGGATTATGAACTAACCATCTGGCAGTCTCAGGATCCCTTGATTTGAAGACAGCCTTGGGAAATATGGCTGAATGCTTAAATAACAAGAGGGTAAGAAGAGAGCCTTGTCCTGGGTGCCAGGAGGCTTGGATGCTCCTCTTTGCTCCAGGGCATGCTGATTACCTTCCGGGGAGTGGGTGGGAACTGGTTTTATCCTTCCCAAAATGAGGGGTTGGGACCCCTCCAATGGATTCAAAGCTTCCTTTCTTCTATAGATTCATTTAAGTGAAATTTGGCTTTACCACATGGTATAATTCTAACTGATGTATTCATATCTTTTTCATGTAAGTTAACTCCTCAGCCCTATTATTTTCATCATTCCTGGTTTGTTTTTTTAATTGTTCTTTTAAATGTGATTTTGTACTTTTATAAAAATGACCAAGCATATTGAGGAAAAGGGAAAGGTGGTGATGTTGATGAAGCAAAAGCATCATACTCTTTCCACTTCGATGCATTGTGCATGGGTTTCCCAGCAGCACTCACTCCTAAGGTATTGCCTTCCTCAAAGGCCTCAGCCAGCTTCCAAAATGGTGCGTGCCTGCTTTGCATTCCCTCAGTTGGGCTGAATCTGAGCACCACCCCTCCTCTTTCCTGCATTCCTTTCTGCCATTGTTAAGCATGTCTTTATTACTTGTTATGTCTCAAACTGAGAATCCTGGCATCCAGGGAGTTTCCTTCCCTGTTCTCTCTTGCTAGAATAGTTTATTTCATTCTTCATCTCTGTCGTTGGTTGAGTCATTTTATCTCACTGCCCTTTATGTAGTCTTATCTTCACATCCCATCTTGGTGCAGTCCCCGAGACTGTTTGCTGCGATAGAAAGTTCCCCCTTCCTGTTCAAACAGCCAAATTCCATTTTTCTTTCAACCTCCTCCACAAAATATTCTCCATGAGCAAGGAGTGTAAACAGGCTATAAAACAGGACCATAAATGTCCACTGATGCAAGTAGATCTTCACATGGGCTGGTCTTCTTGCCTGGGTCCCACTCCTGGCTGCTGACCACATGGTTGCTCTGGGGCACCCGCCAGCATGGATCCCATCCCACAGCCTTACTGTTGGTGAAGCCCAGGAACCCAGACAGGACTTGGCTCACACTGATTCACATTTGAGGGCTATGCTTGTTACAGCCACGTGACTTCCTGCAGTGTGCACATGTACAAACTGCTTTCCAGGGCAGGGTCTCTCCCAGCTGATCAGGAGAAACCCCTGTCAGTAAAAAATTATGAGCACGTGCCTCTATTGTAAGTCATTTATTTATGGATAAAACATATGGATGTTCTACCACATATAAATATATATTTTTACAAAGCATATACAATATGTAAATTAGAAAGGCATGAGCTATGACTACAATAAACAATGATTTAAGAATACTTTTTATTGTATTTGGTTCAATGGTATAAAAGACCTTTTTGTCCCTGCTGAGATAGATATTGTTAATCATATTTTTCATGAGAGCACTGTGATTTAATGTCAGTTCTGATGAGATCATTATAGTTTTTATCACATAATATGGATGATGAAAAACGATGACTTGGGGTAGAAGTGCTAGCTTTATCAGTTTCCTGTTGTTTGCTGATCCTTGTATTATCCTCAATTCAATTTCATTAAAGGAAACTTTTTGGGTCACTTGACAGTTTTGAGAGAAGATTAGTTTAGTTAAAACTAGATTATATGAGCTATAAGCACACATGAGTGCCGCAGTACATTGCACGTTCCCGGCCCCACTGTCACCAAGATACCCTCTCCCTGGCCCCCTCCTGAGCGGTCCTGAGGCCTTGACATCTGGACATATGGATGGGATGAGCAGGTCAGTGCCAATCTATATAGTAAATACTAGTAAAGCTTAATTTATAAAAAGGATTTTTTTAAATAAAGAAGCTTTATTTATGTAAAGCTTTTCATTTAAAAATATTTTTACTGATTTCAGAGAGGAAGGAAGAGGGAGAGAGAGACAGAAATATTAATAATGAGAGAGAATCATTGATCGGTTGCCTCCTGCACGCCCCACACTGGGGATTGAACCCACAACTCAGGCATGTTCCCTGACCAAGAATTGAACTATGACCTTCTGGTTCATAGGTCAATGCTCAACCACTGAGCCATGTCGGCCGGGCTAAAGCTTTTCTTTAATGTTTTCTTTTCATACCCCAGTGGGTCATTTTTATACACCTTGTTATTTCTTCTTGACATATTCTGAGTCTATTACCTTCTTAGATCAACCCTGCCTCCCTTTTCCAGCTCCCTTAGAGTGGGTTCCCTGTCAATCCTCCTCAAGAAAACAGCCTTCTTCCTCAGGAATTCTTAGGTAAAGTGTAAATGTGGTTGATTATTCCTCTCTCCTCCCCAGCTTAACCAACTAGAATTTACCTTAGAAAATGGATGAGTGCAGGGGGATTGTTTGGCATGTGCCTGGTGCTCTATGGAGCCCATTTCATGCCATATTCAACAACCTGAGATGACAGATGTAATATATATGAGGCCCTGAAGCCCAAAGATGTATAGTAATTGTTCAAGGTAATAGAACTAATAAACAGAAGAACTGGAATTTGAACTCTGGTCTCTTTGACAGTAAAGTCCACTTGTGTTTACTTTTATCAGGGGTTTATTGATGGGGAATCTCACTAGCAGTCATCATGAAAGCATTAATCTCTGAAAAACAAGGAGACTCAAATCAGGAATTTTTCCAAGGAAGCACATCCATCCATCCATCCATCCATCCATCCATCCAACAAAAAATGTTTTACTTACCATGATTTAGGTATTGGGGTAGGCACTGGGGATATAATAGTGAAGGAAACATGTAAGAGGCTGAGATGCAGGAGTGTAGGATGTGGTAGTATGGTACTTATTTGGGTGGGGGGCTGTGTAGCTACTGGTAGAGCCATACAAGGAGGGGAGTTGGGGGGTCAGGAGGTCAGGGCTTGGAGCAGCAGTGGTGTTGGCTTGGTGTGTGTGGTTGAAGATAGAAACTGTGGATAGTTTTTTGGAAGTTGCAGATCTGCCTTATGTTCCATCTGCCATTATGTGATACCCATGTAGGTCAGGGCATGGAAGTGCTGGGCACCACCTGATACTGTTTCTTAGTCCCTGTGATCTCTTCCTTTGTTTCTCATAGCAACTTTCTTGAGCTAGAACTAAGTAAAATGCTACCTGAGTACTTACCCTGTTGAATTGATTTATATTTGGTTAAAGATCCATGCTCTATATAGGGTAAGGTTGTATCATTTATAGTTGATTAAAATGGGACCCTTGAAAAAGATCATAGCTTCTATAACATCAGCTTCTCTGGGAAAATCAGATCAATTTCATCGTATTCAGAGCATTTAATTTTTATTTTTTTACTAGAGAGCCAATCCATGTAAGCTTGAGGCCTGCCTACCATAACATCCAAATGGGGCCCTCTGGGACCTTTTATTTCTTCCTCTTCCCCAGATGTTCAGGACATAGCCAAAGTTAGTCATCCAGACATCTAAATCCAAATTTTTGACAATAGCTAAAGAATTGCTTCATAATAGTAACATGACGGGGAAGGTTTCCTGTCCCCATGAATTTCATAAATACAGAGCATCAACTGCCATATTTACTAGTGAGTCCCTTGAACCCAGAATAGTTCCTGACATATAATAGGTACTCAATAAATATTTGTTGAAAAAAATGAGCTTTTTTTAAGGCAGAAAATAATGCATTATGTTTTGTTTTGTACATTTTCTTTGGTATCTTTTAGCTTTTATCCTTTAAAGAAAATGTTAAGCCCAAGTAAGGAACTGTTTACTATTTTAAATTAAAAAAAGAAAGTGTGTTTTGTGTTTAAATTAGCTTGGATCATAGGAAGTAGTTCCTGAATGTACTCATGCTAGCTGAGTTATAGGCCCATAGTAACAGACCAAGTCTGAACAAATCCCCTTTTTGTTTGCTACAAGTATTGAATTATTTTCTTTTAAATGTTGGTGGGCAGTATTCCAAAACTATTGTGTTAGGGATATTCTCCCACCCTCACTGCCCCCCATTTATTTCTTTTTTAAGTCCATGTGAGTTTTCAGGGAAATGTAAGCCATAAGTTTTTGATTCATTGACACTTAACTCATCAAAATGTGGTTTTATGAGCACTCTTTGATATCCAAGAAGCCTTATGATCCTTTTTACTATACTGTTTCAGCTTTTACCCTTTTTAGAAATGGGAAGTTGCATTTGGCCAAGGAAATATACAATCATGCACCAACACACGTAGTGGGACCCAAACTGCAATATTCGAGAAGGCTATACACTTGAGAAAATGTTGTCACAGCTCAGTACTGTTCCCCTCATCAACTAGTGCTCCAAAATCCCAAGTAAGACGGGGGAGCAATGTGCTGGAGATGGCTTGGAAAGCTTTCTGGTTCTTTCTTTTGAGAAAGTTCCTGGAAATTCTTTTTTAAGGAAGTGAATGTATGTAGCTTCCCATGGATTTTAGCTGTCAGTGGGACAATCAAATATCAGTTTTTCCCCCTTGTACTTGAAAACCACTAATTTTTTTCAAGTTGTGGCAGATGGTAACATGATATATGTGTGTCACGCACTTGCAAAATGTTAGCATTTGAAGAAATGAACACAATCTATGTATGAGGCTTCTTTCCTTCCCATTATCTGGGCAGAAGTTTTCACTCCTCAGAACCAGCATGCAAGATTGCTAAGCTATGTATGTAAATCCCATGGTTGCTACAAATACAGAAGAAAAATATTTTAAAATAGTACTTGTAGGCAGTGAATACAGAAATTGTATTTACTTTCAGAAAGTTTTAAAAAAAGACTTTAATCATTATTAGAATATCTTGTCACCCAATTTTCCAAGGAAAAACCAAACCAAACAACACATGAGAAACCGAGATACATCTAGAAGTTAACTGTTCTGAATCTCAAGGTTCTAGCTTTGCAATACACATAACTGATGAAAATATACACCTTATTTGGTTGCACATAGCATGGATTTAGGCCTTATGCTAATCTCTAGACCTTAGTAAACACATATTAACCCCATTTTCTGTAACAAATTAGTCTGAATGCTGAGCTGGCAAACAGCTGCCATGAGTTACATGAGAAAAATACCTCCAGAAATGAGACAATGTTATTGGTTCCTTAAACACTGGAGGTCAGGGCTTTGAGAAGACAGGAAACAAAGTGCTTTGGGGTTTTGCCAGGAGGCCTCATCAGTTTCAGCTGTGGATAAAGGCCCTTGTCTAACCCCAGGATTTTTCTTTTTTTTTCTGAGTCTATATGAGTGATCATGGACAGATGTCTTTGAAGGAAATCATTGGAAAGACATGAGAAGATGACATCAACTCTCTTAAAATGTCCCACCTCCTGTGACTCTAAGGGTATTTTCTTCTTGGTTACCTGGAGTGCCCTGGTCTTGCCTAACTTATCATCCATTAGTTAGACTTGGGTCAGCTTTTCAGACGTAGATGGGAGAGGACCTATAGGAAGATAAGATGAGGTTATGTTCCCAAATCCACTACTCTTGTCTGTGACAGTGAGTGTGTCTATTTTGCCTCGTGAATGGACAGTGAGGTATAGAATGGCTATACCTCACTCAAGGGTCAGACCCAACAAATTCAAAGGATTGAGGACTATAGTCTCTTCCAATTAAGTAAAATCATCCTTTGGTATCTGCAGGGGATTGGTTTCAGGACCCCGTGGAAACCCAAATCCACAGGTGTTCAAGTCTCGTATGTAAAGTGGCATAGTATTTGCATATAACCTGCACACATCCTTCCATATACTTGAAATCATCTCTACATTATAGTACCTAATACAATATAAATGCTATGTAAATAGTTGTTATACTGTATTATGTAGGGGGTAATGACAAGAAAAAAGTCTGTACATGTTCAGTACTGACACAACTACTGTAGGCCTAGCTACACATCAGCAGCAACGTAACTTTTTTTCCAAACATTTTTGATTCACTGTTGGTTGAACCCACAGATGTAAAACCCACGGATACAGTTGAAGCAAGTAACTAGTGTCTTATGACTTATTTAGGCAGTTTTGCATATCACATTTTTTCTAGTTACTTGCTTCAACTGAGATTCATATCCTGTTTTTGTAGCTAAAGACATGTAGACTATCTCAACCAAGCAACACTTATCTACAATGTAGATATTGCCAATGGTGGATATCACCACCTGTGTTCAGGAAAGACCTTTCTCTGACTACCTTTTACTACCATTTCCAGATGATGACACAATATCTCTACTGCCTTGACATATTTATTATAACCCAATCACTCAGCCAAATTCATTGGTGGATAATTCCTAGAAATTTGGAAAATTCACCACATTTTATTTATCTTCTCTTGACTGGGAGCATTCGTATCTTGGATTTCTGCTGCAGAGAAAGCACAGAGCAAAGAGAATATACATGTTCCCGATAATAGAACCACTTCAGAAATGCAGTGATGGCACTTTGGGGAGCTCAGTTAAAAAAAAATTGATGGATCGATATGGAAAAAAGGTGGGAGATTATTAGCTGTTAGGTACAAATTAAGAAATTATAACTTCTGCCTGGCCAGTGTTACTCAGTGGTTGAGCATCATCCCATACAACAGGAGATCACTGGTTTGATTCCTGGTCAGGACACATGATCCCAGTGTGGGGCTTGCAGAAGGCAGCCAATCAATATTTGGTTGACGTTTCTCATTGATATTTCTATCCCTCTCCCTTCCTCTCTCTCTAAAATCAATAAAAACATATTTTTAAAAAAAGAAATGATAACTTCTTGAATGATGAGAGTTATAGGAAGAAGTGGAAATTTCCCCAAATGGTGAAATTCATCCCTTACCAGTCTTCCCCCTCTTTCCCATCCTGTCCTATAGCACCAAGTCTGCAGAGCTTAGGCAGAATGTGGAAAAAGAAGCCCATCTCGAGGGCAGACCTGATCTTGCTCAGCTTTCTTCGATATGGAGCAGCAGTGATTCATGCCTTCCTTTGCTGTCACACTGTCAGCATCCGCTAATCATAGCCCCATGATCACAGGACTTGTGCACATAAACAATTTCCAGGAGGTACAGAACAGCCTAGGGACCTCTCAGGCATAAACACCAGTTATTCTGTAATTCATTACACCCCCTCCTCATCATCTTGACATGTGCTTGAAATAATAGCTTTCCTTAAAATGTTTGAACATGTCAGTGGACTCGATCCTTTCACTGTCCTTGGTACATGCACATTTGTTTCACTAGATCATCTTCCTTTTAGATGAAAATCTTTGGCTGTTCTAAAGAAGCTCAGTGGATTTGCTTCTTGAAGACTATTGAGAGGATACAGTGGTGGAATTCAAACACAAGCTAGTTCCTCTTGTGCTTTGCATGTCTGTATTTTGGAGGGCTCAGGGCACTAGAGTGAGGCCCTTTAATGCTATTGTTAAGCAGAGTACATATATTTGGTGTTTCAATTTGTGTTTTCTTTTTACACTAGTCAGCTAGGCCACTTAACTCCCACTCCTCAAACAGAAGTCTTCAGCAAACCAAGTTCCTCCATTCAGCCCGTTTATCCAGCCTGAAAAGGAGGCAATAACTCGCAGTTACTCTGACCTAATTAGCTTCTGTATTCAGTAAATACATATTTGTTGACTGCCTACTGTGCCATGCCTTGCAATAGGCGTGAAGAGCCTCCAGTTTCTGCTCCACGGGAGTCTAGAATTAAGCAAAAACATTTACCATTTGAAACCACAGTTATCCAGTGCCTATAGTCTCTGTGGGTTTAAAATAAGGCTTGGTAGATTTCACAAGTCTCTTAATAATAATGAATTTCAAACATAGAAGAACATATGTTATCTACTCCTTGTATGTCTCAGCTGTTTGTCCTCGGTGTAGAAAATGAGAGGATGTAACTGTGTGGGCACTTCAAGTGTCAAGTATAATCTTACTAGGGATTCTTAGCTCTTTAAATTGTGTTTTGAAACTAAGCCAAAATTGATCATTTTCCCCACTTTACTATACATATGTAAGCCTGTCTCCCCAATCTTTCCAACAGACCTAGTGGGGATTAGTACATATTATCCCTTATACAAAGGAAGACACAGGTTCAGCACATTTACTTGATTTGCCCAATAAGTTAGCCCAGTGGGTATGCAGGGCCTGGGTGGAATCCCATGATGTAGTACATTTATCCTTTTTGTGCTAATTCATGAGAATGGCAGTCAAGGGTAAAGATAGGGAAAATGTTCTAGTTTAGTATAATTTAGAGACATTGACATGATTTTTAACTGTGCTTTGCATATCACATTGGAGGAAGAACTTCCAAATCACTTAACTATAACTTTAGAAGTCATTATTTTTCCTAATTATGCTTTTATGTTCATGCTCTGAGAACTAATAGTTTTAACTATTCAATGAAATGATAGTGTTAAAGTAATTGTCATGAACAGTTCATTCATAGACAGAACATAGGAAAATAAAATGCTGACATGCTAATAACTAGCAATATACAAAATTAAATAATAAACGAATAGCAAATAAAATAGCAAAAATTAAAACAATACTTATCCTAATGAAATGGATCGCTTTGCTGTTGGCAGTTTAAATTAGGACAAATCCCCAGGAAAGCGGTTAGCACTACCGAGAGCCAGAAAAATGCCTGCGCTCTTTGACCCTGTAATCCCCCTTCTGGGACTCTGCCTAAGAAGCAATCCAAAATCTGGGGAAAACTACAGCCTTGAAACAGCAGAAATATTGTAAGTGTCCAACAACCGGGTCATGATAGATCAATATATTTTATGCCCTAACAGAATAAACCATTAAAAAGAATAGTGTAGTGACAAGATAAATATTTTGGGATACAATTGTTAACTGAAATTACTGCAAAATTAAACATGATGTAGTACAAAATGAAATGTATACAAATTTATCTTATAATTACAAATAGGAGAAAAGCAGATGCAGAGAGGGAAAAAAAAAAGCTAGAGGAAACTTACCCTAGTAGTAATAACAGAGGTTTAGTTAAGGTCATGGGACTTCTTGGTGGTTTTTTCTTTTTCTATTTTCCAAAAGTTCAGTAATGTTATTTATATTACCTTTATTCAAATGATCAATACAAATGTGTCTAATTGCATTGTTCTCCACAGCTGTGTTGAGGCTCCCTGGTGGGTTTGGGAGTGAGTGGGAGGAAAGGGGTGGGGTCAGAGCCAGCAAGCAGAACTGCCCCAGAAGGCTCTGGCTGTCCTCCCCACCAGCTGCCCACGAAGAGGGACAGCTACTGAGGGGAGAGTTTCTGCCCAAAGCTCTGTAGACATATTTTTAGCAGAAACACAAATAAAGGTAACATTTATTTGTTTCTTCATCTGAAGTACTGGTAGAGTGGTGTTTGTCTGACTTCCTTGCAATGTTGTTGCCGATGCAATTGTAACAACGCCCATGAAATGACACTGTGCCCCAAACACCCCATCCCATGTTAGTTACCATTGTTTTAAAATAACAATGGTAATGTTTAAATCTTGGTTTCCTTATGTGAGAAATAGCCACAAGCGTTTCTGTCCTGTTTTCCTCCCAGGATTATTGTTAGAGTCAAAGAAAATAATGTATGTAAATGAGTTTTGTTGACTTTAAGTGTTATAGAAATGAAAGCGGTTATTTTTGACTGCACACCTGGTTTCCAAGATATCACGAATTTCGGAGTAATGCCGAGGCGAGGCCTAGTTTTACAAAATGGTGCCCGTTTCAAACGTTTGGGTTCACTCTTTCTCTGTGGAAGAGAAAGACATACTCCAAAGAGACTTTTCTTCTAGCTCCTGCTGAGCCAGGGGAAGAAGATGCTGTTTATGTCAATGAAGTAAGTTGTTTAAGCAGATGAGTCCGCAGCGTAAATAGAATTTGCAGTCAAGACGATTTGTCACAGTTTGAACCATCCATCCGAGGACCACTGGGTTGATTGTGTTGGCTGATGAAAGAACATGGCATTACTGCTCTCATGCTCCAGAGATAGGGAGCAGCAACTGGGAGTGTGTCAGAAACAGTGTGGATCCTAAAGAAGCCACTAGAATGGCAACTTTTGGAATTTCCAAGGCATTTCTCAATCAGAAACCCAGAATATTCAATAGGGAAAAAAATCAGTTTCAAATAAATACCACCTAGCCCGCGGCTGGCATGGCCCAGTGCTTGAGCATCGACCTATGAACCAGGAGGTCATGGTTTGATTCCTGGTCAGGACACATGCCCAGGTTGCAGGCTCAATCCCCAGTGGGGGACATGCAGGAGGCAGCTAATTGATGATTCTCTCTCATCATTGATGTTTCTATCTCTCTCTCCCTCTCCCTTACTCTCTGAAATCAATAAAAATATCTTTAAAAAAATAAAATAAATACCACCCAAATAGATACCATTCTGCCAATTTCTCCCTTCAGAGATTGCACCTATAATAGAAAACTCTTAAAGTTCCAGTTACTCTATGAATGGCAGGCAAAAGAGAAAAGATAAGAATGAGGAGAAAGGAAAAATAGAAATCTTCCCAAGGTATTGGCTCAAGGTGTCATTTGTTCTTAAGCCACAGCCTCAGTGCCCAGAGTTATGTATATAGTATAGATGATGATATTCGAGGCCAATATCTGTCAAGTTTCAATTTGCTTATAGACTTAGAGCTGGGATGATAACAATTTGGAAGTAGCCATTTGGATCGATTGAATTTGTAGAATAGCATTAAATCTCCTGGTGATTACTATGTCTAATAAGTGAGCTAGAGTGAAGGTAAAATCCTTTTATAATTGCATTTGGAAAAGAAAACAACCTGGGTAACATTTTGCATGAACTAAAAAGAGTGATGTATGGTGCTATGTCACCCCTCACACACTTAAGTGAGAAAGTACCTTCTTGAGACTTAACTGAGGTAGTCCCTTCCCCTCAAGGGTTCCACACCCTCAAATCTGACCTGCCTTTTTCAGTCTGAAAGCTCTTTTACCCTCTGGTTTTACACGAATACAGTTTTCCGAAGAAGTTGTTTAAAATCAAAACCAGCCACAAAGGAGAAAAAACACACACAAACATTAAAATTGAAAGGAGTTGAGTGAGGGAAAGGAGAAAAAAGGAACTTAACCCAAAAATATATTTAAAGGAATGAATATATTTGAAGAAATCTCTTTTTCTGATGAAGTAAGGATTCATTGGAACCAAATTCTATAAAGCATAGAGTTAGTATAAATGCATGTATCAGACTTCAGTGGTGTTCAAACAGCAGGCACCCAGTTGACCCTCAGTTTTCTTACCTGTAAATTCTGTGTATGATAATTGCATAACATCAATGAAATGCCTAGAACATTAATGTATCTGACATATTTTGATATATTGAGAGATCCTGCATGGACCCCTATAGCAAAATGCCTTATATGTTTATATTTACCTCCTATTTTATTGACTTGTAAATTGGGATTTTTTGGGGGGTCTTATTAGAGCATACCTTATTTTTAATTTTAGTGTTAAAAACACTTCATTTTATGTTTATTCTCAGCACGAAAAAGTACAATTATGTTATCCAACTTATTTCATGGTAGGAGGACACTGAGGCCCTGAGAGTTTAAATGGCTACATAGTGGAAGACCCCCAAATCAATTTGATTAAGAAAATATTGTTTTCCTTTAAAGTGTCTCAAAAACAATCTCCACACAGATGATTTTTCTCTATGTTCTTTGCAAACATTCAAAACATGTATTGAAGAGTATAATTTTTGCTCTATGACATCTTCACCATTGGATTCATATAATTTCCCAAGAAAACTCCCTTTCAAAAGAGGTTCTGTAACAAGTAATCTAAAAGTGATTTTTTTTTCTTCAAAGAAAATTCCCTTTAGAAAAGAAGGAAGTAACCAACCAGGACACAGGCAGCCAGCTGAGATCAGTGACTCAGTCTGTCCCATAAATTATGGCTCTGAAGTCAGTTTGAATGAGTGCTCACATTAAAAGAAAAAAAAAAAGTCTAAAATGGCACCTAAGGATATAGAAAGAGATATAGAGGCAATTAGTTTTAGAAAAAAGAATTAAGTGTACGAACCCCACATTAATGTGCACGTCCAGAAATACTTATTCAAACAGGGAATTGCCAAAGGACCTATGAGCATCAGGAAACTGTTCTCCTGACCAGCAGTGAGTTAAGTCTGTAGTGTGTATGGGTCACGGGAGCCTGCTCACCCCTTGTGACCTGGGCTGGAGAGAGAAGGCGGAGACAGCACAGGAAGCCAGGTGGCCTGTCCTCCTCAGCTGGAAGAGCACAGTGGGCCCCAGTGATCTAGTTTCCCAGGACTACTCCTCCAGGGGTCCTCAAACTACGGCCCGCGGGCCACTTGCGGCCCGCTGAAAACATTTATCCGGCCCGCCGGGTGTTTTTGCAGCCGATGCCTGTCCTGCTTAGCAGCCGACTGGTCCCGGGCCCGCAGTGCGCATGTGTGGAATGTCTGAGGGACAGTGAACTGGCCCTCTGTTTAAAAAGTTTGAGGACCTCTGCTTAGGCTTTTTCCAAGACCACTGACCATAATCCTGTGGGATGCTCCCCCTTAAATGGGTGCTTTTGATGATGATGAAAATTGGTCAAAGTTTGAAAACTCACCTGATGAGTCCAAGTTGCTGCATAGAAAACAGTTATGTTGGTGAAGATGTGTTCCTTCAACACATTCAATAGCACATATTTTTTTTAATCACTATGTTCCTTAAACTTTCCTATTGGCCATGGGGAGTGGGGGTCGGGGGGGGATGTGTAGGAACACGGAGTTAGAGGTCCTCGCTAATTCTGCATGTATAGTTTCAGAGAAGTCTTGTCAGTTTCCATCTCTTGCTGTGGAGTTTCCTGTGATCTCCTGCTCAGCTTACCCCCATCTACCGCCGTTGTCTGAGTCCTCCCCTTGCCCAGTGTTCCTCCAGGCATCTTTCCTGATACCTGGTGTCTTTAGGCTGAGTTCCTATATTTGGTGCAGAACTTGTCTCCATCAGTTACAAGTTGCAAAACAGGACTGGCACTTCCGAAGCAGTGCCCTGAAATGTTTAGAGTTTTTTGAGGATGGAGAAAAAAGCACAGTGATTTCTGCTTCATTCTCCAGCCTGCTGTAAATTATGGAGCAGAGCTGTCAGCCTCATTAGCAAAATCAACTGAGAACTTTCTAGGAAAAGTGCATTTGGGTCTCCTTGAAGTTCTGCATAATTTTAGTATATGTTATTTTTTTCTTTTTCTTATATTGTTGCATGGTAGTTTCATTTGGAAATGAAATTGTTAGGGTGAAGTTTTGTCTTGACTCCCAAACAAGTATGCAAGCCTCTTGGGACATGGTGCCTGCCTGTACTCATCATGTATTGCACGGATCCTGCAGAATGAATGGAGCATGCCCAGATGTACTTTGCGGCTGTTTAGTTAGAGAATTCTGAGACCATAATAAATTATTTACTCTTGAAGTCTAAGTAAGCCCCCCCCCTTTGATCATTTCCTATGTAATTATTTTATTTATCTGAGAAAAATTAATGGATTCACTAACTTTAAAACATAATTGGGCCCAGCCGGTGTGGCTCAATGGTTGAGTGTCGATCTATGAACCAGGAGATCATGGTTCAATTCCCAGTCAGGGCACATACCCAGATTGTGGGCTTGATTCCCAGTAGGGGGCATGCAGGAGGCAGCTGATCAGTGATTCTTATCATTGATGTTTCTCTCTCTCCCTTCCTCTCTATACATCAATAAAAATATATTTAAAAATATATTTAATCAGATAATGAACTCCTCCAGTTGGCCGGTTCCCACCTCCAGCTGCCTCTCCTGAGAAACAGGCAGGGGATAATGATGGTGGTTTATATCATCAACCTGTAAACATTTCAGGCACTGCTTCGGAAGTGCCAGTCCTGGTTTGCAAAACATTCAGGCCTCTATTCAGATCAAATGAAATTTCTTGGCATCATGGCTGCTGTTTTATATTCTATATTAATTTCTTTAGCAGGTTCCCCAGCCCACCCCATCTAATAAATCTGAAAAGATTAAAAAAAACTGCTTATATGTAAATATTTTAATAGCGGTAAATGTATCCACCTTTTAGGAGAAAATTTAGTTGAAAAACATTTTTAATCGCCTAAGAAACTGAACGGAACAGGCTGAATTATTTCTCCTAATCAGAGAGGAAAGATGTCATTGGCTGGGTTTTCCTGAGAGTTTCTATGTTTGCGTTTTTTGGTAACTTCTCTGCTTGCTCCTTTCTATCAGGTTGTTAGCTTCAGATTAAATCTAATCATAAGGAGCACCCGGAGTCTCCGCATACAGCCCAAATCTAGGCCTGTGCTCTTTGATCAAGAATTTAGAAGAGGGAATCTGGAGATACAGTTTTGAAAGCTTAAATATTGGCATTCCTTCAACATTAGAATACGATATGTGGACAAGGCAGGTGGACAAGGCAGGACATTTAAAATAAAGATTGTCTCACAAAATCCAGTATAAATGGTTGCTTTTGTCCTTTTCAATGAAATATGAAATATATTATGAAATATGAAGCTTTCAAGTTATAGAATTGTGAAGGCCAGATTTTACATAGTGCATGGACTGCACACTTTTTTGCAAAGGACCAGAGGGTAAATATTTTAGTCTTTGCAGTTATGTGGTCTCTATCAGAATGACTCAAGTTGGCCTTTGTAGCTTAAAGTAGTCATAGATGATGAGTCAATGAACAATTGTGATTGTGTTCCAATAAAACTTTACTTAAGGACACTGACATTGAACTTTTGTATACTTTGTGTCACAAAAGTGTTCTTTTTTTATTTCTGTTTAAAAATGTGAAGCCATCTTTAGCTTGTGAGCTGTACAAAAACAGTCTATGGGAAGGATTTGGCCTTTGAACCATGGTTTGCTGATTTGATGGTGAATTAGTAAGTTAAGGACCTGAACCCAGGAGAAGAAAGAGGTAAGATGTCATACACATTTCTTGGACAGACTGACTTTCTCTTTCTAGCCACTAGAATTTGAATATCATACTTGGTTATAGTTTGACTGTTTCTGGAAGGAGTGAGTGAGTATCTTAGGGAGCAGTAAGGGGCTTTATAAAACAATTTTTTTGCTCCTAATAACAGTACTTTAAATCTGTGAAGAACTCAGCATCACTGGCCACAATATACACATAGGAGTTACATAAAAATTCAGTTTGCTAAACTTTTAGCCTTTAAAGGTTCCCATGATGGGGAAATAATGTTGATAAAGGGAAGTTTTTGTTCTTCAAAGGATAATCTTCTTAAATATTTTGGCCGTGACTATTGCTATAAAAGCAAAGTCATGACTCAAAAAGAAAATACTGCTAGTAACAAGTATCAGAGACCAAACCTGGTCTTAGAAAATGACTTTCCAGGAATCCCCATTAACTTTGCATCTTCACTTTAGCACTTATGGAATAACAATCGCTCTCTTTATCGATGTTTCTTTTGCATGAAATGCTTCATTTGTTCCCGTTATTATTCGTGTGTTCTAAGTCGCACAGGCATAGTTTGATTTCCCCCTTTTTCTCCCTTTCTCAATTTAAGATATCAAAACCTGGCCTCTACCCCAAGTGACGTTCTCAGCTCCGAGTTCCTTGTCTGTGTCTGCGTGCTGGTGCAGGCAGGTCAAGTGTGGGCTGGGAATTCTCCCTTCTAATGGACATTGTCCCTCAGTGGTATCGACATAACATTGCAATGCAGTGGCGATTTTCAGACAGGGAGTTTTTTTTTAAAGTATTGTCAGATGTATGTCTGTGGTGATGTCTGACTCAGAGCTGCACAGCTCTCCCAGGAGATCCCAGGGTAGCTGGGGATCAGATTCTATTCAGGATTAGTCAAGACTATGACTTCTTGGACGGTACAGTCTCTACACGTGTACAAAGGACCTCAGCAGAATCAAGAAAATCATTATGTATATATATTTAACATTACAATGTACTTATACCTAATTGCCTCATGTGTGCATGCACATTTTGAATATTTTACTAGTAAATGCATTGATAAATACCACCTATTGGAGGTGGTAAAAGAATCCACCTCTGTTCTTAACACGAGGCTGTGGTTCTTATGTAGGCGGAAGCATTTCTGCCAGGCTCCAAGTTCTGCTGATGGAGAGATTTAAGGGAATGGAGGTCAGAAGTCAGAGGTGATTTTTTCAAATCCTTTAGTAGAGTATTAATGTTGATGCTGTGGGTCAGAAAAATCACTTAGTATCAATAACATACCTAAAAGTTAAAAGTAGAAAACTGATTTCAATTTCTAAAGGGAAGTTTTATAAGATAGGAATTGTCTCTTTAGTGTCAGTTTTCTTCCTTTGTCCACTGATTCAAATACAGTGGGGCCTTGACTTACGAGTGTCCGACTAACGAGTTTTTCGAGATATGAGCCATCTCTCGGCCGATTTTTTGCTTTGAGTTGCGAGCTAAAATTCGGGTTACGAGCCAGCTTCAGATACCCCACTGCTAGTTGGCGCAGCGAACGTCACAGTGGATGCCACAACATCAGCCCAGCATCACGTGTCTCACTCATTCACTTTTTGATTTGACATATGAGTAATTTGAGTTATGAGCTCCATCACGGAACGAATTAAACTCGTAAGTCAAGGCCCCACTGTACTCTGGTCCATCTGAAAATGCCTGTTGACCTCTGCCCATGGTAACAAAAAGACAAATCAGCACCCTGATCAGTTATCTGAAGCCAGGGCTGGCACTGGTAACTTGAGGCATGTATAGTGGATGTGGCACACAGGACCTCCGGGACTCCCACCCTGACCTCACCACTCTTTAGAAGGTGAGCATTCGCCTCTTCTCCTTGGGCGGTGATAGGTGGGTGCTTATGTGCACTTACCCTCTCCTCTGTGCCTTTGGGATTCCCTGACTTCAGCTGCTCTGAGTGTCCAGCCCTTCTGGTCTTCATTGTCCATGCCCAAGGGAAAAGGCCGGAACATTAATCCATCATTTAAAAAAATATCTTCCCACAAGGTAGAGATAATTACAGTGAAATCAAAGAAAGGGGAGAACATGACAGAAAGATTAAAATGTAGGAAAGGATACAAGCATAAAATTAAAAGCATTTTTATTAAAGAAAAGGATACCTATTATCACTACTGATATTCAACATTGAACTAGAAGGTCTAGCCTATGTAATACCTCAAGTAAACTAAATAGGCATAAAGATTGGAAAGAAATAGGAAGAATTGTAAATTGTCATTATTTTGGGATGATATGACCATCTACCAAAAAAATGAAAAATAATCAACTATTAGAATTAATGAGAGTTCAGCGAGAGCTAGACCTAAGGTAACACACTTACAAATTAATGACATGACATACTTGTTTTAAAATAATTGTGTAATAATAATTTTTTTTTTAAATATATTTTTTTTATTGATTTTTTACAGAGAGGAAGGGAGAGAGATAGAGAGTTAGAAACATCGATGAGAGAGAAACATCGACCAGCTGCTACCAAAAAAATGAAAAATAATCAACTATTAGAATTAATGAGAGTTCAGCGAGAGCTAGACCTAAGGTAACACACTTACAAATTAATGACATGACATACTTGTTTTAAAATAATTGTGTAATAATAATTTTTAAGTTAGCTGGAGAAAATTTGTCTAGAAATAAGACACATTTATATTTTGACAGTCTTTTGCAGGTTTAAAAGTGTCTAAAATTATACTGACTATCATCTTTAAATAGTTAAAATTCTTTGTGTCTTCTTTCCTCATGCCTCACTTTTCTAAAAATATGGTATGTGTAACAATTTCCACCAAGTTTCCCATACATGTGCAAGCTTTGTTTCCATAGTCTGGTTTCTTTCCCTTTTTCTGCCTTCTTCCTTAATGATCTTCTTGTGTCCTGACCTTGAAACTTGAGGATACTGATGGAGCTTGCCACTTGATCATATTGCTTTCTGGGCAACATTTCTTTATTGCATGTTAAGCTTATTGAAAAGACCACTGTCCTCTAGCTGGTTTGCTCAGTGGATAGAGCATTGGCCTGTGGACTGATGGGTCCCAGGTTCAATTCTGGTCAAAGGCATGTACCTTGGTTTGCAGGCTCCATTCCCGGCCCTGTTTGGGGCATGTGCCAGAGGCATCCAATCCGATGTGAATCTCTTACATAATTGTTTTCCTCTCTCTCTCTGTCTCTTCCCCTCCCTTCCCTTTCTCTAAAAATCAATGGAAAAATCCTCTGGTGAGGACTAACAACAATAACAAAAGACCACTGTCTCTGAACTCAGATATATTTAGTAAGTTCATTAACTTCTTTGAGCCTCATGTTCCTCATCTGTGAAATCAGAATGATAAGAACTACTTCACTGAATTTCTGTGATGATTAAATGTGATTGAGGTATCTTAAGTGCCTAGTACAGAAGATGTGAGCTATAGGTTCCTGTCTCCAGGGCCCACTACTCCCCCCTGACGCCTCCCACCCCTGCCCAGTCTTGTCAAAAGAATTATGCAAAATAAAGTTAAAATGAAGTTAATGATTTGGTACAACTGGTGACAGCCTCAGGTCAGGCAATTCAGGGTAAACTTGTTGAAGTCAAACAATATTTATGTTCATGTTTATTTCATATATATGGTAAGGTACAGTATCCTAAGTATGTAGCTCAAGTACTTATTATATGTATACACACTTCCTCATATACCTTGTCAGTCAATAACTAGCCCATCTTTCCCATATGTTCATATTCTAACTTTTGTTGGCATTAGTGGGGAACACGAAGAAGAAGACATAGCCTTGCCCTGGCAGATAACCTCTGCCCTGCCAAGTCATTACAACTACCTGTGTCAATTCTTTGGCTATAGATTAGACTTGACATGAGGTAATAGTCAACAGACCAGATGGAAAGTTGTAGAAGCTGTTGTTAAAATGAACTTTGTAAATCCAAAACAGTAACTTATTTATTGTGCCAATTGCTACTTTTACAGGATTTCCATTATCTACACATGTCCCACGTTGTGTTAAGCCTTGCTGAAGAAGATTGAAGATGAGTTAAATTTGATATCACTTGATGGTTTTCTCCTATGGCATGGTTTTAGAGCTAAGATATTTATATTTGTCGTCTTAGCCAGCACTAAGAAAGGAGCTTTCCATTGCTGTCCTTAGAGGCATCTGCAGGTCATTTACTATACAAAGAAAATTTGGTCCAATTTTATTTGATTAGATTTTAATTACTATATCAATACATAGGAAAGAGTGACATTTCCACAAATGAGAAATAAAGCCCAATAGGGCAGAATCATTTTTTTGAACAAAATTCCAATGATTTTTCTAGCTTCAGCACATTTCTTATATCTCTTACAAAATGGTGATTTGCCTGGAGTTCTACCCTGGGAGTGGAGATCTTGACCACCCTTTCTTTTCTTCTAGAAACATTATCTTCCATTTGGTTTTTGTGATGCCTTATTCCAGGGGTCCTCAAACTTTTTAAACAGGGGGCCAGTTCACTGTCCCTCAGACCGTTGGAGGGCCGGACTATAGTTTAAAAAAAAACTATGAACAAATTCCTATGCACACTGCACATATCTTATTTTGAAGTAAAAAAACAAAACGGGAACAAATACCATATTTGTATTTGCATGTGGCCCGCGGGCCGTAGTTTGAGGACCCCTGCCTTATTCTCTTGGTTTACCACAACCTCTAGTTTTCTCAGCCATCCCTGTGAGATAGCTCTCCCTTATATACTTGACTTCATGCATTTCCTGAAGAGTTTGCTTTAGGCCCTCAGTTTTATTGAGATATAATTGACATTTAACATGTGTAAGTTTAAGGTATACAACATGATTTGATACATATGCACATTGTAAAATGATTACAATTCGGTTAGTTAACACATGCATCCCCTCACATAATTACCTTCTGTGTATGTGTGTATGTGGGTGTGTGTATAAGGACACTTAATATTTACTTTCTTAGCAACGTTCCAGTATACAATATAGTATTGTTAATTATAGTCACCATGCTGTATATTATATCTCTAGACGTTTTTCATCTTATAACTGGAAGTGTCTACCCTTTGGCCAATATCTCCCCATTTCCCCCACCCTGGCATCCACCAATTTACTCTCTGTTTCAATGACTTAAACTTTTTTATATTGTATACTGTATAAAAGTGAGATTATATAATAATTGTCTTTCTCAATCAGACCCTCTTCTTTCTCACTGTATATACTCTCCATGGGTAATATCCTGTGAACCTGTAGCTTTAATGATCATCTCTATGCCTAGGAATATCAATTCCATATGTTCAGCTCAGATCTTCCTTCTGCGTTCCAGAACAACTTTACTATTGCTTACCTGCACTCTCCATTTGTTAATATCAAAGGAACCCCAAACATCCCCATTCAAAACCAACCTCACAGACTTCCCATACCTACCCCAGTTCCACCTACCTGCTCCTCTTTCCGTGTTCTCTGTATCTGAGAGAACTTACCCAGTTTCCTATACCAGAAACTAAGAAATCTTCCTTGACAGCATTCTCTTCCTCACATTCCATGCCACCAAGTATTCTATATTGCTAGTGCTTAAATATTTTCCCAAACCTGCTTATTTCTCTTTACCTCTCCTTGGTCTGATCTACCTTCATGTCTGACCTGGGCAACTACAAAGGCTACTCCTTTCTAGCTTTCTTACACTTTTCCACGCAGCAGCCAGAGTGACCTAACTGTTAGAACAATTTTCAAAATCTTCAGCGTGGGCCCAACTTGCTTCCCCTGTCTCCTCTTATGCCACATTCTCCCTCACTTTGTGCTCCAGCCCCACGGGTCTGCTTTCAGTTCTTCAAAATATCACTGTCCTTCTGCTGCTAGGCTTCTGCTTAGTGGACAGTGCTTTCTTCCATTATGTATCTTGTCCTGCAGATAGATTAGTTCAAATGTCAGTTCCCCAGGGAAGCATCTCTATTTACGTCAAATTCCTTCATGATACAGCCATGTAGCAACTTTTGTTCCTCTCCTTCAAGGCATTTGACTTGGGTTTTCATATTTGTTTGTTTGCATGTGATTTTTTTTCTCCACAAAACATGTATTTCCTGCATCAGACTGTACACTCCATAGTATTGGTTAAGTGTTCACCGAGATAGATGTACATAATCCATTTTTACATAGAATCTTATATTTAAGAGGTCTTAGATTAGCACTGAGAAATGCAGTGAGCTAGGAGTGCAATATGACCCCAAATTGAGGTAAGGCACTATGGTCACTAGGTGAGCTGCGATTTATTTTTCCATTCAGTACCCCAAACTTGTATTCTTATATGTCGTACAGCATTGAAGTAAATGACTGCAAAATGGCTTCCGTTAAGGTACGGCTGCAGTGAAGGTTGGCAGGACTGCGACTTCAGAGGGAGGCACTGGTGGCAGAGAAGGTCCTTTCCTTCTGGCTCCTGGTCTTGGATTGTGATGCCAAGTTCCTTCAGTTTGGTTTTCAGACTGTAGCAAGCATCAGAATCAACAGGAGGGCTTGTTAAAACACAGATTTCTGTTCCCACCTTCAGAGTTTCTGATTCCATAGTTTTAAGATGGGACCTGAGAACTGGCATTTCTAACAGGTTTCTATATGATGCAGCTACTGCTGTTGCTGCACCACCATGAGAGGACCACTAACTTAAGTAATTCCATCATGACACTCAGTCCCGGCGTAATTCCCCTTCAGGACGATGCCCTTCCAAGCTAGCGCCTGCTTGACTTAGTGGCTCTGGCTAGAAAGCTCGTGTGCTTGAGGAAGTGGACATTGGGTGGGCAGAGCATGACGATTCCACAGTTGGAGGGTTCTGACTAATTGATCTCACCAGTACTAACACCTTTGCCAGATATTCCAAATAGTTAAACATGTTGCTGGTTACTGCATTTCCTAGTGTCTAAAGAAACACAGTATACTAATTAGAGTGTACAAAGAAAACAAAAAAAATAGCTCATCTTCTGTTTGGGCTAAACAACAGATGAGTAGTGTGACAGCATCTTTGGACAGGAGCAAGCCACCATTGTGGCACCAGTGAAGGTGGATGAGGCATAGGGGAAAGGTGAGATGTGGGCTCAGAGAGATGCAGGCTTTGTGGGTTAGATGGAATTTTGGTCTAGTAGTATCTTAGTTTGGATGTCAAAAGACTTGCAAGAACAGAAGGTATGGAGATGACAGTGTATATGATTAACCTTTGAACATTAACAAAATTTACTGGGGTGACAGTGGTTAATAATATATGGGTATCAAGTGGACAATTCTATAATACATCATCTGTTTATTGCATTGTGCTCACCACCCTACGTCTAGTCTCTCTCTGTCACCATATATTTGACCGCCTTTACCCTTTTCATCCTCCCCCCAACCCCCTTCCCCTCTGGTAACTACCATACTGTTTTCTGTGATCTTTGAACTTTTTTAAAAAAATATATTTTATTGATTTTTACAGAGAGGAAGGGAGAGGGATAGAGAGTTTGAAACATCAATGAGAGAGAAACATCAATCAGCTACCTCCTGCACACCTCCCACTGGGGATGTGCCTGCAACGAAGGTACATGCCCTTGACCGGAATCGAACCCGGGACCCTTCAGTCCACAGGCCGACGCTCCATCCACTGAGCCAAACCGGTCAGGGCTCTTTTAACTTTTTTGACCACACACGCCTATAAGTAACAACAAAAAAGTTTAGCATGCATGCTTCAAAATGTATACTAATTTATACATTTTGTATACAAATGTATACTAATTTATACATCACTAATTTATAAATTATATGAATCTGTAAAATTCTAATATATTAAGTATATTATAAAACATACCCCTAAAATGGAAGTGTAAAAGGGCTATGATAAAATAAATAAAAACAAGTGATCTAATATTTTTCCTACATTCTAATGGATCTTCTTGGATATCCCCTTGAGACCTCGGAGGCCACTCGTCCTGATAGTTTCTAAGGTTCTTTGGTGCTCTAACGTCCTATTGGTGTATGTGTGGCAATCCTCCCAGACATAGATCTGCCAGGTGATTTTTGGCTGAATCAACTAGAGAGTTAACTCTGAGGAATCTGTACTAACAGGGAGAAGAAGAGATGCAGGCAATTAGCAGTAAAGCGACAGCCTCACAGGGTTTAGGGACACAGCAAAACTCTGACTCTCAGAGGCTGGTTGTCCCCTCTGCTGGGTCACTGGCACAGCTTTGGCTGCAGTAGGCTGGGCATCGGCCAAAGTCAGTTTGAGTGGCTGTGGATAACTGGATAATTCCATATTCACAGGAAGAATATGTGTCCTGAACTTTTAGTTGTAGAAGGAGCCTTCGAACCAGTTAGTTCACTCCCTTCATTTTTCCCATGCGATCTTTGTATCTAGAAAACTTTTGTGATAGCTAATCAGAGGCAAAGGTGGGCCCAGAACTCAGGACTTTAAACATTATCATGTAAATGTTCTCCATGAAAAACATTTTTCTTTTTCAGTGCCTTTCATTTGAGAACAATCCCTCTTTTGAATCCTTATGAGCTACAAGGCAAGAATTATTCCCATCCATCTGTAGATGAACATTTAGATCCAATGATTGTGTAGTCCCAAGCACACAATGGCTGGGGCAGCCCTGGTACTGGGGAAGGAATGCATGTTTTGTGGTTTCTTTTCCAGTCTTTCTAATTTATCTTGAACCTGGAGCATATGTGCACCTGGGAGCTGAAGAGAACACGTCACTGAACCGGTAGGTGTTCCAAGAGTGCTGCCACGTCTCTGCCTCCTGTGATCTGTTGTCATCCTGCGGTGCATGTGCCGGTGTGTGTAAAAAGAAAGGAATGAATGTCTAGTCCAGTATTTTCCATATGTCTTTGTGCAAATGCTTTCATGAATTCTTCTCTTTGAAGGAAAAAGAAATAGGGAGAAATTGCATACAAGGACAGTTCATTAGCTTTCTCCTAAGGTTACCCCATCCAGTTTTATTTCATGAGACTTTAGGAAGTTGGGGATTCATTCTGGGGGTGAGGGAATTTGGCTTCAAAATAATGAGAGTCCCAAGTGTGTCTACTGCCAGGGTCCTGCCTCCAAGGGATCTAATATTTTAAGCAGGGCAGCTAAGATGAGACTGTCAGGGAGGCCCAGGATGCTGCAGGGGTTTTGCATGTTTTGAGCTGAGATAGGTGCAACAATGTGATGTTTTAATAAGCTATGGGCTCTGCTGGGGGCTTAACAAGTGGGCTATGGGCCAGGAGCAGCCAAGACTCTGTGCCACGTGGGGTGGGAAAGTGATCAGCCTGACTAGGCGGTGAGTAAGTGCAGCTTGTGCAGACACATCTGGTGTCTGCACAAATCCATTGGCCAGTCTCTTCCTTTCTGGATGTGCTTCTGGGCATTTCCCTTTCGAAAGGCTTTAGGATGGAAGTCCCCAAGGGTCTGTTCCTTTCCTCTAAGTGAATATTTCCATGGTAAGAAGTACAAAAATTTTCTGTGTGGGTAGATACCAGGAGTTCTCTTTTTTTTCTGTCTCCCCCTTGAGAATAATGATGAACATTCCCTCACTACAAGGTCTTTTGGCACAAAAGTGTTGCCCTAGCTGTCTGATCCTACTGTCTCGCTAGCTGGTTCTTTCTGTGCAGATCTAATTTTAGCAGTAACTAACTGGCTAAACACATTGAATTCTAGATTTGGAAGAGTTTTAAAGCCACCCAGCTCTCACTCCCTCTCTGTCATATCTTCTGGAGATTTATTTCATCACTAGTTCTTTCAGAGATCTTGGTTGTTAGTTTTGCTTTGGGTGCAATTTAGAGAATATCTCCCCCCCCCCCCCCCCGCCGCCCTTAGGCTTCTATAGTCAATCACTCAATGAGAGTTTATGTTCAAAATATTCAGTTTTTCAACTTTGTCAAAGAAGTAGTGATTTTGAATGAATATGAAAGAGGGGGGAAAAAGTGAATATAATCAGAAGATTATAATCTGAGACTCTTAATTACAGTCCTGTCCTTACTTTCCTTTGGAAAGGCTAAAACTTTGCAGCAATTCTAGGCATATTCATCCTCCCCCACCTTCCTTTAATATCTGGGCTAAAATTTCCTCTTGTTCTCATCTTTGAATATAGTTTTCCACCTCAGGAAAATCAGAGGTGACACAATTGTCTCCAATGCAATGAGATCTGGTTCTCTGGATGCAATTTTACAAATGCAAAAGTTACGGGGAGAAAAATCATCGAAATGAATCCAGGAGAGCCCAGGGTCCTTGGAGGGGAGTGTGGCTTTGTGTGTTCAAGGCTGGTACAAGGTTGAAAAGGTTTGAACCCTGATGCTAAGTGTCAGAGGTAAACATCCTTCTGTGCCAAACTGAAGAGGCTTGCGGGGGCGGGGGAGGGGTGGACTTTCTAGGAAGTGCTCAAAGCAGAGTTGACAGCATTTTCCAGGACAGAAAGTAAACAGGGGTTTTGTGTTGATCTTTTGAATACTGACTGATAAAAGCCCCAAAGAGAAAAACAAAAATCTTTTACTAGAAAAGACATCATGTTATCTACCTCCATCCAGAAAAGGAAAAACCAAAAAAAAAAAAACAAAAGAAAACACCAAGGAGAATAAACAGCACCTTCAATAGCTCTTCAAATGCTTCATTGCACATGTGAGCTGGTTGATTGAGTTTCCTTCACAAGTCTGAGGGGCATTGTTCCCATTCTCAGGGGTGACCTGAGACCTATAAGGTAATCAGGTGAATTGTCTGCTCCTGAATGGAAGCCTTCCTGTCCATGAAAGTTGCCCAAAAGCTAATCAGAGGTGATGTATGGGGACTACATTCCTTCTAAATGCACGTTTCTTTATAACAGAGTGTTTGCAGTTTGATTAGAAAAGAATGTCACCTCCACCCCCTACTCTCAGGCTATTCTCTGTGCCTCAAAGAAACCCATAGTCTCTTCAAATGCTTAACCAGACTGAAGGGGACTTGTCTCCTTTCCTTGTTCATGTGAATTTCTGTCATATTTATTCAAGGACTTCAGTGTAACTTGACATCTTTCAAAACAGAGATGAAACTTAGATACCCAAGTCTTACATTCAGTATCATAGAGAATTGAAGATATGGCTTAATGACAAGAGTCCTCATTTGCCCCTTCTCAGGTTTATCTTGATCTGATGGGATTCTTTCCTTTTTGGAAGGGATCCACATCTTTCATGTTATGCGAATCCCTGAGCGATGCCAGTAGAAGAAGCCCGCGTGTGTTTCTAGGCAGATTCCCATGCTCCCTCCTCTCCAGTAGGTGTGGAAGACCACTCTCATGACCCATGGTCTGTAGTTCTTCTTACTGCACTCATCATCTTTGTCTTACACATCTTCCATCTCCTCTATTAGGTATCAGGCTCTTGGAATGTCAGGTTCAAGGCTTTTCATCTTATTTGCCTTCCCACCTACGTCCCAGCAAAAAAGAGTAGCACACAATGAGTACTTAGTAATAATAATGTGTATGTGTAAAACACCTTACCTGTTACAAGGTACTTTTGCAGACATTCTTTTAACTAATAATATGAGTGGAATTGAAATGAACTGATGCGACTGAGTTGAGAGATCCCATTAGGGGGTAGAGACCAAAGAGAGGAAAAAGAAGTGGGACTGGAGAATGGATAATAAATGTGATGAAAGCACATAGGATGGGGGGTGGCAGAGAGCTAATAACAGTGACTTCAGGGCCATGCAGGCTCCACCAGAAGGCTTGTTCCTGCTGCTCCTCGTGGATAGATTTAGTGTCAGCTCTTTACAAAGAACCAGAGTTCTTAAAGCATCTAACTGGGGAGATGGACTGTAGACGAGAGGTTCATTTTTTTTTCTGTTAAGAAAGGTGCCATGAGGAAGAACTCAAGTTATGGTCACAACCTCTTTGTATTTTTTTTCTCTCTTCTGCTGAGAGAGGAATGGGGTTCAGTGAAGCCACATGAAAGGAGAGAAATGTTTTCCTTTCCATTAGGGAGAGGCAGGAGTGGCAGCCAAGCAGGCAGAGGACTAGTGGGACTGGGGCTCTCTCAAAGTCTAAATGAATATGGTAAAACCTGCGAGCAGGAGCCAGGGCAGAAAGAAAACACAGTGCTTGGAAAGAACGTCCTTAAATCAGAAAAAGGAAAATGAGACTTCGTTTCAGTAGTGACCAGCCATAAAGAGCAAGAGATGAGGTGTTTACAGATTTCCAAAATTCCACTCTGAATTGTACCGTGAGCCCTAAAACTTAAAGATGTATTTTTCTATTGTTTTAATAGTTATATTTGAATATTGAAATACAGATATGTGTTTTATATTTATATAGGAAAAAGGGAAATTAAATAGATCGTTTTCCATTCCTGTTTCTTCCTGTTCCTATAGTTGGAAGAGAGTTTCACTGTTCAGGTGACTTATCACAGATACCAGAATGCCAGCTAGGACTCTGAGGAGGAAAGAGTCAGCTTTGATACAACTGTCCTTGCCCAAAATCAAATGTGCTGAGATAATGCAAAGGTCTTATCTGTTCTCACCCAATGCTACTTTTTTTGCACATGGTCTACCTTATCTATTAAAAGGCATGAAGCACATTTTAATTTCTCCACCATTGTCCTGGCTGGTGTGGCTCAGTTGGTTGAAAAGTCATCCCATACACTGAAAGTAATGTTATGGGTTTGATTCCAGTCAGGGCACATATGTAGATTGTAGGTTTGGTCTCCAGTTGGGGCATGTGTAAAGGCAACTGATCAATGTTTTGCTCACATCAATGTTTCTCTCTGTCTCTCTCTCTCTCTCTCTCTCTCTCTCTCTCTCTCTCTCTCTCCCTCTCTCAAATCAGCAAAGGCATGTCCTCAGGTGAGGATTTAATAATAATAATAATAATAATAATAATACATAATTTCTCCACCATTTTGTTTCAGGAGTTGGGGTGGGGAGATACTATTTACTGGTGATAAGGAGACTGTACTGTCAGTAAAGACTGTGATAAAGGGAACAGTGCTGTCAAAATCATAGCCATTTCCCCCAGGCAGGTGTCTGTTTTAAGCCAGGTGAGCATGTACTTTCTCAGCTCTAAGAACAGGGAGCATTTCTGAAATATTTAACAGCCAAGACAGCTCTAGCTCTCACAGTTTAGGAAAGGAACCAGTGGGAATGCTGGAGGAGGGTTCTGAAGCCCCCAGCTGTGCTGGGACCCGTTACCCCTTTAGTTGCTACACTTGGGGATGGTTCAGGAGGCAGGTGGAGGAGGGCATTTCAGAGTCTCTGGGCAGCAGCAACCGAACAGTGAGCCAGGGCTCTGACTGAATGTCCGTCCTAAGAGCATCTGCAGTGAGTGGAGGGGAAGCTAGAGCCATACAATAAAGTGTCCCCTCTGTGCTCATGATTGGGCTGGGCATAGGGGCTGTAAGATTAAAGGGGCCCTGACTCAGCACTTTCCTCCAGCCACAGAGTTGATCATTTCTTACTTCACACAGTTGATTTCACCTAATCCTTCAGACCTACCACTGAGTCCTGGTCATTTCCTTCCCAACACCCATCACAGTGTGTGTGACTAAAATACATACATTTGTGTGTGTGTGTGTGAGTGTGTGAGTGTGAGTGCATGTGCTTATGTCCAGACTCCCAGTAAATGTAATCTCCTTGTAACCTCAGCTCCCAGTAAGGCGCCTGACACTTAGTGGGCACAGAATAAATATTTGTTGAACAAATGAATTAGTGGTCACACAAGAATTATCTGAGTACAATAAAACCACCCCAAACGATTAATCATCAATTCTGAGGAAGACACATCTGTATACAGCAGAAATGTAACATAAAATGCTGCCTTTAAACCCACCCTGAGGCACCAGAGGTCTGCTGGTTTCTGGGACACCCATAGTTAGCTCTCCCGATGGAAGAACTCCAGCAGTGAGCACCTGAAGTTAGAAAGAGTGTGTGTCTACTTCCTGTGACCAGCCAGAGAATGGACACCATCAAACTGCTGGCCCTTTCAAAGATTAGGACATTCAAAGGGCCTGTGGATGGCCCGCTGAATAAATGACCCAAACTCTCATGAACCCATTTAAGTCATTGAAGGAAATGACAATTTTAAGTCTCAGCAAAGATTCCCCTCTAGATCAGCCTGAGTTGTTTTTTCTTTCCCTCAATTTATTTGACTCATTTCACTGATCCTTGCAAACAAGACAGAAATAGCCTTTTGATATTTTCTCTCCCCCAGTATTAACTGTGTGAGTCCCTAAGATCTCAAAGCAAATCAAGGAAAAGAGTGGACCAAAACACAAGATAGTGCCACCTGGACGACTTCTGCAGACACTTCCATCAAGTTTCATGAGTCCTGAAGGAAGCTGAAGGCTTGCATTCAGAAAAGGAGTCTCGCTGGTATCCTCAGGCCCTCTCTCTCAGCTCCCCGCAACCCCTTGCAAGTTCCTACCATACTCCCCAACCCCAGATCCTCCATCTCCACCCTTCCTTTCCGTTGCCCTGAAGGGGAGGACATGAGTCAGCATTCAGACTTGAAAGCGTGAGCTGCCTCTGAGTCCTCAGAATGTAATCATTTCAGAAAATCTAGGATCTAGGACACACAACTACAGAGAAAGTCACCCTCCCCAACTCCCTCTACTCTGTGGCCAGACATTTACTCCCACTCTCTGATTGCAATTTTAGCTGGGGTTGAACTTTAACCTTAAGAACAAAAACAATATTGCGGGGGGTGGGGGGGGGAAGAGGGGCGGGCGGGTGGAGTGGGGTGCGGGGGGCGGGGGGAAGAACAGCAGAGACAACCACCACCCAAGTGCAATGGGCTGTGCAGCTTTTGCAGAGAGCTCCAGCAGTTTACCACTTTGAACATCTGGTGCTTGGCTGTGTTCAGCCTGGAATGAAAAGAGAGAGAAAGAAAAAAAAGAAGTCATGTTCCGATCAGAGTCTCACTCCTGATTTTAGAAGCCAGGATTAATTTTCTCTCTTATTCTTCCAGAAGAGGAAGTACATTGGAATTCCCTTCAGGTATCTTGTTAAAACATCCAGGCACACCTTTAAACCCATGCTTTTTGGAAGAGACCCAACTTCGTAGACTTTTTTTCCCCCCCAGTCAACATTCTATCAGTCCACACATCCAGGTTTTTACTTTGTGCTGGAAAAAAACAAAACTTCAGTAAACTTCCCTTGCCCACCCAGAATGACTTCTTTTGTCTTGGCTTTTGGAGAAAATGCAGGCAGGCTCACACATGGGGTTGCTTCGGACTTCACCCCGGATCAGAGAGCTCCAAGGAGAACATCCAGTTATACTTTAAGATTCAACCTGTTCGGGATCAGGAGAAAGCCAAGACCTCATCTGCTCTCATGTGCAGCAACTGACAAAAGTATAGAAAATTATGGTTCTTCAGCTATAGAAACGGGGAGAGTGGCTGAGCTCTTCGTAACACTCTTTACCTGCTGGGTTGCTCATGCACAGACTCTTGCTCCTTGTTGAACCATCACCTTTCCCTCATCCAATTAGCAAGGCAGGCTCGGTTTGAAAAGGGAGAGTGAGTTTTGAGTGCTGCAAGTCCAATTGCTGAGTTCCTATTTCCAAGTATCTTGTTGCCAAAACAGACAGGAAGAGCTTTCAGCACGCTTTTATTTAATAAACTGGTCTTGGATGTAACCGACTTGCTCTCTGAGCAAACAGAAAATCAGACCTTGCTTAGACTCTGACTGGGAGAAGGGCAAGGAGAGCTCTCTCCTTCTGAGGAATTATGGAGACCGGCACCTTTGGAGTAGCACTGAACGAAGCTAAGAGACCACCCACAGCATGGGGAAAGGGAGGCTGAAGGGGCAAGGACCGCACAGCCAGTTAGTGGCTGATAGGAGTAGAATTCACTGCTCCTTTTGTCATCAGTCTTGGCCTTTTCCATCACACCACTCCAGCTGTGCTTTCATTCTGAATAGGGTGAAGCTAGCCAGGCTGTGATTAATCAGCGGAAGGAGAGTGACTTTGCAGTGCTTATGCATACGTGTAAGAGAGGGAGAAGAGGAGAGGGAGGAAAGGGTGTGTATATGATGTGTGTGTGTTGGGAGGGTGCAAGTATCCAAACTGATAGAAGCATGATCTAAATGGTTCCACATTATAGAAAATAACTGCTTTCTTTAACTTATTGGCAACTCCTAATGAGGAGTTGGCCCAGGGACAGTTCAATTCAATACATTCTCTTAGGCATTGCTCTGTGCCTGTAGAGTGCTTGGGATTCTGGGTGACTCCAAAGATGAGTAAGACCTGAGCTCTGCCTTTCTGAATTTCATAGCCTTTTTTAGGGAAACTTGAAGGTACACCAAGGTTCTGACACTAGGAGGACTATGAGCTATGATCGAGTGAATACACCATGGCCTGCGGGCATGGGTGAGGAGCCCATCTATCTGCTCTGGGATCTGGGGAGGAGATTGAGCAGCTCTGCATGGCTGGAGCTCAAGGTGACAGAGCAACTGTGACTTGAAAGTCTTCTTAGGAAGCTGGTTTTGGAACTGGATTCTAAGGAGTGTCTACACTGGGTGTGGAGCCAGGTAGAAGACTCAGTCACAGATGGCTTATTCCTTTTCCCTTTGCTTTTTCTCCTAAATTTTTTGGGGGATTTTTGAGGAGTTGTGTACAGTTAGTTCAAGTGATGATTATGAAGATTCCAGGCATTTCAGGGGCATTCCCAGCAACCATTATCCAATCCAGCCATGATCAACATGGTAGAGAGACGTGCAGTCTGGAACATCCTCTCAGATGCCAATGTTTTACTTCATTTATTTTTACTCATAGTTTGTACTTTATTTTACACACATAAATGTGTGTGTGTGTGTGTGTGTGTGTGTGTGTGTGTGTGTGTGTGTATGTGAAAGAATAATATACTTATAAGGAAATTAAAGTCAATCAAAGATTTTCCTATGGAACCTGTCCCTGTTTTTGGTATTGAAAATAGTTATGTTTATGAGTTCACCTTGGCTAGTGAGAATCAGCAATGTCTACCTACCTCCCTACCCACCTTCCTCATCCCCTTTCTCCCTTCCATGCTTCCTTCCTCTTATCTTCTGTTTGTTTGTTTTTAAGAGATCTGAAAGTAGTATTGAGGGATTCTAGCACTTCAGTTTATTTTTATGAATTGAAGACTATTGAACTAAAGACCTAGTAAAATCCCCATTCCACGTAAATCCTAAGTAAGTTTCAGATATCAGGAAAGATCACTTTCAGAACTGTAAATGCTTACAATGGGGAATTCTCAATATAAGTAACGTTGACCGAGGACAAAGAATGGTCGTGCTATTGTCCCTGACACTGTGGTCTCTGTAGAGAATTTTTTGATGGTGAGCATGCTATAGTGTATACAGATATTGAATTATATTGTTGTACACCTGAACAACAACAACAGCCAAAAAAGTACCAAACCCATTAGAATAGCAAAAACAAAACAAACAGCGGAAAAACCTGGAAATGTGATGGTACTGAATGCTGGTGATATGGAGCAATTACAGCTCAAGAACCATGTGGTGGGAAACTGACGAGGTACAACCCCTTGGAAAGCTGTTTAACCCTATTGACTGAAGCTGACTGTATGCATGCTGTACGGCCAGGCAATTCCACTCCCACAGCTATACCCAAGAGAAAGGAAAGCACATGGGCATCAAAAGTCACATACAAGAATGTTCCCAGTAGCACTATTTGCAATAGCTCCAAAATAGAAACAATTCACATAGCCATCAACAGAGGAATGGATAAATAAATTGCAGCAATATTTACACAATGAACAAACCATGACAAACTACAGCGACATAGATGAATCTCACAAACAGAATGTTGAGCAAAATAAGCCAGACACAAAAGAAAATATACATTATAACCCTATTTTTACAAAACTTAACAACATGTAAAACTAATATATGACCTTAGAAGTCAGGAAAGTGGTTTCCTCTACAGAAAGGTAGAGACCAGAAGGGGCTCCTATGGAGCCGGTCATGTTTTATTTCCTCATCTGGGTGCTGGTTACGTGGGTCTGTTCATTTTATGAAAATTCACTAAGCTCCAAACTTGTGCACTTTTCTGCATGTATGTTAGAATTTGATAGTTTTTCTTTTTAAAATCCCCAAATCCAAATCATGGATGCTTTCTATTTCTTTATCTGAAGGCATCTGTTTTTACTATTCTCAGGTTTAGAGGAAACTTTTTATTTTCCAAACTAAACTTATGGAAGACTATAATCTATATTCAAATCTAAATTTGGCTTAGTGTCAAGCAACATCATAGGTGACATATTTGAAATGACATTAAATACTTAAACAATCAACACAGAGTCCATGTCCACATGTGACATCTTCCTTAACCTGGGAAAGGCACAGGGTACTTGTGTTTTGGAACAAGATAGAGGCCGGGTAGCAGGAGGCAGGTGGCCTGAGGGAAATTGGTGGCGGTGTGGGAAATGAAGATATTGGTCTTGTGTTTCTCGGCACAGGCTTAGTAGTTGGTTCTTTAGGTTTCTCAGTCTTCTTGGGGACTATGTTGAAACCACGGTAGGACTGACCACTCAAGAATGATGGAATTAGTCATTTTTAAAAGCCCCTAATATAGTAGGCTAGTTCAAAAGGCTGAGATGAAATGCCCAAATAAGAGCATTTTTGTGAGGGGCAGGCAGCCTTGGGCAGTGGTTGCTGCCCAGCCTTCATTAGAGGTCCAAATTGCAATTTGTGGCAAGTTTCTGTTTGATTTTATCTAGGAGCGCAAATTCTGAGAAGTGCAGTCATTGTGACACTAGAAAGAGTCTGGGAACTGTAAGAGTGCGTGTGTGAGTGTGTGTATGTGTATATAAGAGAGAGTGCGTTTGTGAGGGTAAGAGAGAGTGTGTGAGAGTGTGTGAGTGTGTGTGTGTGCATGTGTGTGTGTGTGAGTGTGAGTGTGTGTTCGTGGTAAAGGGAGGATTAGTTCTACTTTAAGGATAATAAAAGTAAACCCAAACTTCTAGTTTTCATGTGGGCAAGAGAGTTGGGGGAAAAATACCTCATTTAACAAGTATGATAAAATATTTTCTATAAACTTTCTTACAAATAATAACTTTATATTTTTGTCCTCTCTAGCCAGAATTCTATTTCTTTTTTGCTAATGTTTTTGAAAATATGGTTCATATTCTGTTTCCTTTCTCCATAATTTCTCTTTAACTCCCTGCAATCTAATCTCCATCCCTACCTTTTTGCTCCAATTGGACATTGACATCCTAATGTCCAATGTCCTTTCTTTCAATCTCATTCTCACAATCCCTTCCATGGCCCTCATTACATTTTTCACCCAATCCTTCTTGGATATTTTTCGTCCTTAAATATTTCCAGCATTGTACTCTCCTTGTTTGCTAACTTTCTAATTTTCCTGAATTTCCCCATCTGTCTCTTGTTCCTCCTCATGTCCCCTCCCCCCCCCCCCCCCCCCAAGGGTCTGTTCGTGGTCTTGCATTCTTCTTGCTGGGACCACAATACATAGAGATCGGCTCCATTCTCATGGCTGCAAGCACATGGGGCTGATGACTCACAGGTTTACAGCTCACGTCCTGCCCCTTGCTCAAGGTTTATTCCCACATCTCTGACTGCCCACTGGTCATTTTCACTTGAAAGTCTTCCTATCGCCTCATATTCAACACTCTCTAACTGAGCTCATCATCTCCCCCCCAAAACCAATTCCCCTTTCAAGTTCCTGGTTTCTGCCATGGTGTTCTTCTCTCATGGTTATTCCGGCTCAGAACTTTGAAGTCATCTCTAATCTTTCCCTTGCCTTTATCCTTGCTTGCCCACAGCCTTTCCCCATCATGCCTGATAATATTCAAGTTCTACTGATTTCCCTCCAAAACTTCTCTTGCCTTCTTAAATCCATTCTATTTCCTAATTTGGCTCTTCATCTCAGGGCTAAGTGTAATAGCCCCTTCTCTGCCAACCTGCCTGACTCCAGCCTCCCACCCTCCAATCTGATTTCATATGCGCAGTTGGTAAATTTTCCTTAAACTCTGCATTTTCTCATCTCTTGGAGTACCAATTATGTGCCGGGTGTTAAATGCTCGTCGGTGGAGGATACAATTATCATTAAGTTTCATCATCGTAGCACTCAAAGGAAGCCCTCACACTCCCACCTCCCTGCCTTTCCAAATTGAGAAGACAGACAAAATAATAGAAAGGATGAAGGAATAGAGAAACATTGGAACATTGGAAGTGTTGCTAGTGTGCTGGGAATGGAATAGCAAGCTCCAGGGATCCAAAATACTCACATTTCTGTAGTGGCATGTGCTAATTTCAAAGCTCTGCCTCTCTTAAGACTGGAGGGTGGTGAATTCTCCTAAGACCAGGAAGATAATAACTGGCCTGGTGAAGGAGGCAATGAAAGTTTGCTATTGATCATGTTTCCCCTTCTATGTTATGAGCTTTTTGAAGACAGGACCAGATGGTATTCTTCTTTAAATCTTACAGTACTGAGTTAATTCCCGGGCTCCCAGGAGTTTTTAGCAAATTCCCTGTTGCTTCCCTGTCTGATGGGCCAATCATAGTTAATACTGCTGAATATCTTTGTAACCTCCACTGACTTAGCCAGTCACTGAAGCCCAAGCTCAAGTGACTTGAAAATAAAGTTTTATAATGTAACAGTGGCAGTGATAAAGTGTGCTTGATGCCCTGTTTCAGACAATGCCAGTGACACAGTGTGCTCGATGCCTTGTTTTAGGCCAGTCACATCTACCTTCTTCAGAAAAAGGAACTAGGAAAGAACTTTTCAGTTCAGTTACACCCAGATGTTGGGGAAGAATAAGTTGGAAGAAGATAAAATAACCAAGCAAATTAACTCAAGAGGGAAAGAGCCTAAAATAAGCCATTTGGTTTTAAAAACTCTTTTTATTTAAAAAGGGAGTATGACTTTCTACTTTGTTATTGAAATCACCCCTCCCTCCCCCCTTAACTCTAACAAGTTGATAAAATCCAGATAAATATTTAGCTAGATTAACCCTCTGGATAACTTTGTCAAATGATAACTTTGTCCGAAAAGAGGCCATACATCTTGAACCCCAACATAGACCATTGCAAACCATAAGCCAACAGATTAGTATGCTAGACATTTTAATTCTATTATTCTTTGAAAACTCCAACCTTGGTCCACCTCTTCACCTCATAGAAAAATACTCCTTTCTTGGTCTAATGATCATGTAAGGTGTCTATACCAATAGAGTCAAACTGGGCAGTGTTTACCGTCATGTTAGAAATTTTGCAAAATGATGTAATGTAGGCTGTACAAGAAAATGATACACGGCTCAGGTGGTAGAGTAGTTCCTCTGTATACATTGGATTATGGAAGCTGATACAGTTCCCTGGGAGTCGAGATATTAGGGGAAAATGTGAAATGACATGAAAAGTGCAATACTTTAAGGATTGCAGCCAGATCTCAAGAACTCTTGGCATGGGAAACAAGGCAAAGACAAGTCTGGCATTAATGCTAACTTGGGTCTTTATTTGAGGAAGTCAACTGCTTCATTAAATTTCTTAGGTGGCTAACAAGTTCACATACTGGCTTGTTGTACTTCATCTGGACTTACACTGATAAAACATTAGACTCTTTGAGGTCTCTTCTACACAATAAATTACAAAACAGGGTCTCTGTGTTATCTTTGGTTGAGGTGCCCAGTAAAATTGGCTATTGAGTGTGGTTGTGGTTTTGCTTGCTTGAAAGAACAGGGAGCTCCCAGGATGGGCATGGGCCTGCTGCTTTCCCAAATCTCATTGGCAATGATAGACTTTTGTTTATAAATGTTTGTTTGATTTGTTAGCAGATATGAGTTCTTTTCCTGACTTTTTGTTTTAAGTACCACAGTGGTTTTATATAGTCCATAAAACAAAACAGAAGAATTAAACTATTAAGAAGTTCTTCATG
Organism: Myotis lucifugus; assembly: GCF_000147115.1. Classification (NCBI taxonomy): domain Eukaryota; kingdom Metazoa; phylum Chordata; class Mammalia; order Chiroptera; family Vespertilionidae; genus Myotis; species Myotis lucifugus. The sequence continues at coordinate 368,586 of NW_005871264.1, read as the reverse complement.
TTTTGAAATGAAAATGCAGAATATTGGGCAAGTTAAGAGAATGCCTTTGATGTTGGAGATGTAGATAGGACCAGACGTTATGGTGTTTTCCTGGAGGGCATTTTAAAGAGTGTGGATTTTGTTCTAAGCATAATGGGATGTCAGTGAAAGATTTGAATTTGGGGAGTAAAGTGATCTGAGTTAAGAGACCACTTGTACTACTGCCATATAAGAATTGAATGAGTTTCCAACCCCCTTCCTTTGGGCATTCTTGCTCCTCGGATCCCCCAGCTCCTACCACTGCAGCTCTTTCACCTGGCTCTCAGCAAGAGAAGCTTGATGATGAGTCAAATAGAGCCTTCAAGAAGGAGGGAGTGGCCTATAAGGCCAATGCTACCAAAAAGCCTAGTAAAATGAGAACAGAAAAACATCCAATGGATTTAGAATGTAGAGGTCATCAGTGACCTGGCAAAAGCAGTTTTAGTGTCAGTGGCATGTTGGGGGTGGACTCCAGACAAGAGAGAATCAGGAAGTGAAGAAGTGAAAACAGTATGTCTTTGCAACGATCTAAAGAAGAGCAGCTACAAAATGAAGTGGATAGGAGACGTAAGGGCAAATGGGATCTTTTAAGATGGTTGATAGCAGAATCTGTTTATAGGCTTACATGAATGATCCAGTAGGCAGGGAAAGACTGATGATGCAGAAAAGAGATGATAACTTAAGGAATGGAGTCCCTGAAAGTGTAGCCGGAGGTGTGATCTAGAACCCACTGAAAGTATTTCTTTCACTATATCAAGAAGTTAGGGGAAGATGTAGATGCTGATCTAGGTAGGTTTAGAAGAGCAGTATTGGAAAGATTAGGAAGGAGTAGGTAGGATCCTTTGACTTCAAGAGACAGAAACTTAGTATGATTAGCTGAAGCAAAAAAAATAAATAGATGAATTTTGAGTACCTTAAAAAAAGACTGTTAATAAACAGTGATGATGCTCCTAATAAACCACAAAGGGAGATGACTCTCTTAAACCTCTGGACAGCAAAGCAGGTAAGCGAAGTTCTTGACTCAATAATCTAGTACACATCAGGACTTCATTTCCTTCCCCTGCACAACTGTAAGAAGTCTTCAGGGAGAGCCTATTGCATATCTGCTCCTCTGTTCCACTCCCTCTCCTTTGTCGTCTCCTCCTCCTCCTCCTCCTCCTCCTCCTCCTCCTCGTCATCGTCTTCCTCCTCCTCCTCGTCATCGTCTTCCTCCTCCTCCTCCTTCTTCTTGGTTAATCTTCACCTGTGGATATTTTCCCCTTTGATTTTTTACAGAGAGTGGAAGGGACAGAGAAAGGGAAGGAGGGAGGGAGGAAGAGAGAGAGAAACATCGATGTGAGAGAGACACATGGATTGGTTGCCTCCCGTACACGCCCAAGGATCAAACCTGCAACTGAGGTACATATGTGCCCTTGATAGGGAATCGAACCCAAGAGCCTCGGTGCATGGGCTGACACTCTAACCACTGAGCAACCAGCCAGGGCTCCTTTGTCTTCTTTTTCATTCCTCTGTTCCCTCTCTCAAGTCTCCCAGGGTCTAGGTTCTAACTTCCTGTAGGAAGCAGAGCATCTGTCTCCAGGAGCCTTTTTACTCCATTGTTTTCAGCGTAGGCCAGACACCAATGATGGCTTTTCACCTAGAGTTTGCAGCCTGGAGAGGTCAGGGTGGACTGGGCAAGCAAGTAAGGCTGGTGGGGTGCTCCGGTTCCTGTTTGATCATTCAGGCAGTGAACAGTATGACTAAGTTTTCACAGGAAAAATACTGCTAGGTGAAGAAATCTCTGATTGTGTGCAGAGGCAGCACAATTTAATCCCATACAAGAGAAACACATTTGACCCTTCCCCTGCACAACAGTTACCCTGGTATTACTATGTTAAGGAGCACCAGACTGTGGTCCAGAGCCCCTTTTATCACCAGAGTTGATGCTGTTGGCTGTAGCTAACACTGTCTCAGCCATCCAAAGTGGCCAATGCCAACTCTCATTGAATTTTCCCTCATCCTCCAGAAGAAATGGTAGTAGCCTCAGTTTGTCCTGCCTTACCATTGTGAAGCTTCAAAGCTAAGTGGATATGAAAAACAGAGACCGGGTGACCATTTTAGGAAAAATTTCACAGATAATCATAATGAGCAAAGGCCCATTTTTTAGATTTGGATGTTAAAACACTTATCTGCTCCTCTGTGGAGTTTTCAGGCTTTTGAGGACTTAGGCACGATTATCAAATTCCAAGTGACTTTTATTATTATTAAAATATTTTTCCAACTTATTAATTTAGGAGGTAATTCATAGGCATCAGAATACTTGTGTCAGCTGGGAAGCACACTTAATCTACTGGAAAAGTCTGCATGGAAGACCATATTGCTACTCCTTGCTTCTTGGCCAGGGAGTAACTGGGGTGGATTATGAAGATAGCTCCTCTCTGGTATAGTGTCCAAATCAATCCAGATCCTGGAGGTTCTAACCCCCACACAGCATTTTCTCTTTCCTTTCCCCCCAGTTCATTAACTTCCTTTATTTAGTTCCCATCCAATGAATTTTCTTCCCTTCACTGAACTCCTTTGAGTAGTGACAACACATTCATCTTTGCATTGCTACATCTTCCTCCCAGAGGCCTGGGCAGGTTTTGCATATGGTAGGTGTTTAAGACTTGTTGTTGTGATATCACCAGAAGGTTTCTTGGAAAAAGACTTCCCACCTTGACCCTCAAGAGGCTGTGTGATGTATAGAACAAGCAGTGGACTCATGATCAAAAGTTTTAAATTTGATTCCTGATTCTGTCACTTACTAGCTATGTGACTTGAAGTTAAACCACTCAGCACCTCTGAGCCTCAGTTTCTTTCATCTGCACGATGAATAATTCCCACTCAACAAGATTATTGTGAAGATCAAATGAGATCAGGTATGTCAAAGTGTTTTAAAGCCCCTATAAAACCAAAGATTTACTAGTGGTCACGGAGTCAGAACACAGGAAATAGGATGACCTGAATGACTATTGTTCACACCCACCACTACTTTGGTCTACCTGTCTTTTCATCTCTAGATCTTTAGCACCTAGCATAGTGCTTTACAGAGTAGGTTCTCAATAGATGTTTTTAAAATGAAGGACAGTGTTATTAAAATAAGTTTTCCATCCTGCTTAGGTGCTTGCAGGATGGAAAACTTAGGGGTTGTAGAAGGCAAATGGATCCAGAACAATTCATGTCAATATGGTGCATACAGAGATAGGAAATCCCTCTCCTGGAGGGGCCTTGGGAGGGTGGAGTGGTTCTAGACCCCCCTGGGGTTTGGAACATTCAAAAGTCGTGCCTGCCAAGCTCAGTCTGTGTTATCCCTGGAGCAGATCGTCCTGATGAGATCTCTTGGTTGTGGCTTTGTTACTGAGACACTCATGCCCAGATGCTACACAGTAAGCTAAGGGTCAAGATATTGGAAATGATGCTCTAAGAGGCACACTGAGAAAACTGGGTTGCTTTTGGAAAAGAGACAAAGAAAGTGAGCTATGCCAGTACTGACCACAGGCCAGGTGTGGGGAGACACAGGGTGGGGTAGGGAGGAGATGAAGATGAGAGCAAACCGTGGCTGTCCTGTGCTACTGGAGTGACCGCGGGTGTGGGGTGCACAGAATCTTCAGTTACCAAGAAACCAAACACCAACCTTCCCTGAAGACATCCTTTTGAAATTTAGAATAGTAATTCAACCAAATCACTTTTCTTTCAGTAAGAAATTGCCTAATGCAAGAATAGATTTCTAGCATTTTACGTTATAAATAAGGTTTTAATCTTATTATAATCCTTTCTCTCTCCTTCCCACATACCCTGAAAGAAATGGTTTGTCAGAAGCATATACCTTTTCTTTGTTCTACTGCAACTTATAGAAAGACACATTAATGAGAAGACAGGTATTTTTCTTTTCTTTTCGTTGTCAACCTACTGCAGAAAGTCACTGCAGAGGAACCCAAGGTCTAAGACTCTCTTTGCTTGTCAGGTGCTGGGTGACAAGACCCAGATTAGGAAAGTCCTCCCCAGCCCTGGTTCTTGGGTCTGCTTGGAGCCTAGAGAGCTTGCTGGTGTTTGCCACATGCTGGTGTGATTGTCCTCCCCCAGGCAGGTGTCACCTCACCTGCAGGTGTCAGCTCTGCTGTTACCTCACAACTCAGCCAGGCCACAGTCTTTCTGGAGCAGCATTTTAGTTGCATTGTGAACGCATTGGACCTCATCCTCATGCTAAGCCTTTCTCAACAACAAAATAAGACCTCCGTGGGAGGACGTGGGATGGTTCAAGCCTGGCCTGACAGTGTAACCTGGAACACTGGGAGTGAACACAAACAAGGACATTGCAGCTTGAAGAAGAAACTTGGCAGAAGCAATGTGGATCTGCTGCCTTGGCTCCGAGCAGGAAGGAGGAATCCAATTATAGTGCACTCTGTATAGAGAGTAAAAAAGTGCCTTTGTTTTGCTTTAATCCCACAGAAGTAAATGAGAGAATAAGAACCAGATTGAGAGTAAGTCTTTCGTTCAAGATTTTCCTTTAGACGGTGTCAAGATGGAAAACATCATTGGGAGACTGACGAGTGCACTCATTTGTAGAGCAGCTAATTAGAGCTTCTTCTAACTTGCATGACCTGTTGTGGTACTCTACAGCTAAGCACAAAACCCTCTTCCTACAGGACAGAAGCACCCTTATTCGGTCCATGGGATGTGCTGCGTGTGCTCTTCACTCCGGCGTGGAGGCCCAGTGTTCTAATGGACCTTCAACTTCCTAGTTGGTTTTACTCTTCTACAGGAGATGAGAGTATTTGCACAAAGCTCCAGTGTAACAGAGTAAAAGCCTGTCACCCACAGCTTGAGGCTTAGATTTTGTCACTTTAGATTTATATAATCTGTCTCAGGCATATGTAAATATGTGCTTATATATAAACACATAAACTTACATAACCTACAAGTATTCATTTTGTAATGGGAATAATTATCAAGGCAGTGCAGTTATTTCAACTCTTAGGGGCTTACCTCAGAACACTTGGAATGATTTTTGATAGTAGATGTTATGTCAATTGTGAAGAATCTGCTTTCTTATTGTTATGACTGCCTAGTATAGTTTCTGTCCTATGATCTTTCCTTGGGGCTTGCAATTAAATGAGTAATGATCTTGGAAGGTTAAGTAGATAATATGATTGTGAAAACCTATTAAATCCAATTATTTTTTTTTCCATGACCATGAAACACAACCTCTGAAAGCTGAGGTTGTGCAACTCCTTGGAAGGTTCATGGTTCAGCTCCATGTTGCATCTAATGAAAACAAAACCAAAAATAAGACACAAGCGATCCACGAGGCTGGCTCTTTGAGCCTCGTTGCCTATAATTGTAAACATCTGAGCTTCGGATTTTCAGGAAAAGTTCTGCCCTGCAAGATGTGCAGAAAGTCAGGAGTAACCCAGTCCAGCCGTTGTCTTTGACCTGTGACTCTTCATGCTACTTGTCAGGCTTAGGGCAACTCAGGTAAGAAAGGTGTTCCTTTCTGCCTTGAAAAGTTCCTGTGTGGCCTGAAGAGCAAATAACTGTTGAAGTCCAGCTTTTCTGAAGGTCTCCCTTGGCCAACCAAGGTCCTTAGGTGAAGATTGTCCATGACGCCCCAGGGCTGTGTCTGGGGATTGATCTTCATGAGGAGGTGATGATGACCACGTTGGCACTATTATTACCTGCACGTACGTGTTTTCTTGGTGGCAGTTGCACTCGATACCAAGAAAAGGGTGAGTTATGCCACTGTCACCGTGTTTTGCTTCAGTGTAGGAGGTGCTCCAGTTGCCTCGGTGCCTATGTTGTCATAAGGTTTAATAATCTTTAAAGGGTGGAGCTTCCTCTGATGCGTTTCTCCTGATGGCTGGCATTGAATTCTCTGTCCTCTCCATAATGCTAATAATAAAGCTATGGCTTCCTTTGCTAAAGGCATTAATGTTTAGTCTTACGTTTATAACACACGTTTAGGTGATTATTGTGCTTATGGATCCAGCTTCCTCCAATCACAGAAACAATGGTTCACAATAAAAAAATGATCCCTTTCATTTGAAGAACACATTAAGTTTTATGAAGCACTTTTACACTAATTATCTCCTGTGTCTCTCAGGCAAACCCAGCAGCTCGACATGGAAGGCCTTCTTCCTTCCCTCAGCCCCCCTTCTGAGAGTAGAACGTGGGAGGCTCTGAGTGTTGAGAATCAAAAAGTCATCTAAGCGGTAAACCATAAAGCCAGGAGTAAAATCTATATTTTCCAGTTCAAAGATTAGGGCTCTTTTTGCCTCTCTAACATTTTGAATGTTTGGTTGCAGAATTATTTGATAATTTTTTTTTAGGACAAAAACAGTTTTTAGGACAAAAATACTTCAGGGAACAAAATGCTACTACTAGTAAGATCATCTGTTGGTAGTGTCTCCAGATTCCCAGGTCTTTTGCTTGATCTCAGTTACAGGGAGAGCAATAATGGTCTTCTGTTTGAGAGACCTGAGCAGCAGGCTGACATTGCTGGTTATTCAAAATATTCAGGGTCCACAGTGCTCCTCAAGAGGAGACAAGATGCCTATTAATGTGGTTTTCTACTTCAAGGATGTAAAGGAATCAGGCCCTGGCCCAGTGGCTCAGTTGGTGGAGCATCATCCCATACACCAAAGGTTGCCAGTTTGATTCCTGGACATACACCGAGATTGTCGGTTTGATTCCCTGTCAGGGTGCCAATGGGAGGCAGTGTTTCTCTCTCTCAGAGCATTTCAATCTAAATCATGAAAACCACTTTTCCTCCAATGAAGAATGTTATTTAAAATTCAAGCTCTGTATGTCCTAGTCTGCCCAATGGGAATTATGTAGAGCAGCGATTTTCAACCTGTGTGCCACAGAAAAATTTAAAACATGCAATACCTGACTATTTAGTCAGGGGCACTGACCTCTTTTCCCTTAGACTGTCAAATTAAAAAGTGACAACAACCAACACAATAATAGCCATCTGGTGTGAATGAATCAAAATCATACCTAATTTTTTGGTGTGCCGCAGAATTTTAGTAATTAGTTTACGTGTGCCATGAGATGAAAAAGGTTGACAATCACTGATGTAGAGTGACTTGGATCAGGGTTTTTGCAATGTTTTTATGTGGAAGTGGCATATCCATTCCACAGATTATTATTATTCTTTAAGCTATTTTGTCATGGGTGCATTGTGCTTAGATCAGTGTTGGCCAGTTCCCCTTGCATGGAATGCTGAGCAGAAGCAGGGCATCGATGGAGAAGCCACTTCCTTCACTGCAGGGGTGAAAGGCCCCTACATGGGGCCAAGGGCGCTGTCACCGTAACTGGGGGACAGCCTGTATCCAGGGGTCCAGGGCTCTGGGCTGGCTTGTTTGCTCCTTGAATGTCTGTTTGTCTAAGTTGTTGATCACAAACACCAAGGCAGAGACTGTTTCCTGACTAAGAAATCCCTTTGACACTCTAGCAATGACTCATGGAGTTACTTCGTGCCCACAGAATAGCCAGTGTCACCTTGTGGTGTTCTCAGCCTGTGACACGTAAAGCACATAAATCACATACAATACGGAAACGAGTTTCTCCTGTGTCAGCCGGCGCTCTTGAGAGGCTACTTTCCTTTGTCCCCTAAATGAGACCTCAGGGCAACTGTGGGCTCCCCCAGGGCCCCGACTCACCGCTCTCCCACCTCCAAACTCCTCACTCCCCTTCACTCCTCGCACTGGTGTTTTCTCTAAGCCATTTTTGTCATCTTTTCGCTTTATTCTAATTTTCCTGGCATTGTGACTCCCTATCAGAGTACAAACACATAGTAAGTGCTTAAAAACATTGTATGTATGGTTAGCTGCCTGGTCATGAGAGAAGATTCCTCATTCCTTCCTCTCTTTGTCACCTCTTTCTCCTCCCTCCCTCCCTTCTTTTCACAAATATCTACTGCAGTAAGAGATAGGCATCCTGCCTGGTTTGGGCAGAGGGTAGGGAAGAAGGCAGGTGTGGCCTGATTGTCATGATTATGACGACTTATGATTTTACCAACAATTCATAGCAGTTGGAGCACTGGACGGAGAAAGCCAGGCTTCCTCCTTTAATTGGGAAGTGGAGCTGGGGAGGAAGAGCATGTGTTTGGAGGGGAAGCAGAGCTGGAGGCGTCGTCAGGCTCTGAGCATTTTGGAGGCTGGGGTTTTGGGCCCCTGGTGCTTCATCTATAAAATGGGTGGCTGTGAGGGTTCTATTATTTACATGAAAATGCTCCTTAAACCCCTACTATACAAATGGGAAGGATTTTATTTTATAGGTCACATCACATATTTTTTTCCCTTTACAAAACTTGACCTGGATAGATGCTACCTCCTTTTGAGCATGTGATCATAGGTAATAGGCCAGTCCTTTGGGGGGAAGAATGAAGAACCTCCATGTGTGTTAAACACAGTGCCCCCCCCTCCCCCCCGCCAAAAGCACACGTATTTACTACACTGAGACAGCATTTTGTTACATGACACAGATGGTACCTGAATGAGTTAATACTTTCCAGTTGAAGTCACACTTGGAAACTATTCATAATGCAGAATATGGTCCCATGATGGTTAAAAAAAAAAAGCAAAATATTCTAGGGTGACACAATTTCAGATCAAAACTTCCATTTCTGAAATGGTAGAGACAAACCTCCTCTCTCCCTCCTCCCTCCCCCTCACTGCCCCCCCCCCCCCCAG
>NW_005871264.1:347643-359757 GCF_000147115.1 Myotis lucifugus | reverse complement strand
TGTTTACATTTCACCATCACTGTGGCTGGGGGCTGGACCACAGCACCCAAGGGCGTGATGCTTCAGTGTGGCTCCCTCCTCTTGGAAGGGGGCTGGAAAGGCCAAATGCTCACCCTAGTTTCTTCATCGGTTAAATGAGAGGCTCAGTACTCACCTGATTAATACTCATTTTTTTCTGGAATAATAATGAAAGATCTATAAATTTTCCTGGTAAACCATGATGCAAACAAGGCAGGACATGACTGCTAAACCAGTTCCTGTGGATGGCAGCCACCATACAGCACACGTCGCTTTCACTGGGAGCCACTCTCGGTGCCCTGTGTCGTAAGCCTATGTCCCATTACGTAAGAAGAGTGGCTCCTTCCCCAGCCTGGGCAGAGCTGCCAGACAGATTGTTCGCACTGGTCTATGAACTTTAGACCGTGCTTTCTCCATGGCTCTAGACAGACTGGCTCTCTTTAGCGAAAGCCTATGCTAGCCGACTTCCAGACTGGCTGAGATCCCATTCGCAATGCACAGGCTCACTGGTTGTAAAGGTGGTTTCTGCAAGGTAATTCAACCAAATCAATTTTTTTGGGTTCTTTTTGTTTGTTTTCAAAAGTCACCAACAGCAGAGCAATCCTTTCCAGAGACCTCTTGAGTAACAAGGGCACATTTGCCATACTCGGCCAGTTTCTGGTTGAACCAGAGAAAATTACTGGGTGTTGGTATGATAATCAGGGACAGAGTAATATATTGACCACTGATAATATCTCTTGACCTTCTCCATTTCTGAGACATGTTGGTCTGACATTTACAGCAAAGTCTATGTACTGGTACCTACACGGAGAAGGCCCAGCACAGGACAACACATTTTCTCCAGTGCATTTGTCCAGGACAGTAAGCAGTGCACGTGCCATTGATGTAGTTGAGTTTAGAAGAGTCTTGGTAACATTGGTCTTTCCATAAATAAACAGGCATGGCAAGCCCCCAAGCCCCACCTGGGTAACTACTCTGTGATTCTCTAAATTAGTGACTATCTTCTGGATGAAATGGAAACAATGAACTCTGCTTTTATTTCTATCTTTGCTAATAACTTGCTAAATGACCTATGACTTCCTCATCTGGGTATTGGGCTTGTGTGCTGACTGTGTGTGCCCTGCCCTCTGGTGTACATTCTTCTCCCTTTATCCAGAGACTCAAACTCTCAGAAGGCCCGGGAAGGGACTAGAAAGCACCATGGGAACACAATATGGTCTCTGTGCCATGGCTGAAGTTTGGAAAGACAGTCTAGGCCTGTCAGTAGAGCTGGTGAGGGGGAGCCACAAGGATCTAATTTCCAGCACTGTTTCCTCCTCTATTATATAGGGCACCTCTAGTTTGAAGTACTCCCCACAGCTGGTTCCTTTTGATTCCCAACAAAGAAAAATTGGGCATCAACAGGCCATTCCTATGATGTACATAGTTAACCAACAGGGCAAGTAGGCCTCAGGGTATATTTGGAAGGAGGACCTTCCTTTAGCATTCTCCCTTGTGTAGCTATTAAATAAGAGGTGGGAGGGTAGCTGCCTGTTGGCTGAATGTGGCCCGTTAATATGTTTTATTTTGTCTACTTAGAGTTTAAAACCAACAAGCACATTTTTAAAACTCAGGAAGTATGTTAATTTACATGGCAACATTTGTAAAGTCAAGATTTTAATAAATCCAAATTTCTGATTTTTCTTGTTTTACCATTACTTTTTCTGCCGGGCCCCAGTAGTCATTTCAGTGTGAAACCCTTGGACTCACTTGCTAAGTTGACAGTGGCACAGGAAACCTGGGCACAGAGAAGCAATTTCACAGACAATGAGAAGCCCTTTGGGAGAAGAGGGAGGTGGGAAGCAGTGAGGTGAGGTTCAGGAGGGAGGTCCTGCCCCAGGCTCTGGGTAATCACAAAGGTCCCAGGTCAGGGCAGTGGAGCAGGCAGGCACCTAGAATGAAATGCAATAGCACGCGAGGGTGGTGCCTAGGAAGGAGGACCGGCTTCCTTGTCACTGGCCTTGGGTCAGCCCCATGGGTGCACGAAAGTCCAGTCTCGGCATGACTTCCTCATACCAGCAGGGAAGAGGAGCTTGTAAACTCATCAGTAAAGTAATATTTAACCTTCTGTCTCCAACTCTGATCATTTTGTGGAAAGTATCCCCAATGTCCTTAGCTCTTAGAACCCCTGAGTGAAGGAGGATGCCCCACAACATTTTAGATTTTCATGGTCCTTATATTTCACAACAGGGAGTTCAGCTCTGTCAATATTTTCATGTCCTAATAACTATAATCAAAGCTTGAGTTGGTCATATGGTAATAAATGGTCGCCCATCTGGGACATGACCCTGTAAAACACAGAACAGGAAACTCCACATCATATGGAAAGTTGTACTTTTAGTTTCATAACTCATGTTTTGCCTAACAAAGATAGCACTTATTGAAACTGAGCCCTTAAAGCATAAGAAATATATTTAAATATTTTGTGATAATTGTGTCTTTGTACAAAATATTTTCCAATATGTCATCTGTATTACCGTGATTCTCTGTTAGGCAGAGAGGTTATTATTATAACCAATTTATAAAAAGAGGAAATTTCAGTTCAGAAAAATTAAGTGACTTTGTTCATGTCATACAATTAGGTAAACAGAATCATAATTAGTTCCTGAGGTTTTTACATCTGAGTCCATGTTTTTTTTTCCACTCTCCCTCCCTCTGCTGCCTCTGTTTTTCATGGTGTGTGTGTGTGTGTGTGTGTGTGTGTGTGTGTGTGTACACGCACATATAATAAAACAGATGTATGCCAGTGCAGAGAGGCAAAGGTTATTTTATCTAAGAAGAACTTTTAAAATGCTTAGTTTGGAAAATGGCAAATGTTTGCCTATAGAATATGTTTGGTACTTAAGTAAACATTAGAGAGGCACTTTTTGAAAACTTCTAGAAAAATTCCATTTCACTGAGGGGATAACACTACACATAGCTTTATAAGCTTATTTTTCTTTCTGGACTTATGGCCTCTAATACAGTAGTGTTTCCATGAAGTGGTTAAAAGACAATGTCTATAGTAAATGACTCTACGGGAAATGTTTTTTCTAATTGTTAACTATGTATTGGCTACTTTGTACTTTGTATATCTAAAATATGCTAAAGAAAACACAATTCACAATCCTTATTAACTACTTGTAGCAAGTATTCATATAGTCCCACCAGGTTTTATATATTGTCCAAGTCAACCCTCCACCTTTGTTGTTGTTGCATTATCAAAATAAACTGGAAGTGAATGGAACATGCTAGACAGGTTGGTGGTTTGGACACTTGCAGCCATGACAAGGGATAAGTGCACGCTACCTCCCCTTCCTCTTATTGAGGCCAAGGCTCTGCCTCTTTAAGTTCCAATCCACTCCAGGGAGGTTGGGTGTCAGCTTTCTTCGCTTGTTTTTTAACTGTTTTGGTCTGGGATTTGGGGTTTTTGGTGTTTTTTGTTTGTTTTGTTTTTGCCAGTTGGTAATGTATTAGAAAGATACTAAAAGCAAATTACATTTTAATTAAACTTTACTGCCCTGAATCTTCACCATGTTTGAAGACTTGTAGAACTTTGTGTGAGGATGGAAACTGTGGTGTATCTGTCAGGAAAATACTATTTTTGTTTATAAAGAAGAGATACTCACATAGTATAAAAAAATTTCTTTGAAATGCCTGAAGTGTTTCTTTCAAATACTTATTTTGTGGAAACAGGTTTTTGTTTCTTTAAAAACAACAACAACAATTATTTGACATTTTTATGAGGCCCAGTGACCTTATTTCAATAAAGGTTTTCCAAAATAGAAGATATGTTTTTTTAAAAAACAAATGAATATCTGAACTTATGTTATTTTCAGGAAAGTGTATGATGTGTTAAATAGCTGAACATTTGAGTCTTTTTACAGAAGATCAGAGTTGGCTTGACACATGTAGGAAGTGATCTATCTTCATTTACTGTATCTCCTTCCTGAATTCTGGCTAAGTTTGACCATTAATACCAACTTTTCATGTTAGAAAACAAGCTACAGAATGTTAATACTTCACTCTTCCTCATCTTTAGGAAACCAGAAGGCTGTTTGTGGCCATTTCTTCATATTAAGTTTACAAAGAAAACTATCAAACTGTTCAAATTCTTTATCTGCTCCTTTTCATTTCCTCATATGAATCTTAATAATGCCAGTTTTAGCATGAATCCTTTTATTGTTTTCTCCATGGACTTTGAGAATTTCTAGTTCTGGGCGTTGGATCATGTCATTCTTACAAATTCTCCTCTCTTCCATTTTTATAATGCAAGTCCTCTCCTGACCTTAAGATTTACTGCAACTCTCACGTTCCTCATCACATTTTCTCCAAGTAGGTGTTTCCTCTAACTCCTTTACAGATCATGTCTAAATCACTATTTTGTTGTTGAACGTTCATTATTCACGAATCAGTTTTGAGGACACAAAGATAAAATAGGCATTAATCTTTCAATAAGCTTATAATTTAGTAGAGACAACAGCCTATATGTTATAAAGAATATCCCATGAGAAATAGGAGAGATAGGGGATCCCGTGAGAGGTAACATCTAGTATTTTTGAAAGCTCCTAGGACAGTACTTGGTGCATACAAAGTGTGTAGATAATTATTAGGCCCTTTTGGGGTAGGGGTAGGGGAATCTGGAAAGGCCTCATGGAAGAAGTGGCCGCGAGTCTTGCTCAAATAGGTCAAGCCTGGCTGAGTGAAGAGGAGGGAAAGAGAAGTTTCTAGGGAAGAAAACTTAGTCTAGGCCAGCAAGTCTCAAACTTTTTTGGTCTCAGGATTCTATGCTCTTAATACATGTTGTTTATGTGGATTGTATCTATCAATGTTTACCTTATTAGAAATTAAAATTTAGAAGTTGAAAATATGTTTATTAACCATTTAAAAATAATCAGCTCACTACATATTAACATTATGAACATATTTTTACTGAAAAGAAGCAGGTTCTTAAAAACCAAAATATTTAATGAGAAGAGTAACTTTCGTTTTTCACTTTTGCAATCTCTGTAATTGCTGGCTTAATAAAGCCAGATTTCTTATCTGCTTCTGCATTCAATTAGTTGCCATATCACAGAGCAGGTAGCTTCTAGAAAACTCTATTGTACACTCATGAGCAATATAAGTGAAGAACACAAATAACATCTTAGTATTACAAGGAAATAGTTTTCCCCTGGTGAAAGATTCTCAGGGTCCCCTGGAAGTCCCTGGACTACACTTGGAGAACTGACAGTTTATGCTATACATGGCTGTCCATCTCTTTTTAGGGATATTCTGTGTTTTCCCTCTTTCTTCTTTTCACTATATTGCAAGCTTCTTGAGGGCAGAGACTGTGATAGGTACTCAATAAAATGAATCATTGCTATTGATTTTGATGATGGTGTGTGTGTGTTCACACTTAAAACTACTTATATACATACATACATATATGTATAAATTCATATATATGTGCATATCTATCTATTATGAAATTTTTAGGGAGTAAAATTTCAAGTATTATAACTACTGATAAATGACAGAGCTATCTATTAATGACTTGCCTAGACTTAGTAATAGAGACAACATTAGTAATAAAGCTAATTTGTCTTTCTACAAAAAATATTAGTCAGGAAAGAATATATGCACCCCTAGGTTCATGGTAGAGTTATTTACAATAGCAAAGATCTGGAAACAGCCCAAGTGCCCATCAGTAGATGAGTGGATAAAAAAGCTGTGGTATATTTACACAATGGAATACTGTGCAGCTGTAAAAAAGAAGAATCTCTTACCCTTTGAGATAGCAAGGATGGACCTGGAGATTGTTATGTTAGATGAAATAAGCCAGTCAGATAATATCATATTATCTCACTTATATGTGGAATCTAATGAACAAAATAAACTGAAGAACAAAATGGGCCCAGAGGCATGGATACCTGGAACAAAATGACAGATCTCAAGGGGAGTAGGGGGGGAGAAGAGATTAACCAAAGAACATATATGCATGTATGCATAGCCTATGGACACAGACAATAGTGTGGGGAAGGCTGGGGTAGGATGGGGGCTGGGTGGAAGGGGGCAAAGGAGGGAAAATGGGGGACATCTGTACTACTGTCAACAATAAAAAAATATTAGTCAGAAAAGGAAATTCATATTGCATAGACAGGATGGCAAACTGCCAGTTTCACTTTTGCAAATTTTAAATTCCTAGGGCTTTGGGTACCACTTCATCATGCCCCTTTCCTGCCTGGTGACAGATGGCAGGTGTGGTCGTATTTGCATGTGAATCAAGCATACCTGGAAGTTCAAGCCTTGAAATCTGCCATCCAAGTCCATATTCTTTAGCAATTTCTCACGAAAATTGCACCTGGAAGAGCTTAGTAGGTTCTTTCAGGAATCGGTGTTCCTCAGGCGTACTCGCGGCTCTGAGAGAAAAAGGAAATGGCCCCAGCCCCATACCCCCTCCTCAGACAATGTCCTTTGGGGGCCTGTAAAACAGGGCCAGGCCTCACATTCACTTCCTTCAGTGTAAGCCTTGGCCAGACTTGATTTGCTTCCACTCATTCATGTAAGGTGAAATGTAGCTGCAGAGAGAGTTTAAAAATCACGCAGCATTTAAAACTGAGAATTTGTACGTTAGACCCTCTGGAGGTGATGTGCTTCGTCTCTCTTGTAGGTGGAAAGAACAGGTGAGTGCAGATTGAAATGATCAGAATGCATTGAATAAAATACCATAAACTTACACATTTTTAAAGGCTAGCAGGAATTCAGGGATTGTTTCATGAGCCCAACGCTCTCTTTTGCAGGCGGAGACTCTGAGACTGTGGGACTGTGGGCTTTCTCTCTCTGCGTCTCTGAGCTGAAGGTCATTCGAGTCCCATCTTGTGCACCAGCCCACTGAGTGGCTGAGCTTAGGCTAAATGAGAACCAGGCCCATCTTCCTTAGGAGCTGCACCATTTCCTGTACTGAGAGAGCTTGTGCATAAGGCGAGGTATTGGGGACATGGTCTCTGGCACCAAATGAATGAAAAGAGGCTCTTTTGTTTTGCTCTTAAAGGGGCTGCAATACTTCTGAGTGAGGCTTTGAGCAAGTCATATAATAGACCAGCGACTCCAGGCAGGCGGTTCTCAGCCCACTGCCCATTCCAACCAGCTGCAATGGTTTGCAAAATCCCAAGGCTCTGGTCCCCAAACCTAGGTCAGTTAAATGCGAATGGGGCTGGGAGAGGGAGTGGGGGATAATTCTCAAGCAGAGCAGAGTAGCCAGTCTCTGCATGGGTGTGTGGCTGTGGCTGTGCTTGGAACCTTGCTCTCCTCTTACTCTGAAGGTGGACTTAAGCTGCCCACTTCCACTTGCATCCTGTAGAAGAGGCAGGCCTTGCTTCCAAATTTCAGGGAGAACGTGTGGATTTGCCTGGGGAGGGAGTGTACTGCCCGTCAAGGCAAGTGGCCGCCACCTCCAGCTTCGTGAAGGACAAGTACCTCTATGACACGCAGCTTCCTGCTTGTCTGCACGCTGCCCACCGCATCGCACGTCTGGCCTTCCATGAGCAAAAGTTTCACTACTGAAATCAATAGGTGACCTTTCTCGCTTTACATACACCCGCGAGGAAGAGACAGTTTGCTGTCGAGTAGGTTTGCTATCGAGTTTAATGCTTCTGCAAGTCGGGAGCCTGAGTGAGGAGCGTTTCTCTTCCTGCTGCCTTTGCCTTTCCACCGTGCGCTGCGGGAGGCCTTGGTTATTCTGTGAATGTCTTCAATATCTTTGTAACCCACTGAAGAGATGTACTCACAAAATAGCCAAACACAGTGTGGTCAGGCAACTCTTATTTTCTCCCCCTTTAGTCCATACGAAGTGAGTGGGAGATGGCAGCCCAAGTGCCGGCCCCTCCCTGGAGGGTTTGGGACCCGAGGCCAGGCCAGTCACACCCATGCGCTGCCTCTTCCCCAGTGTTTCAGGGAGTGGGAGCGGAACAGGATCAGCATATGGAGAAGCCTAGTGGGGAAAAAGAGAAGGAGCAGACTTCAAGCAAAAGGTACAGATCATGCAGCCAAGCTCTGCTTCTGCTCCGAGCCCTGGCTCCTCCTGCGGGCCTCCTCCCGCCCTGGCCTCTTACCTCCCTGGCTACACGGAGGAAGCGCCAAAATCCTTGGCAGTCAGGGCTGGTGCCGGGATCCAAACCGCCCAAGGCTGACCTTGCATTCTAATTATTCCAGGGAGGAAAAAGCAAATTCACTCACTCCCCTCCCACCTTCCCTCCCCTTGAGGAATTCAGTCCAGAGGCTCCCGTGGGAAAATGATAAAATTAAATATCGATGTCATAAATTCCATGTGAGCAAGTAGTAATTTTATTAGCAGAAACTACACTTCTATTTTGTATGTGCATTTGTAAAACAGTAAAGTATATCGTATACTTAGATATATTGTATATATTTGATAATATTTTGTTATGATTTACTTATTTTGTTCAGATAAGCAGTAGGCGATATTGTCCAAAGTTGAGAAAATTTTGTGGGAAAAACAAATAAAGGTGGTGAAAGTCTGCCCATCACCTATTTTCCTCCTGGACAGACCACCGTGAATCTATTTCAGTGGGAGGTCATGATGGGCAAACTAGTAAAGGCTCAGGAAGACCCCCCACTATCTCAAGGGGAGATTCCGGCCAGTGCTCTGCTCCTGACAAGCCTGTGGCTTTCAACAGTCAGTCCCCGTCCCTGCCTGAAAAATGATGTCCACACCGCTGGCCCCTCCAACACACTGTGCAGTAAGGTTCAAGCTCAGCTGCCAGCGGCCAGGAAAGGAGAGGGGAGGCTTCAGTGTGAAGAAGATGGCCCAGCACACACTTGATGATAGCAGGTGGCAACCGGCCAGCACACAGGCAAACGGGGCCTGATCCAGAGCCAGAGCCAGAGCCAGAGCCTCCAGGAGCTGACATTTCACCGAAGCATCTGAGGGAAGAGCCTGAATTTCAGGCTTGAAGTGGGAGAGTCAGGAAGGGAGGACCCCATCCATGGAGAAAGCAAAACCCGAGTGGCGAGAGAGAGAGAGAGAGAGAGAGAGAGAGAGAGAGAGAGAGAGAGAGAGAGAGAGAGCCAGGGAGGAAGTTCCTCGTCCTCTGTCAGTTTTAATTACTTCCTCTACCGAGGCCCGTGGAGGAAAGAAGGGAGGGCCGAGCAGAGGAAAGAACTCGCTCCCTTTAGGCTACCGCCTCCTGGCTCTACAGGGAAGGAGCTGGGCCAGAATATCAGCTCTAAATCTTTTTTAAAAAAATCCCCACCTCCTTTTGAACGGTGTAGGCATCTGCTGCTCTCCCTGCCCCAGTCTGGACAAATGGTCCCTTTCAATAACTCCCAGCCCTGGTTGTGAATCCCTAACTGATCCTCACTTTTCTGAGGCTGACGTGGGTTCTATGAAGGGAAAACAGTATTTGTTCTCAGGACAGTCATAAAGGACAGGGTGACATAGAAGCAGAGGGCTCAGCACGAGTTCTGCTGTGGGTGCTGCCCTGGAAGAAATTGTCCAACAGCCAGAGCTTAGGTCAGGGTAGGAGCAGTCAAGCTCGGGTGTCACAGGTCCTGGGGGGTTGGGACGGAAGGGGGCTGGAGCAAGAACACCCCTTACTCGTGGCTCATTCCACAGGGATGCTCTGGGAGGCTCCCCACTGCTTTCCAGCTCCAAGTGAGGTCCTGAAAGGCCTGCCACCAGGGTTCCCTGGATATTTCAAATCAGTACCTTTTCCCAACTACTTAAACGGGGAAACCTGGCCAATCTGTGACCGGCCCCTCAGCCCTTGCATTGGCGGTTCTTCTGGCTTCAGCCCCTTTCTATTTTAACTTCCTTTGAATATCTCTCCTCATCTTCCCCTTCATTAATCCTTGTGAAATGGGGTTAAAGTCTAAAGAGGTAATGCTGCCTAATGGTTAAAAAACAAAGTGGAACAGAGTCTGGAGTTACCCTGCCCCAGTTCAAATATAAGCCGACGAGCTGTGTGTCCTTGGCAAGCTTGGCAGCCTCTCTGTGCCTCATTTCCTCATCTGTAAACTGTGGTTAGGAATCCTCTGGAGCTCATAGAATTGAAAGAAAGAAATGAGTTAATAAGTATGGAGTGTTTAGAAGAGTGTCTGGGGCAGACTAAGTACTACCAATATATTAGCTGTTATTATTTTTCAATTCTCGCATTTCCCCCTCTTCCTTAAATTATTTCCTTTCTCGTGTGTGTGTGTGTGTGTGTGTGTGTGTGTGTGTGTTTGCAAAAGACAAAAAGCTGAGAGCACACCAAAAAGCAATTACAGAAAATCAGTAGACACAAGTCCGAGAAATCTCCATGCTCCCTTTTTTCTTTTACTCTAACTTGGAAAGGAATCTTGGTCATTATTTCTAATCACTCTTAAAGGTAATCATATCACCTGTAATCATCTGATTTTGTTGTTGTTCAAAATTACAAGCCAGTGAACTTAATGGGAGTAGGATTTGGGAGAGGGGTGGGGGTGGGGCTTCTCCTTCACTCCTGGGTCTCTGTCCTCCTCCAGCCCAGCCTTCAAGTCTGGAGAGATTTTACAACCACAGAAAAATTCCCCATGGCTTTTCAAATTCAGGTTTAAATTTGAAGCTAATTTTCAGATTAAGTTTTTTAACTAATCAATTAAAATCTGATGGAGAAAGAAAGTGGTGAGTTGTTCATTATTCCAAGCAGTAGGAGAAACCATAGCAAAAAACCACTCTGCAGGGTTTAAAAAAGGTTGTCTGTATAGAATGGGAAGACCTGGAGAACACAACCCTAAAAAGAGAACAAAGCGAGCCTTTCTATACCCATCGGGCTTTGTTTGGCGATGGAGATGGAATATGCTCAGTTGGCAGGAAGGTGGGAAAGTAAAGCAACATACATTATCTTTCATTGTAATTGTGTCTTATATAATATCTATTCGTGAGAAAGTATTGGGAAAATACTTTCCAATAAGCTATCCCAAAAGATAATCACAAGATTTAAAATTCCAGTCATGGAGCTAAAAATGTTTTCAGCAAGGTGTGTGTGTATGCGTGTGTGTGTGCACGTGTGTTTTTCATTTTTTAATATCAACGGATTTTACCTCCCCTATCAAATCACAAACACTTCCTGGCTGGGTCCTATCAACTTTGCAATCACATTTAACCTTATGCACCCAGACCCAAAAGTCCCTTAACCAAAGGAAAGTCACCTACCCACATCCCAGAACAGGAAAAACAGAAGTCATAGTATTGTGTGAGCCACTTTCTTTCAGGCAGTACCTGTTGTGATATTTCGTTTATTCATCATGAGCTGGAAACAGTCCTGGCACCTTGTTTACAGGAAGTTCTTTCACTAATGGGCTTTACTAGCTTAACTGAACTTACACCGAATCGTATCACTCAGAACCCCACCTGTAACTATTTTCTTTCCTTCTGACCTGACCTGCTGAGGAGGTGTGGAGTGGGGACCCTCTGAAGACAACATGCTCTTCTGGAGGGTTTCTGCCAATCCAACAGCAGTTGGGAGAACTGGCATACACATACCTTGGAAGTGCAGGAAATTTCTTGTGGCTTCTACACACTTCACTACCTCTAGTTTAGTGCCAACCCTGTGGTATCTACCTGTCAGGCACCTCACCAGATCATGAGACCCCTCCCCTCCACCCCCGGGAAACATGGGACAATGTCTTACTCATCTTTCATATCCTGAATACCTAGAAAGGTGTTGGAGCTTCCTAAATTATCATGTTATGGCTTTTAACATTTCATCTCATTCTGCCAAAGAACTCAAGAGGTGCTCAAAAGGCACTTTTGTTGAATGAATAAATGTTTTTTAATTGCATGGACTTTGATACAAGTAGGCAGGAGTCAGATCAGGCACTCCTTAATGACACGGCAGAGATGACTGACCTCCCACCTGGGGGCAGGGTGGGGCGGGAGACGGCGTTGGTAGAGTCATAGGGTGATGGAGGCCTCATGAGCGGGAGGGTTTACCGAGATTCCCTCTTATCCCTATTTGTGTAATTCCCCTCTCTGACTCTATATGAACCAGACAGTTGTCTGGCACCATCCATGTCTGTTACACAACCGAAATGTGTTTTCATGTAAGCTTTTGA
>NW_005871264.1:320927-347543 GCF_000147115.1 Myotis lucifugus | reverse complement strand
TCAACTTGCGTCTCTGCTGCTCGTATGCTGAGTAGATCATTTCTCGTTGAATCGATGCCTGTGAGGAGGATGGCGTCTCCTATTTCGCGCCCCTGATTCTGTATTGGTCCGGTCTAGTTTGTGAGTTCCCAGCCCGTCACCCGCATCCGGACAGAAGTCATCATCCCATAGCTACATTCTGACTCTCGTATGTATGATACTCCACATAGGCACGCCGTCTTTCGTCCCCTGAACGTACCAAGAAACTGTTGAATGAAGGGAAGAAGGGAGGGAGGGAGGGAGGGAGGGAAGGAAGGAAGGAAGGAAGGAAGGAAGGAAGGAAGGAAGGAAGGAAGGAAGGAAGGAAATCTATGGGTGTGTATAGTGATAATCATCACCAAGTGCCAGCATGGGGAGCCCCACTGTGCAGGTGAAGAAATGGGAGCCTTGAGGTTGTTGTCCTGCCCCAGGTCAGGCACACGCTGTCCTCTGGGGGAGAATTGGCTCTGCCCACATCTGCCTCACCGGCTATCAGCTTGACCTACTCTACTGTATGTACCTCATTGTGTTTTGGAGGACACTTTGCTGTTGAAACAAAGATGTGGGATCTCCAGTTAGAAGCAACAATTCACTATGAATCAATGTATTCCATCCCTTGGCCCACAGGGAGAATGCTGGGTGGGACACCACAGCTCCATGGTGGAGCCTAAGCGTCTTCTTCAACAAAGGATGAGTTTAAGGATGACCACGGGAGAACAATGCTTCCTTTGTTGTGGAAAACCTCCTGTAATTTTTCTCCTGGTGGTGGTGGCTGCGAGGGCTGTTTGTTCATGCAAGTGTTTATAGCATGCCTTTGCACTTGGTCAGGGGAAACCGGCCTTCCATCCTGCCATTTTGCAACATTACTTCTGACTGTATCTCATTGATCCTAATAATAGACATTGTGACAACCACCTGCACTTAAGGTCATTGCCTCCTGGGTTTCACTCTAATGCTATTCTTCCTGGTGTCGTAGTCATAGATTGAATAGGCACACCCCTTCCTAACCACATGCAAATATGTCATTAAAACACACACACACACAAAACAACTTGCTTCTCCATTAAAAACTCATGACTGACACGTGACGAAGGATAATGTTGACAAACCTGTTGTTCATCTTCCCTAACCATGAGTTTGGTGGATGTCCACTACCTGAATCACCAGGCAGTCTGAAGGAAAGTTTTTTTCTGTTATTGTTTAGCTTATACGTGAAATGTACAGTGAGTCTATGCTCACATTACACAACTGGATTCAGTCATGTGCATTGTAATTCAGGCAATCCAGCCCTACAGGTAATTGACACGTCTCTTTCAGGTTGGGTACCTATTTACACAGCTGATACCTGGCTTGTAGCACACACTGTATTCTTGAATAATAGAAATGAAGATGAGTAAAGCCCCGAGCAACAAGGTACCGAGAACTCTCTGGGCTTCTTGGCTATGGGCACTACATTTCCCTCGTCCTTAATTTGTGTCATGATCCAAGTTGCTTAATCTCTTTTGTTTTTAGTTCATTCATCTCTAAAATGGAGATTATAATAACACATTGCCTTAAGATCTCATTCTGAAACATGTTGTTATGCCACCAGTACAGAATTTCCCTGCAGGTTTGCTTTTGAACTAATTTAAATGAATGGATCTTTCATTGAACTTGAGATTAGTCCAGTTGAACACAGCCAGCCTACACCCTTGTTACCCCCCAGTCTTAGTAACAGATCAGGTGGCTTTGGATGGTTATAGATCACAAATAAGGAGTCACCATATGAACTCTCTTGTCAAGATTGTGGGGTTTAAAATTTGGGGTAGTGATTTAAGTTAGATGGACTTAACCAACTCAGAGTGAGCTTATCATGATTCCAATTGTACAGCTTGGTGGGCGTCACAGACATCTTCTTTGTGTTCGGTTTCAACATACAGGAGTGGAATCTTCAAACCATACTGTCCACCCTCCTTGTTTCAATTTAGGGTTAAATGTCTAATTGTAACTTGCTTTCAACCCAGCTGGGTCAGTGGCTTTAAGGGTTTTTTATAGATGAAACTTTGAAAACAATAACAACCCTAAGAAATGACTGTTGGGGATATATTTTAATGATCATCTGCAAATGGTTACTACATAGTATTTGTCGTTAACAAACTGAATTACCCAACAGTCTTCCTTGCTAGATGTGCTGTATTTCCTGCATGTACATCTGTTTTTATCACAGCTTGGCATCATTTTTAAAACATCTGGGTCCTGATAAAGGGGATTTGAATACAAAAGACTTCTACATTAGGTAAAACAACAACTTTCTCCCCTCTTAATGTTCTTTTCCCCTCTCTTGATAGCTCTTCAGACTGTGGAAGGAGAGACTTAAACCCAAACCCCTATACTCCATGCTCCCTACCCAAGAACCCCACACACCCAGGACACCCACTCTTTTGCTTTTAGTCTGTCTACTGAAGTTAAATTTATATCTCGCTTTGTCTAGCTTTGAGTTTTTCCAAACTTTTTATCACAACTCAACATATACTTACTGTATATTATGCTTGACAAGTAAAGTTCTTAGTATATCCCAGACACTATTCTAAGTATCTTAAAAATACAAAACCACTAAAGCCTCATAATCCTATGTGTTAGAAACTATTATCCCCATTTTATAGATGAGGAAACTGAGCAGTTAAAAGCTCAAGTAAGTTCCCCAAACTCAATGTTAGTAACTGGCAGAACCCATTATGAACCTAGGTATGGATTGCACTCTGGTCTATTTTATTCTATTCTAGTCTTTCTTTAAGCAAATGTTAGTTAGAATCCACTAAATTCTTTAACATCATGAAAAACACTAATGTATCACTCTAGCCCTCCCATCATTGTAGTCTGATACCAAGAATAAATCCTCTAGATCACTAACTCAGCCCTTGTCAATGCTGTTATTTATCTTCGTGTATACTTTAGGTGGTTGTGGTAAAGCCTGTGTAACTCAGAT
Source organism: Myotis lucifugus (assembly GCF_000147115.1). Lineage (NCBI taxonomy): Eukaryota > Metazoa > Chordata > Mammalia > Chiroptera > Vespertilionidae > Myotis > Myotis lucifugus. Next base: position 344,560 of record NW_005871264.1, on the reverse strand, counting down.
TTGAAGTGACATGCCAATGTCAATGGTTAAGTGAATGTTTTTTCCAGGCTTCAGGGCCAGAACACACCCTTGTGGATGGAGGTGATGGTTATCTTAAGGGGAATGGCTATGTCCTCTGTCAGACATTCTGAGGAGGGTTTAATATTGAGGCTGAGGATGGAACCTCAGAGTGAAAGGTGTTACTTTGGGATGGTGCTGTGGGCACTTCCTCTTTCTGAGCTAGGGGTGTGTCTGATCTAGACTCTGAGGCATGAAGAGGTTTGGAGTGGGTCCTGTGGTGGAGAGGCACTCTTTCGGGCTATGTAGTGGTCATTAGAAATGAAACAGGGCAACAGACAATGAGAGAGTGAGTGGGGGTGAATCTGGGTTGTAGGCTAGCTAAGGAGGTGAAGTGGTTGGCGGTAGCCGAGTCCTCTCTCCTGAGACCACAGTGGGAGTACAGTCCTGTAATGGAGACCCCAGGATATTCTTTCATCTGGTTCTTGCTGAGTGTTCCAGGGTGCAAGAGGGCTGTGCTATACCCAGCCATTTAGGGATCTGAGTCCCTTCCTGGAGGTGTTTCTATTGCCATCCCTTAGGGCAGTGATGGCGAACCTTTTGAGCTCGGCGTGTCAGCATTTTGAAAAACCCTAACTTAACTCTGGTGCCGTGACACATATAGAAATTTTTTGATATTTGCAACCATAGTAAAACAAAGATTTATATTTTTGATATTTATTTTATATATTTAAATGCCATTTAACAAAGAAAAATCAACCAAAAAAATGAGTTCGCGTGTCACCTCTGACACGTGTGTCATAGGTTCGCCATCACTGCCTTAGGGCATTCTTTGATTCTCAAAGTGCATGGATCTACAGCAAGCATGTCAAACTCGCCACCCATGGGCCGCATGAGGCCCACAATGAATATTTTTGCGGCCCAGCCAATATAACAGTATGTAAGAAACATTTTAATAAAAATTTCATAATGTAATTTTTACAATATCCTGTTATATATAATTATTAATAACGAATTAACGAATTACAACGTTCTCTAATGACGGATCACTATAATCATGTTGCATTCATTTCCCTTACGCGCCTTATGCGCCGCAGGCGCACCATTTCTCTCCACTAATACTAGCAGCGAATATTTTAGCAGCCGATTGCCACGTCATTAGTCTTGTACTGACTTGTTTGGTGTGCGCAACAGGAAATATTTCGCTTCCAGAGAACAAGAAAAATAGGTTTATTTGCGTTACGCTTATTAACTTGTGCAGTTATTCAGTGTTTGGTAAGTTAATGTTCAAGAAAAACTTTAATTTTTATTAAAATGTTCTATTATTTTATGTTAATGACTAGAAGCCCGATGTACAAAATCCATGCAAGGGGCTCGGCCCTTGCAGCCCCAGCTTCATTCGGAAGGTCTTCCGGAAAGATGTCTGGAAGAACATCCGGAAGGCATTCGGCTGTCCGGTCTAATGACCATATTACGTTTTTATTATTATAGATTACTCATTTATTTCAGCCCTTTGCATTCAGCATCTCTCTATTGAAATAAACCTACGTTTCTATGAAAATTGAAGCTTTTGTTTTTTTTGCGGCCCACATAAACTTAAACCTTGTTTATTTGGCCTGTGTTAGCCTTTGAGCTTAACATGCTTGGTCTACAGAGTCAAAGCTATTTACATAATAATACTAAGACTTTATTTGCTTTTTTTACTTTCACTCTCTCATGAGTGTACAGTTTTCCTGAGGCTACCTGATAGGTGACATCACAACAAATTGAATGTAGAAGTGGGTATGAGGATCTTGCCATCTATTATCAAGCCAGACTTTAAAGAAATTTGCAAAAATTGAGAAACAATCCCATCTTCTCACAAGTTTATTATTATTTTTGAAATATAGTTGGTACTAAAAGTAATATGTAAAATTTTAAAAATAAAATATGTTACTGTTAATAGTAACATGTCATGGCTTTATTATTTTAACGAATGAATATATATTTTAAATTTCTCGGTTTTAATTTCTAATAGTAAATATCGCTAGATATAACTGATGAACAAAAACTTATGACAGCATTAATAATTTTTAAGAGTGCAAAGTGGTCTCTAGGCCAAGAACTTTCCAAAGTGCCGCGTTAGGGACCGATGCAGGATGTAGGCATGGTCAGCTAGGGTTCACCACCTTGCCTGGAATGAGAGGCAGGAAGAGGGAGCGAAGTGCTGTTATACTTGTGTCTCCCTAGGCGGCTTATCGAATTTCCAAAGATCACGGTCACTGGGTTCCCAGAGAGAAGCCTCCCCAAATCTTTTGCCCATTTTAAATATTGGGTTGTTTGTTTTCTCATTTTGAGTTTTGAGAATTCTCATAAATTCTGGATGCATGTTCTTTATCAGGTATGTGTCACAAATATTTTCTCCCAACATGTGGCTTGTTTTTTAATTTTTTAAACAATGCCTTTTAAATTTTGATGAAGTCAAATTTATTACTTTTTTCCTTTTATGGATCTTTGTCCTAGCTAAGAAATCTTTGCCTGTACCAAGGTCACAAAAGTTTTCTGATACGTTTTTTTTCCCTAAAATTTTTATAGTTTAAATTTTATATTTAGGTCTATGGTCCATTATGAGTTTAATTTTTTTATGTGGTGCCAGGTATGGATTGGGATCCCTTCCTTCCTTCCTTCCTTCCTTCCTTCCTTCCTTCCTTCCTTCCTTCCTTCCTTCCTTCCTTCCTTCCTTCCTTTCTTTCTTTCTTTCTTTCTTTCTTTCTTTCTTTCTTTCTTTCTTTCTTTTCTTGTATATGGATATTCCATCACCATTTGTTGAAAAAACTAAACTTTCTTCACTTAATTGCCTTGGCACCTTTGTTGAAAATGATTGACCCACTTAATAGATCTATTTGTGGACTGTATCCTATTCCCTTAATCTATGTCTAGCCTTTGCCAATATCACACTCTCTTGATTACTGTAACTTTCTAGTAAATCTTGAAATCAGCTTGTGTGAGTCCTCCAGCTTGTTTTCTTTTTCAAGAGTGGCTATTGTAAATCTTTTTCAGTTATATTGGTTAAGTTACTTCCGGTCTTCAAGTTTCTCACCTTTTAAAGGGTAGATAATAATCATACTATACCATAGAGATATTATAAAGGTTTAATGTTTGTAAATCATTTGGTAAGGTGCCTGGCACATATTAATCTTTCAGTAACTATTAGCTGTTATTATTATTATTTTCATTCTGTCATTTGCATGGCAAATTTTCTACTATTTCATCTGAAACCTTGTACCTTGCTTTATTCTGAAAAAATAGATACATCTACTACAATTTTATTTTTCTTTGATGGAGGCTCTCTTCTTGTAAACACCATTTTGAAGTAACACTTTGTCCAATTGAGGAGTTATAATACAAATTTGAAAAGGAGCATCCTGATATGGAAATATTTCTTGTTTGTCTCAGTTTACTAAGTTTTTGTGGGGAGCGATAGTGGAAAACAATGAAGATTAGTAAAGGACGCAGTTGGCATTCTGAGTGGAGGAAGAAACACATAGAGATCAGGAGCAAGGCTCTGTTTCCAGTCAGAACCTATCTCGACTTGCAACTTCCTAGCAATGAAATCTCCAATGCACCCTGTTGTAGTCTCAGTTTTTGTGGTGAAGATAAGTGAACTGATAACTGTGAAAGTGCTTTGTAAAGTGTAAAAATGTTAAACCATGATTCGCAAGGTGGCCTAGACCAGTGGTCGGCAAACTCATTAGTCAACAGAGCCAAATATCAACAGTACAACGATAGAAATTTCTTTTGAGAGCCAAATTTTTTAAACTTAAACTACATAGGTAGGTACATTCAACTTTAAATTCATGGTTTTCGTCTTCCATTTTTCTTTGCTTCTTCTTTGTAGCCATCTCAAACAGGGCACCTAAAAAAAGGTTTTATTTTATAATAATAAAGCCACCAACACAAAAGAATTACAATTCTTAAATTGATGACAAAAATACCTGTAGGATTTGTAGCTGGTTGGAAAAATACAGGTAACTTTATGTTTTGAGTAGGTACTTTTGTCACCCGCGCGTGATTTGCGGACGCGACTAGCACTAACCACTGTACAATGAGACTGCTGACTGACTGGCTCACTCGTGCATGAATCGTGCGCCTCCCCCACGCTGCGTATCCCGAGGCCCGACCAACCGACACTCCTCACTTCTTCTAACGCCAGTTCTTCAAAATAGACTCACCCAGGCCGAAAACCGACCGACTTCTGCGCATGGGCCACGAAGTTTCAATCGCACTGTACGTGCGCGCCCGCACGTGGTATTTTGTGGAAGAGCCACACTCAAGGGGCCAAAGAGCCGCATGTGGCTCGCGAGCTGCGGTTTGCCGAACACTGGCCTAGGGTGCCATAATGAAGTCTTTAAAATTGTCCATTCAGTTGCAACTACTGGTTATAAGGTATAGCCCTTAGTACTTTTTCATATTTAGACATTCTGTCATTATTCAAGAAAATGTTTTTAATCATGCCAATAAATGTTTTTGAAGATGAAAAAAAATTGTTTTAGGAAATACAGTAACATCTGTTTAACACTGCATGAATCATTATAATGTGTTGTTTGGCCCTAACTATTTAATAAATAAAAATGTTAGATAAGCATTTTGGTCTAGGGCTCTGAAAAATTCTATTGGGTCATTGAAACATACCGTGAATGAGAAAGTTTGGGAATCTGCATGATAAACAACATCCATTTACAAACGCCTTGTAGGTGCTGAGTGCTTATGTGTGGCATAAATGTGAGTTGTGAGTGTGAGGAAACATTACCAGAAGTATTGGAAGAAACTTGTAGTATCAAGTATCAGGTATATACATGACCTGGTGAACAGCCACCCCCATCTTCCCAACCTTCCCCAACAAACACAGTGATCTTTTGTGCTAAGTGCTCTTCATATAGTAACTCTTTTAGTCTCTGCCACATGTTGAGAGAGGCATGTGAACATCCTGTTACAGATGAAGAAGCAGGTTGAAGAGATTAAAGGGATGGAACCAAGGCCAGGCCACAAAACTAGGTGAAGGATGTTTGATTCCAGCACCTCTGTGCCCTCACACAGTCTTCTCAGAAAGGCAAGGATTACAGGAGAGGGGATCCTAAATGATTGATAAAGTCCTATATATTTCTAAGGATCTATTTTATCTTTAGTCTCATTTTGATTTTTAACTGTTTGAGGAAAAATGCTTGATGAAGTTGAATGGAGCTTATCTGTGGTCATTCTTCTTAATAGCACAATCGTGTGTTCTTACAGCCCATACTTGGCTCTACCAAAGGCTGTGTGTTGTAGACCCAAGAAACCATCAAAAGACAGTTCTTCTAAGTGCAAAATGTTATACAGATTTTTTTTTAAATACAAAAAAATAAAAGAGGGATAAGATGCCCAAATAAAAAATTTAATCTCCTTTTTTCAAAGAAAAATAATGGTTTCATGATGTGGTAAGTTACCATCATTACCAGAAGACATATGGTTTCATAAACACAGTTGGTGAACTGAGGATGCTTGTTCAAACGTTTTGGCCATGCAGCTTTCCAGTGCTGTGGTGACTGGCTGATAATGAGAGGCAGACCTTGCCAGGACTCCATTCCTTCTACATTTTGTAATATCAGCCAAGAAATTCCATGGTTTGTCTGCACTGGCCTGTGCCTCCTGCCTCATCACCTGAGTACCCTCTTTGGTCAGCTGCCTTGTAGCTTTGCTTAAGCACCTGCAGTTATTCCCTCAAACATCTGTTCTTAGGTCTCTGTGCTTTCACTCCTCTTTTTGTTCAGAGCCGGTGCTCTTCAATAGAACTTCCTGTAATGATGTCTGATATGGTAAAAAACTAGGCACATGTAGATATTAAGGCCTTGAAATATGGCAGGTGTGACAGAAACTAAAATTTAGATTTTATTGATTTTTAATTCCCTTAAATATCTACAAGTGGCTAGCGGCTGCAGTATTGGACAACAAAGTTCAGATGATCCTTCCCCTTCTTGGCTTCCTCCTCAATTTCTAGATCCTTATTGTCAGGCCACCTTCTACTCAGTCTTCAAGATTTAATAGCCAATATCCAGAAGCCTTCCCTAATATGGTTGTACCTTCTCCCTCTCAAGCCATATGCAGAGGTCTATGGCCCCATCTTTTTTTTAAATATATATATATGTATATATTTAATTGATTTCAAAGAGGAAAGGAGAGGGAGAGAGAGATAGAAACATCAGTGATGAGAGAGGATCATTGATTGGCTGCCCCCCACTGGGGATCAAGCCTGTAACCCAGGCATGAGCCCCAGACTGGAATCGAACCCAGGGCCCTTCACTCCACAGGCCTACGCTCTATCCACTAAGCCAAACCAGCTAGGGTTATGGCCCCATCTTGTACCCATAACTCCTTGATCCTAGCAGCACTATGATAAAGGTTCTATCCACTAAACTTGGAGCTCTGTGAGGTTTTTGAACTGTGTCTTTGAATCTCCAAGTATGCACACTGTGTGATAACTCATCAGTTCCTCATTGTGAATTGAATAGGATTGGAGTCAGTGAACCTTTGTTGTAAGATTTTATGACTAAGTAGGAGAGAGATTATGGAATGTTGCACTGATACCATCCATGAATAAAAAGGCTAATTGACTTTACCTAAGGGAAACTTCAGACCCACCCAGAGAATTGAGTGTCATTAGATAGATGTCACCATTTAAAATAATCATATTGGAGGCTACAATTTCTCTTGATATTGTTGAGGAACTTAACATAGTGCTCTGCATTGCTATGTCATTTCTTGGCTCCTGGTTGCAGGCATGGTCTTATTTTTATAAATCTGAAAGCAAATGTTCCAGGAAGAGGCAAACCAATTTCTCAGGTTGGGAGAAATTGAAGAAACTACCTTAGAAAGTTTACCTGGGTATCCCAAGCTCCTCACCTTCTCTCCTTGCTTCTGGAGGTGAGAATTAAACAAGCTGAATATCTTCCTTAAGGCAAGGCAAAAACTTACTCCAAGGGGTAGTTTGTGTATAATTCTATACTACCTCCCAAGGCCATCCAGGCCTTTTTTTTCTTGGTTATAATAGGCATTTTCTCTTTTTTTGTTCTCTTTTTGTTTCTCTGAGAATTTTTAGAAATTTGGCCCTTTTATTCAAAATACTGATTTCTAAATCAATTGTGAAGATAGTAGGAAAACCCATTAAAATATTAAAACAAAAATATTTTTCTTACACAATAATAATATAGCAAGTAATAATAATAAAGCTCTTAGCCCCTTCTTTATTAGTTTAGTCACCTCATCACTGTTCATCTCACTTTATGTAACTGAGGTGGGGGGTCATTTTTAATGCCTTAAAGGTTTAGCATATGGATCATTAATATATGGAATACAAATTCAAACAACATGCTACAATACTTAGCATTTGGTAAGATGTTCTTATGCTGAAATAATAGGTTTGGACTCCTGACACTCAAAATTATGTATATTTAGTTTATGATTAGCAAGTTTTAAGTCACCTATTCCCACCCCCAAATATCAAATACAGACATTTGAAAGTCTTCAAATGGTTTTGCATAAAGTGTTTTCTTAAAAATGTTAACTTAAAAATGTTAATATTCAAATTCATCACGTAATCAGTGGATGACAAAAGATGCCGTAGCAATCTTATTCAAGGAATGAACAGTTTCTGGTTTACCAAGTTGAGCAAGATGTACTTGAATAAAGTTGACAGTTGATCCCAGACATCTTAGGGGGGTCCTGGGGCATAAAGCCAATATTGCCATCAGCGCATTGAGTCATTCAGGTCACACAGGAGAAAAACTGGCCTAGCAGCTGGTTCCGTGTGACTCAGCCTGGTGGTTGGTTTTAGTCAGGGGAGTGATTCTTTGATTGGAAGTATCAGCAATGGAGAAATCAGCTTCTAATAGCATCAACTGAACAATTAACTAATTTCATTGATTTTTTTACTATCATTTTTTCCTAACTCACCCAAGTCAAATCTACTCCTTTAACTTTTAAAATCTTCTGTTGCCTACCATGAATTGTACATTGAATATAAAACCAATTCATTCATGCATGCATGCATGCATCCATCCAGCAAACATTTACTGAGCATTTACTGTCAGCCAGGCACAATTTCCTGTACTGGGAGTAAATCAGTGACTAAAACTTAATCCTTGCCTTTATGAAGTTCTTGCAGAGGCAGATAGACAATAAACAAATGAACAAATAAACACTTAGAGCACATCTAATGTTCTTATGTGCTAAGAAGAAAAAGAAAGTAGATTAAGAGGATAGAAAGTGATTGGGGGAGAGAGTGCTTTTTAATTAGGGTAATCAAGGAAGGTCTTTCTGATTAGGTAATGATGAACAGAGACCTGAGGTGGAGAGAGTACAAACCAAATGCATGATCTGAGGAAAGATTTTTCTAGGCAGAGGGAGCAGCAACTGCAAAAGGCCTGTATTAAAGGGCGGGCTTAGAATATATGAGAAATGGAAAGCTCTTAGAACAATAATATCAGAGAAGGACTGAGGGGAGGTGGGCAAGACTGGGAGCAGTGAAACAGGAAGCTGTATCAATAACCCAGCTGAGACAGACAAATGAGCAAGAACACTGATGGGAGGTAGATTTTGCAGAGGTGGCCAGGGCCAGGTCATTCCCTGTGAGTGAAATGGAAAGCCCCAAAGTTTTGAGTAGAGGACTTCTCTGACATGTTTTAAACAGTTCCCTCTGGTTGTTGTAAGAAATGTCGGGGACAAGAATGGAAGCAAATAATGCAGTTGGGAGGCTGTTGCAATGACCCAGAGATGATGGTGGTTTGGATTGGGGTTTATCGTGGTGAGAGGAGAGAAGTGGTTGGATTCTGGGTATATTTGGAAGATGAGGCCTTTAAGATTTGTTGAAGGATTAGATTTGAGATGTACTAGAAATAGTGAAGTCAAGGACCACTTAAAGGCTTTGGTCTGAGTAACTGGAAAGGTAGTAATAGAGTTGCCATTTGCTGAAATAAATAAGACTAAAGAAGATGAAGGCATTACCTTACTCTGGGGAGGAGTGGAAAAAATCAAATGGTTGGTTGTGAACCTTTTAAGTTTGAGGCTTCTGTTAGATGACCAGATGGAGATGTCTAGTGGGAAATAGATGTATGAATCTGGACAGTAGGTGCATGGTCAATGTTGGTAAATATAAAAACTGGGAGCCATAAAGCCATGTGACTATAGATATCACTGAAGGAGGGAATATGGATTGAAGACAAGGTGGCTGAGGACTGAACTTCAGGAAGGATGGCAAAAGAATTTGAGAAGAACTTGCCAGTGAGGTGCATGGAGACCAAAAGTAAGGGTGCCTTGGGAGCCAAGTGAAGAAGGCAAGGAAGAAGGGAGGGATCAACCAGGGCAAATGCTGCTGAGAGGACAAGTCAGAAGAAGGCTGAAGATTAACTATTAGGTTTGGTAATATGGAGGCTACTAGTAGTTCTAATGGGAGGTTTTTATGAAGGGTGCTGATGAGGAACTAATAGGCATGGGTTGAAGAGGGTGAGGGGGAGGGAATGGAATCAGTGGACGGACATAGAGGGTTGTTTTGAAGGGTATTCTTGTAGAGGGGAACAAAGAAATGGGGCAGTAGGCTGGTACTGTATGTGCCAGTGTGTGGGCATATGTATGTGGCCATCAAGATGTGTAGCAATCAAGAGAAGTTTTCATGCTGGCATGTTTTGATGCTTATGGCAATGAGCAAAGATCTTCTAGAGAGAGATCACATTTGAGATTGGGAACATTGGTAATTGGGCTCTGTGAAATAGGAAGGTGACTGGAGAAAAGTGTCTTTATTAATAACATAATCACTGCTTTCTCTTTTATTCCACTATTTTTTGTTTAGACAATTATAAGAAATCATGATTTCATTCTGCCTTTTATAATAAATAACAGCATACATTAAAAAATCTTTACTGTACACAGGAACTGTGCTAGCTTATTTTAATTAATACTTAAGGTAATTAGATGGGATATCTAATCTTATTTTCCTATTTTATGGATGAGAAAACTGAAGCTTGAAGAGATTATTTGCAGTGCCCAAGATCACAGACTAAGGTTTTTGCTCAAATGGTTTTCACCTCAGAATCTGAATTCTTGACCACTATATGTTTATTTTCTCCTCTATTTGTAAGTGCATTATTTATACACTAGAGGCCCGGTGCACGGATTCATGTACCGGTGGGGTGCCTCGGCCTGGCCTGCACCCTCTTGCAATCCGGGACCCCTCAGGGGATATTGGAGAGCCAGTTTCAGCCCAATCCCCGCAGGCCAGGCTGAAGGACCCCACGGGTGCATGAATCTGTGCACCAGGCCTCTAATGTGCATATAAAATCTTTGGTTAATCTCTACCTACCCTCCCCTCTGAGATTCAGCAGTCTGTTTCATGTTTCCATGCCTGTGGTTTCTGCTCCTGTGTTGAGCATATGCCCCCTGGTGGTCAGTGCATGTCATAGCTACTGGTTGCTTAGGCTTTTATATATACAGACTAGAGGCCGGATGCACAAAATTCGTGCAAGAGTAGGCCTTCCTTCCCCTGACTGCTGGCACTGGCTTCCCTCTGGCACCTGGGACCCAGGCTTCCCTCGCAGCCCTGGCTTTGTCCAGAAGGTCGTCTGGTCTAATTAGCATATTACACTTTTATTATTATGATTATTTGTCCATGTTATTATGTGCATCTATTTGCTTCCTATTCCTAATTCGACCTCTTATCCTCACTGGCTTGTTCATGGTGTAGAGCATGTGTTTCTTGCATTATCTCCAGAGAAAGGTGAAACAGTTTGAGGAGAGTGACATATGCCTCAAAAGCTCTTAATTCACAACAAACCTGGATTATTCAAAAGCTCAATTACAAAATAAAAGAAGATAGTGGGAAAAGTCTTTTGTGTTTTCCATAAATCAAAGATACAAAATATATTAACTAGTTTTATCTATGCATCAATGAAACAAGAAATTGAAGGAAAATAGCATAAGTATATAAGGAAATTAGCAATAATAAATCAAAATGATGTAATACAGTTCTTTAAAATGTCCTGTTTTTAGGAAAAATGAGATATCTCTTTATTCAATTAACTAGGTACAATGTATCTATCTTCAGAAAGAAATGGAAGAAACAATAAAGTAATGAAATTGGTTAAGTTGGACTCAGGTGTTCCTTTGGGTTTACCAAATCAGTCAGGTTTACAATAGAAAGAGAGATAACCCCACTTTACTTCAACCCTGCTCTAAGCTCTGCAAAGTAGCTGATTCTTAGAACTTTATCTCTTCTGTTAGTTAGATCAATCCTTCTTAAAGGTATGGTTGATACTAAAAAACATGTCTATGTACATTTCATTTATAAGAAGGGAAGGTATGAAAGAGCTGAAAATGGAGGATACTGTACTTGTCTTGATTTCTTGCTGTTCACTATATCACTTATGAGATTATTAAGGGTAAGTAAAAGTTTTAGTCTAAAGCAGGGGTGGGGAACATCCAGCCCATGGGCCCTATGAGGTCCAAGAAATTATTTGATCTGGCCCTGCCAAGGCATCAGGAATCAGTTAATTAAATGTTTGACCAAATATAGCAGGCTAATTTTTAAGTTGATAATTTTGTATGGCCCACAAATGATGTTATAAATATTCAAATGGCCCTGGGCAGAAAAAAGGGTTCCCCGTCGCTGGTCTACAGACACCTCTAAATTATAGCAAATAATAGTTTGAGTCTCTTGATTGAAATGTATATATGAACAGGGCATGACTTAAAATCTGATACATGAGAAAATGTGTTAATACTCTGTACTCAGGTGCTTTATAATTGGATTGTTGAATAGATTATCAACTCTTCATAAATTAAGAATTGGACTAAATACATTGTACTTGTCCTGGGGAATCTTTGGGTCTTGTTTTAAATATGATGCTTTATTTTTCTTCGTGGATTTCAGGCTTGGCAGCTGATAATTTGCAGATTTTTATAATATAAAAAGCCCCACATTGTTAAAATTGCTGAAAAGAGTGTAGTTCTCTAATTTCTTGTAATATTTGATACTATAGTTTGCTTATGAGCAATAGTAGAATCTGAGATGGGTACTGCATGCGTTGAGATTCTAAAACCACTGACTCGCATCTTTGAAATCTTCAGCTTTCTGGTGTGGTCTCTTACTCTCCTCACTAGGAAGAAAGCCGGCACAAGATATTAGCAAGTTTTTGTTCCTAATAGCTGGCCAGCACCCTCCACCAATCAGACCAAATGCATATGCACCCTTAATTGGGGCATAACTATTGCTACTGCAGCATCCTTTTCCTTTATAATTGAGGATGACCTACATCAACATTTTTAATATTTTTTAAAATTGATTTTAGAGTGAGAGGAAGGGATAGAAAGATAGAAACATTGATGAGAGAGTAACATTGATTGGCAGCCTCCTACATGCCCCCACTGGGGATCGAGCCCACAACCCGGCATATGCCCTGAGTGGGAATCAAACCAGGGACCTCTTGGTTCATAGGTCAACCCTCAACCACTGAACCACACCAGCTGGGTTAAATCAACATTTTTTATTTGGGGAGGCAGTAAAAGATTCATTTGAGCATTTCTTAAGCACCTATATAATGATACACATAAAACCAAGTTCCTAAATCCTGTGAATTTCCATGACTAAGTGATGTAGCTACATATGCTTGGGGCAGTGTTATGCTGGAAATGTTCAAGTTACACAATCTAGATTTATTTTTATCTTCCATATTGCTCTTTGAAATGAAATTCAAAAATAAAAATGTTAAGAAATGGCAAATGGGGATTTTGCCACAAGGTAGACACCTGTAACTTTGTATGGCCACCAGTGGAAGTTTGGGCATAAGGAGAGCTGACCCTAGAGAACATGATTCTGCCTTAAGCTCAAGAATATCTGAGTCCCGCTATCAGTGTAATTATTTGCAATTATATTTCTGGAGTAAGTAATGTTTGAGATTAGTTTTACATGGCCAGAAATTCAAAAAGTGAATTTGTTGTTCTCTGGTAAGTTAGAATTGGGAGCTTGTAACAGGAATCAGTGAACTTGTACAAGTAAACAAAAAAGTACATTCAAGCATTACTACCTGTGAAGATCACAAATGTTGTGGATGCAGAGGGCAGGATGCAGGGTAGATGCAAATTAGACAGTTTTGTTGAAGGTAATAGAAAGTCAGTGATGTGGATACCGATTTGGGAGAGGTGGTTTATGTTACTAGAACCCAGGTTATATATAATTGATTAATTGTTTTTCTGCTACTCAAATACAATATAGATTAGCTTTCCTAAATTTCCATGTCCTTTCTCAAAGTGTCTGCTCTAACAGACCTGGCTGAACAGCACACATGTCTTTTCCTTCTAGATCAGCAGTTCTCAACCCATGGGTAGCGACCCCTTTGGCGGTCGAACGACCCTTTCACAGGGGTCGCTTAAGACCATGCTGCATATCAGATATTTACATTATGATTCATAACAGTAGCAACATTACAGTTATGAAGTAGCAATGAAAATAATTTTATGGTTGGGTCACAACACAAGAAACTGTATTTAAAGGGCCAGAAGGTTGAGAACCACTGTTTATTCTTGGATCTAGAAATTTAGAACTGCCACCTTGAGAATGTCCTTGGTCTCAGTTGGGTAATGTCAGGGTGATGCTAGAGTAGCCATGTCTGAACCAAGTTGTGTGTGTATGGAGATGTGGAGCATAAAGATCCAGTTGTTGTGAGAAAAGGGAAAAATAAGAGGGGAGGAGAGTGAAAGATAAGTAGAGAAACCTGGGCCTGCCTGAGAAGGAACCAGACTCCTCGATAGTTATACAAAATGATGGGGGAAATGAGGTGCCGGGTAATGAAGTCTTTCACCTACAGTCTCTTATAAAATTGACAAGTTCAGAGTGGATCCTTCTTGTATTAAAATTAACACCTGACTTGCACAGCATGCGACTTTGCAAAAGTCGAGCTATCTTTGTAGAGTACAATGTGCTGATGCATCACAATTTGCAGACGTTTTAAAACTTATCTGCAAATCCCTTGACCCTCCTCCCACTGAGAAGCGAAGCTTGTGTTCTACCTGCTTAAATCAAGGCATGCTTGGGAGTGCTTCAACCCTCAGAACATTGTGAAAGTGATGCTGTGTGACTTCCGATGCTTGCATATGAAAGGCCATGCATCTTCTGCCTGGTTCATTTCGAGCGCTCACTCTAGGGACTGCCATGACAGAGGCCTTGCTATTCTGAGACTACCGTGCTGAAGAGGCCACATATAGGTTCTCTAGTCAACGGCTCCAGCTGAGCTCTCTGCCAATAGCTAACATCAAATCCAGCCACAAGTATGAGCTGTCTTGGATGTTCAGTCTTCAGATGACGGCAACCCCAGCCAACATCTGTCTACATCTGCATGAGAAACTCTAAGCAGGAACTTCTCAGCTGAGGCCTTATCCAATTTCTAATCCACAAAACCATGAGTAAGAAAGAAGACAGGGGATGGCTATTGACCAGGCAACTAACTCTCTGCCACAGGCTGCTTGACTAAAGAACACTTCTTGTTCTTGCTACTACTAAAGATGGTCCAGCAGGCAGATGCGCTGGAGACCTCTGAACTTGGTTGGCTATATAACACTGGCTAAGAAGGTCAAGGATATTTTTATATAGTTCAGACTCTGTATGGATAAGCTAACACCTCTTATTCCTGTGCCACAAGAAATGGAACTCTGAATTCCCACTTGTCTACAAGTTTATAGCATGAATCACCATGTGTGGGGGGCAGGGTGGGAAATTGGTGAGAGTGCATATGGGCCAGTGCAAAGTTGGGAAACCGCTACTGGGAAAATTCAGACAAATGCCTCATAACAGTGCTGGGAAGAGTCAGAACCATGGGGCAGGAGAAAGTAGGAAAAGGAATGATATAGAGGGAGAGGCAGTGCTCACTTGATTGTGTGCCAACCATCTTGGTCTTCAGAGGAAACGGGAATGCCAAAGCCCCTCGGACTTAAACTCATGACATCTTTAAGACATTCGCTTCGTTGGTGCCTGACTCTATCAGATCGCAGCTTCGAGCATGCTATTTCATGAACTTTTTCTGATTCATGGAATCAATTATGTTGCCTTTTAATATACCATCTGAGTGCTCAATGTTAAATTGACTGCTATCTAGATTTAGTCAACATGAAACAATTTATATTCAAGAGATATAACCCAAAGGGCATGCTCTCTGTTCAGTCTTCTAGATCTAGGCTCACACATGCACAGGTTGCCAGGGGCCAGGCCTGTACGAAGGAAGCCTTCTAACTGAGATCATGATGCACACATAAATGACCCTTCCCAAGAATAAGTGCCTGCTCAAGGCCATCCAATGGCTATGAAGAAAGTGATTTAGTTTGCCAAATATTGCAGCCTTTTTAAAAAACACCCCAAAAGTAGATTTTTATGTAAAATCTGATTTTTTAATGTTGGCAATGGATTAAAAAATTTTAATTTTAGAATAAAACATCTTGTGCACTAAATTCAGCCCGTGGCAGGCATTTTGAATCCTTTCTAGATTCTTTAAGTTTTATTCCTGCATCAAGCCAGCTCACCAGTAAGCAATATGCCACGGCTATGTTACCTTGACTCCTTATAGAAATATTCACTGAGCTTTGTTTTAATATGATGTTCTTGACTTTGATCAAAGATCAATATCTATTTTTCTATGCAATATCTATACTAATAAAAGAGTAATATGCTAATTAGACCAGGAGACCTTCCCGACATCCTTCTGGACAAAGCCGGGAGCTTGGCTGGCCTGCAAACTACCCCCAAACGGCCCTCAGCCCCTCGCCCAGGCTGGCCACGCCCCCCACCCTGAAGGGGGTATGACCAGTCTGAAAACCACCCTCAGCTCCTCACCCAGGCTGGCCACGCCCCCATCAGGGATCCCCACCCCAAAGGGTATGTGGCCAGCCTGAAAACAGCCCTCAGCCCCTCACCCAGGCTGGCCACACCCCCCAGTGGAGACCCCCATCCTGATGGGGGCATGGCTGGCCTGCAAACCACCCCAGGGCCCTCACCCAGGCTGGCCCTGCCCTCCAAGGGGACCCCCACCCTGATCTGGAACCCCCTTCAGGGCAGATCAGCTGGCCCCCACCCAAGCACCAGGCCTCTATACTAATAAAAGGGTAATATGCTAATTAGACCGGGAGACCTTCTGGACAAAGCCATGGTGGCAGGGCCAAGGCAGAGGTGGTTAGGGGTGATCAGGCCAGGAGGGGGGCAGTTGGGGGAGAGCAGGCCAGCAAGGAGGGGCAGTTGGGGGTGATCAGGCCAGCAGGGGTGGCAGTTGGGGGCTAGCAGGCCGGTGAGGGGACAGTTGGGGGCAGGCAGGCTGGGGGGGGGGGGAGTTGGGGGCAATCAGGCCAGCAAGGGGGACATTTGGGGGTGAGAAGGCTGGCAGGCAGAAGCGGTTTGGGGCGATCAGGCAGGCAGGCAGGTGAGCGGTTTAGGAGCCAGCAGTCCCGGATTGTGAGAGTGACGTCCGGCGGCCGGATTAGGCCCGATCCCTAAACCAGCAGTTGGACTTTCCCCCTAGGGGTCCCTGATTGGAGGGGGTGCAGGCTGGGCTGAGGGACACGCCCCCCCCCCCCGTACAAATTTTGTGCAACGAGCCACTAGTTTCTTGTAAAAAGATGTGCACAGCTAATTTCTACTAGAAGTCAGTAGAAAAAAGAAGTCAGTTTTTCTAGATAAACTTGTGTGCTTCCTTTCATCAGATAATTAGAACTATGTAATTCATTATGTTTCCTCATTTGGCTTGATTTCTAAGAAGCTCAGAGTTAAATATAGTGCTCCTATAAACATACTCCATGTTTCTGGTACTATGAACTTTCACTTTTGTCTAATTTCAAAGAGTTTCTAAGATTCCTTTTATATATCTGTAATTTACCTTCTTCTAACACATCTTTTTACTATTAAGCGGCCGAACTCCTTTTTTGGGATTTGTCTAATATATATCATATATGCATATATTACATAACAGGTCATATTTTATATGACATATAACATATTTGTGAGTCCAATACTGTTTTCACTACTTCATATCACTCTTCTACTTTGTTTTTAAAAAATAAATTCAATAAAATGTTAAAGAGTTAATGCTTTGTCCAATTATACTTGATTGTCTGGCTATTTGACTATCTTAGAAATAACCCTTAGAACATCTAAGATGTGCTTTTTTTAGGTTTCCCACATCTCAAATATTAAAAAATTGCAGATAATTTAAATATATATAAATAATTTATATTTTCATTACACATGACTACTACCACCAATTTTATTTTCGCCAATATTTTTCTATGTATAAATATTTACTATAAATAATATATACTATATTTTTATATAATATATGCTATGTGATACTACATACTATGTAATATTTACTATATGATATGTAATATATGTTTATATTATACAAATGATACATGAGATCATTTTTTAAATAATTTTTTCTTACATTAAGCATTTTCCCATGACCCTAAACATTTTTGAAGAAATACTTTTAAATATTTTTATAGTATTCGGTTATGTGAATAAACCTTAATTAATTTAACCCTTCTCTTATTGTTAGATAGACATTTGAGTTGTTTCCCCACTTTCAACATTTAAACAGTACTGCTAAGAATGTAAATATTTGTCTGCTTCTCATAATATTACTTAGAGTAAGTTCCTAGAAGTAAGCTTATTGGGGTCAAAGGGCACACCTTTAAAAAAATACTAGCAAATTACTTTCCATAATGGTAGTATTAATTGAACTAGTATACAAGTGTCCTTGTCTCCTGACACCCTGTCAAAATGAGATCATCCTATAAAAATATTTTTTTCATTTAATAGGTAAAGATGGGGCCTTATTATTTTATATTGCATCTCTTTGATTATAAGTGATGTCAGAGTACGTTTTTGTTTTTGCTTTGTTTGAGTCTTGGCATTTATATTTCTTTTTTGGCAAACTGTATGTTTTTTGGCATCCTTTGCCCACTCTTGTATTGCAGTGTTAGTTTTTTTCTTGTGCCTTAAAAAAAGACATGTGGGCTAGACATTAGTTCCATGACTGTTACACTTCTTTGGACTCTGAAAAATCTCAAAGTTCATACCAAATGTTTCCAGACTAAAGTCTACTAGATACCATCCAATTACATACAGATCTGTAGTTTATTGAAAGGGAAATTCTACTGCTTTGTAGTGACTCTCACTGTTGTTTGCCAAAGTTCATTTCCACAAATTGGTACTAGTAGACACTGAGATGAGATCCACACTCTTTTCACCAAGACAATGAGCACTTTTATTTCCTTGTCCAGCAGCACCGAATGCTGCTGCCTGCAAGAAATCCCACTTGCCATCAGTTCAGTTTTCCATGTGGGACTTTCCTGATGGGGCTTTCTTGATTCTTACTCATTTATTTCTTTCCTGGCCACCTCACCCCCTTCTTCTAATAATTCAGAGTTCTCTTTCCAGAAATATCAACCAGGCGGGTACACTTTTTCAGTGCTTCCTACTCAGTGACGTAAAACACCCACAGAAAATGTCTGCTAGTCCTAAGTAAAACAAACAACAACATGTCAGCAATGCTCTTGGAGCCAGATCATGCAAGTCAAATACTCATCTACTGGTAGCAAGACCAGCATTGTGGTGTGCATGTTCTGGAGAGGGAACAAGACGGCTTTTGCTCATACCTCTTCTGGCCATTATTTAAGGAAATCAAAGATAACTGTTTTTGTTTGTAGGCTGGAATTCGTGCCTCAAAATAGCTACAGTTTTCTCAGAATTTTGCATTGCCAAAGAAGCAATTTGTAAGCTATAGTAGTGAGACAGAGCACAGTTTCCTTTCAACTTTATTATGTGCATATTACATTTTGTTATTGTGTTTACATAAAGCATTTCTTTTGAAACACGGCATATTTGGTAGAATAGGAAAAGCAAACATATTTAGGTGGCATCACTGTCTCTGTTTAGCTTTGAGAGAGACAGGAAGGACACAGAGTTTGTCACACTCTTTGCTGGGCTAGCCTTCATACTAGGAGTGTGTGTAAGAGCTCTGGACTAAAGGCTCCAATAGGCAATCCTCATAGGCATTCCTGGCCACATGGCAGTCTTGTGAAAGATGCTACTTTATTGACTCGGTGCCCTGAAAGCCACTAGAAATAGTGCAAACCAATAAGATGAACAGAACCCATACTCTACCTCCGATTTCATGAATATTACTGTGCACAACCCACCACATCTCCGCCTTATACTTGCCTTCCACCTCCCAGAGCTAAGGGGCTCCCAGGAATTCATATCTCAGTCAGTGACTTGATGCAAGGTTTTTCAAGACAGAGGAATTAAGAGACCATTCTGGTTATATAAAGGAATGGATCCAAGTTCCCAGGACTAACCCCATATTGTGGGCTACTCACAGCATAGGTGAACTATCACCGAGGGTGGGCCTAGGAGTGGGATGTGAGGTGAGGCACCAGATAGTGTATTCAAGCGGTCTTCTCTGAAGCACTTGTAGAGGTTTATTATTTCTATCGGACATCTGTTGGTCTGGACTTTTGGTTGATAGGGTTCAAACCAAATATCAAGACAAAACACTCAAATGAGCTTAATCAATAAAATCTATTCACTAATGTAACGTAACAATCCAAGGGTAGAGCTAGTTGTTGACATGGCTGGAATCAGAGGGTTTAATCAGTGATTCATTTTATTCTCCCTTGGTGAGTATGATGGCTGTTCAAGACCTCCAGCCTACCAGCTTTATAACCTCAGCAGAGAGAGAGCATCTTTCACCAAAAGAGAAAGATAGGGAGGACTGGGGAGAACGGAAGGTGGACCGGCTTGGATTAGCTGTGTCCTTTAATCAAACAGAGGAGATCTACATTCTAGATTATATTCTATTCCTAAGTAAGAGAGTAGCCACCCCCCCCCAAAGGCATGAGAGATCAGAAAAAGAGGATTCTGTTGCTAGAAGAACCAAAGCTATCACAGTTCCCTTCATCGTGGTGTGCTAGCAAAGGCACGAGGCTTGCAGCCAGACCTATCCCACTCTGCCTCTATCGTCTGTTTGTCATCTTGGGCAAGACAGCTCTCTAAGCCTCAGACCCCTTAGCTTAGTGTTTCTCAACCTTCTGGCCCTTTAAATACAGTTCCTCATGTTGTGACCCAACCATAAAATTATTTTCGTTGCTACTTCATAACTGTAATGTTGCTACTGTATGAATCATAATGTAAATATCTGATATGCAGGATGGTCTTAAGCGACCCCTGTGAAAGGGTTGTTCGACCGCCAAAGGGGTTGCGACCCACAGGTTGAGAACCGCTGCCTTAGCTGTTCAATGGGGACAAGAATATGCATACGATCATTTCACTCTGTGAAGATACCACCGTGTGAAGGATACAGAAACAATAAGAATGTAAAGGATTGTTTCTATTATCCTTTTCTGGCCCCTGGAGCTGGCTATTGCAGGTCATCTGTTTACTTGTGAATAGGACCCCATTTAATTTCTAAGGTTCTGAAAGGGAAGGTCATTGCTTAATGTTCAAACCAAAGAGCGGCCTTCAACCTACCCAGGTGTTCAGGCAGTACATCTGCTTCCCACCTGCTCTACTCAAATGATGCAAAGACGAGCGTGTTGGTTTCGACTTCCTAATCATGATCATCAGGACACTGAGAAGCGTCTCTCTGTGATGCAGCTTCACTCTGAAGTGTTGGGTTTCTACTTGTGACTCTTTTGGAAACTGTCTTTGATGTCTAAGAACCAAAGTATTTAAAATATCCATCTTTTTTATCCCTAAAAACGAGATAGGAGGACTGGCACTTCTCCTAAAGCCTCAGCCACACCTGCTGTTTATCCTGTACTCACACAGTGATGACTCTCCCCTTGAGTTCATGGCATTTCCTTTGACACATCAAAGTGAAACTCCTAGAAGATAGAAACAACATGTCTATTGTTAGATGAAGAGTAAATGCCTCATTTCAAGGTGAAATCTAAAACACCAGATTGAATTGTGGGTTTTAAAAAGTCCTAATACCCTGAGTGTTGAGATTTGAAGGATAGCTGAATGGATATGGGTGAAAGTGCAAGCTGTCATTCTTGTAATGCCATCCCTTTGAAAAGGGACAATGTTATAGAAATATCTGAAAGAGAAAAACAGACCAACTGAATTCACAAGAGTTTTTCTAAAAGGAAAAACGTTTCAACATACTCAGCTGGTCACTAGACCCTCCCTTATTCTTTGGATTTTACGTTAAAGTGTATCCTCTTCTTTTCCTTCCCCACTGCCTTAGTTCTGGCACCTTCTTCTCTATGTGGATAGTCCCTACTAACCATTTCTAATGTGTTCTCTTTTCAAGCCTGTCTTCTCTCCATACTATCTTCCTCTTAGCCTTATTCATGTACATACACATTTGAGTCCTTTCAGTATATGTCCTTGGGTCACTTTATTAACTCTCTGTGGCTTAATTTTCTTAGTAGTCAGTTCAAAGGATTATGTGAGAATTAAGTATTAGCTATTATTTCCTGATCCTTGTGTGTTCCAGCTTAAAATCCCTCACCATCTTCTGGTCAAAGAAGATATAGCTCTGCATCTGTCATGATCTCCTCATGGACTGACCCCTTGCTATGGCTCCAGCTCTTCTCTCACCTCCATCCCTCACGTGTTCTGTCCTCTGTGTTCTAGACACACAGAGGCAATAGATGTGTTTTACCCATATGGTTTCTTCTACCTTCCCTCCATGACCATTCTAGGAACTCCTCATTCTTCAAGGCTGTGCACCAGTGAAACCTCCTCTATACTTCTCCAGGGAAGACTTAAAGATGTCTTTTTTTTGGTACTTTCTTCTATGTAGCACTCATCCTACCACATTTGAAAATAATGGACATTTACTGCTTATTGGATATTTAGAATGTGCTAGGGACTTTATATATGTAATTTCATTTAATCCTCACAACAAAAGGAAACTGAGGTTACTTGTCCAAGGAAGCAGTGGTGACAGGGTTGACACTCTGGTCTGATTGTGGAATCATAGTCATTTGACGATATGCCATGTTCCTTTCCTTGACCTCTCTCCTCCTTTGAACCTCTGAGCTGCCACAGTGCTATGAACAGTAGCCTTGAGAATTCCCTCACTGCTCATGGAGGAATCTGTGCCCAGTAAAAGTCCCTGTGAACCAGGCACCCTTGACTCAAAGAGTCCTCCATTTCCAAACAGGAACTATTGCTCTCCTTTGGTTTCTTCCATTTCTGATTAAGAAGTAGGTATTTTCTTCTATGCATAAGACTTTTTTACATGATTTCTGACATTGATTCTCTAGAAGGGAATCGACAGCCGACTTCTTGAGGGCAGCCCAATATCTGGCATACAATGTAAATAATGGTTAAATAAATGGATGATGGGAAGATGCAATGATAATCAGTATATATATTAAATAGAAATTGAAGTCAAGTAATGAGCCCCTTAGAAAGGTCAAAAGTTAATGATCTCCATTTTCCTTCTAATGAGAGACGCATCAGTGGCACATGGCAGAGAGGTGGGGGATGCAGAGAAGCTGAAGAATTGCTGTTTGAAGAATGAATTGAGACCCCCTCCTCATGCCATCATCTACCTACATGCTAATAAAGACAGCAGTGATTCCCCTATCCAGCCAGACTTGAGCTAAAGGACCTTCCCTTCTGATAAACCTTTCTCTCAATTATTTACTTACTCTTTAGCCCTTTGAAATTTAATAACTTTTCTGATGTATATTCATTCTAAAATTAACAGAAAATACTTTGCTTCAAGGAAATGAGATAATGAAAGCAAAACACCTTAACATAAAACCAAAATACTTTAACATGCTTGTATAGAATGCTTAATCTGTGTGCTTTGTTTTCCATGTCTTCTTTACTGAAAACATGTTGTTAATGTCCAGTTGAAAATACTTGTTGCAAAAGTAGATTCTTCATGACAGCTAGTCAGTCTTCTAAGAAATGAAGTAGAAATAAGATTTATTAAGAAAATAAAACCTGTGTGAAAGCCAAAGCCATCACCAGGGAAGATAATGTATTTTTGTCCCTACTATTAGGTATGGGAACCTTGACATCCTCTACTTTCCTGAAGCAAGTAGACCTCCAGGACCGATTTCTCTGAGCTCTTCAGACATTTGCTCTCATTTGGAAAAGGTGGGCAACACTGCTGACCAAGGTTTGTGTTTGATCCCTTTTGCCTGCATTCCATGTCTCTGCTCTTGCAGACTATTCTCAACTCTGTTTGTTTCCAGCTAGAGCTTTTCCCAAAGCTGATAGCCTTAGGGTCCTATGGTTTCCTCACAAAAGGAAGTGACCTTCCCCAGTCTAGAAGCACTTCCCTTTCAGCCCGTGAGAGAATTAGTACTAGTTGTTGTCTCAGCCAGCCACTTTCTCGGATTAGTATTTCCAGGCCTTTCCAGGCTCAACAAAACTTGGCAGGATTGCTTGGCAGCTCCCTAAGCTTACTAGAAATACCAGAAGCCCACAGTTTGCATAATGCTAATTAAGTTTTCAGCTCTTTCTCCAAACCCATATAGTGTTTGGAAGATCCAATAACTTGGGAAATGTCCAATCTAGGGATTGGCCAGAAAAGACACCAATCCCAACCCACCCCCTCCACCCCCCC
>NW_005871264.1:80957-320827 GCF_000147115.1 Myotis lucifugus | reverse complement strand
ACTGCTTCAAGGAAGTGCTCTCTTGGGGATTCTTCACTTACAGTAAAAATCCCCCCAGGTCACCTCCTTTTCTAGTATCACTTCCTGAGGTGCCGCTATGGATTTCTCTCCTCCTTTGGAAGTGTTTGGTTTTCACTGAGCCATCACACTTACTAGGCGTGGCGATACTCCTGTTCTGCCACACCTTAGGGGTGTGACAAGACAGGGTGCCTGAGCCAAGTAGACTCCCCCACCCAAGGTGTGGTGATATTGCCCATTCTTACCACATCTTGGAGTGTTCCATTAATCTCCCGTGTAAGTCAGCCAAAACGAAAACATATCGGTCTGGTCCTTTAAACCCCTTCTTCAAAATATTGGTTACTGCTCTAGAGCTCATCGTATATAGCAAGGATCAGGCTTTTAATTTTCAGAATTTCATACAAATCACTGCAATATCTTCTAAGAAAGAAAAATGCCAAGTGAGGAAAATGAAGTAGAATGGGAGATACTGGACTTTCCCCTTTATTTGAGAAATTTATATATCTAGAGAGGGTACAAATTAGGGAGTAAACTTGGTCAATACTCTCTAAAACTTTGAACTGAGAGTTTCAGTGCCCACGTGGATGTTATCACTATTGATTCAGTGTAGTCAGGCCATGGCAAAAGGCTCTGGGCCAGAGAGGTGGGTGGACAGTGACCCAGCCTAGTTCCTATAGGAGTGCCAGGGGAGTGCCAGTCCTGCCTGGCAGGGAGCCACAGCCTCTGATTGTGCCTGGTATGGAGTCAGTTTCCAAGGGAAAGAAAAATAATGACAACATTAGTTCCTTTTGTGGAGTGTTTTTGATCTTATTGAGCAATTAAAACTCATGTGAGAATTCATCAAGGGTTAAATGGTAAGTGGTCTGGCATGGATGATGAATTCAGTGGGAGAGCAGAGCAGGTGGACGCCAGGAGGCACAGGTAGCTGGAGAAGGCTTTCTGAGGGAGCGAGGGCTGGCAGGAGGCCCAGATGATGGGTACAGTTTGGGAAGGTCCCTATGAGGGTTTTTATAAGTTTCAATTTTTACGAATTCCTCTGCAACAAACATTGCTTTGGGAGATGTAGAAGAAACAAAGCAAGGTGCTCTGTTTTCACATACTCGAGGTCTTTGCTGAGCTGCTTATGAGAAGTAATTTATAGAAAACATAACTCAATTTAGAATAAAGTAAATTAATAGGATTTGTTTCCCAATGAAAGAACCCCCTATAACAGGAATTAGCAAACTGCAGTCCTAGGACCAATCAGGCCCATTTGCTTGTGTTTGTACCAACTCAAAAGGTTTTTTATATTTTTACATAGTTTTTAAAAAATCAAAAGAATGATATTTTGTGGAAAAATGAAAATTACATGAAATTCAATCGTCAGTGTCCAGAAAAACAGTTTTATTGGAACACAGGTGTGCCCATTTAATTGTCTATGACTGATTTTGTGCTTCAACAACAAAGCTGAGGCATTGAGATGGAAGCTGTCTGTGGTCCTCTCATTGCTTTGCACTATCACTTCATACACTAAAAACGTCAGGGACATGCTGATCAACCAACAGTGTGTTGGGTGCTGTGTGGGTCACTAATAAATGTGAAAAGACATTGTCAAATATGAAATACATAAAATCTTATTGCAGATCAACATTTTAAAAATTTAAGTATGGTTGGTATACAATATTATGTTATTTATATTAGTTTCAGGTGTACAATATAGTAATATGACATTTTTATACCTTGCAATGTGATCACCCCACTAATTCTAGTAATCATCTGTCATCATTCAAACTTATCACAATTATTGTTGATTGTATTCACCTTCACCTTTTTTACCCATTCCCTCTGGCAACCAACAATCCCTTTGGTTTGTTTCTATGAGTCTGTTTTTATTTTGTTTTATTTTTTTGTTTGTTTTATTTGTTTTTTTTAGATTCCACATATAAGTGAAACCATGTGGTATTTGTCTTTCTCTGTTTGACTTATTTTACATTGTATAACACCATCTAGGTCCATCCATGTTTTTGCAAATAATAAAATTTCATTTTTTATTACTACATAATATTCCATCATACATATACCATTATAATCATATATATAATTTCTTTTTTATCCATTTGTCTATTGATGGACACTTAGACTACTTCTGTATCTTGACTATCTATTGTAAATAATGCTGCAACAAACAGAGGGGTACACATATCTGTTCAAATACTGTTTTTGTTTTCTTCAAATAAATACCCAGAAGTAGAATTGCTGGGTCGTAGGGTAGATCTATTTTTAGTGTTTTGAGGAATTTCTACACTGATTTCCATAGTGGCTGCACCAATTTACAGTCCCACTAACAGTGCACAAGGGTTCCCTTTTTCTACATCCTCATTAGCACATATTATTTGTTGACTTTTTGATGATAGCCATTCTGACAGGTATAAGGTGATATCTCACCATGGTTTTAATTTGCATTTCTCTGATGATTAGTGATGCTGAGCATCTTTTCATGTATCTGTTGGCCATCTGTATGTCCTCTTTGGAGAAATGTCTTTTCATGTCTTCTGCCCATTTTAATTGGATTATTTATTTTTTTTGTTATTGAGTTGTATGAGTACCTTATATATTTTTAATACCAACCCCTTATTGAATATATTATTTGTGAATATATTCTTTCATTTAATAGGTTGTCTTTTTGTTTTGTTGAAGGTTTCCTTCACTTTGCAGAACTTTTTAGTTTGATGAAGTCCCATTTGTTTATTTTTTTGTCTTGTTTCTTTTGATCAAGGGGACATATCCAAAGAGTATTACTCTGATTGATGTCAAATAGTTTACTACCTATGTTTTCTTCTAGGAGTTTTCTGGTTGCAGGCCTTACACTTAAGTCTTTAGTAGATCAGCATTAATGGATGAACATTTGCAACCAATTTGGATGATAAAAAACACTAATTTTAAATCCCAATTAAGGAAATGTTAGCTCTTCCCCCCAAAAGAATTTCATTCTTATTGGTAGACCTGTATTACAAGAACAATTATACTCAATTATTACATTTTGAGTTTTGTCTAAAAATTTGTAGAAATTGTGTTTTTTCTCTTATTATGTAAGTATCTACATAATATCATGATTTTGCCTCCTGACCCACAAAGCCTAAAATTCATATTTACTATCAGGTCCACAGGGAAGGTATGTTGATTGACTCTTGCTCTAGAATAAGGATTTGCTAGTATACCTGACATATGCTTTAGGATTTATTGTGGGGTTTTCTCTACCATCTCATGTGGACTTTATAACTTCATGGCTGGTCAAAACAGATAATATTATCTTTATTTTTTTGTAGAAATTTTTAAAGTTGAGAAAAGTTGGCAGGTATGTCCTGCCACTTGAGTAGCCCTCTTAGTTTTGA
This sequence comes from Myotis lucifugus, assembly GCF_000147115.1. Classification (NCBI taxonomy): domain Eukaryota; kingdom Metazoa; phylum Chordata; class Mammalia; order Chiroptera; family Vespertilionidae; genus Myotis; species Myotis lucifugus. Next base: position 317,438 of record NW_005871264.1, on the reverse strand, counting down.
AAATGTACATTGAATAATCATAGCCATTGCTTGGGAGTAAAATATTGTGATGCTCTAAGCAGTGGTTCTCAACCTGTGGGTCGCGACCCCTGAAAATACATCCTGCATATCAGATATTTACATTACGATTCATAACAGTAGCAAAATTATAGTTATGAAGTAGCAACAAAAATAATGTTATGGTTGGGGGTCACCACAACATGAGGAACTGTATTAAAGGGTCGCGGCATTAGGAAGGTTGAGAACCACTGCAAGACAAGCAAGATGCCAGGTATCAAATCCTGTCTCAGAGGATGAGGGGGAAGCAAAGGGTTTTCTGTGAGAAGAAGAATCAGGACCGCAACTCCTGCCTCTAGACACTCAAGGTCTGGGCAGCCCGATATGCTGGGTCCATATTAGATTGAATATAACTGAATATTAATGTTCATTTTGTTCTAGTGATATGGGTTAAATTTATGCCCCCAGTACCTGCTAATTAACCTTATTGGACACAGTGTCTTTAGAAAAGTAAGCAAGTTAAAATGTCATTAAGATGGACCCTCATCTAATAGGATTGTTATCCTTATAAAGGGGAAAATTGGACACAGAAACAGACATGTAGAGGGAAGACAATGTGAAGACTCAGAGAGAATGCCATCTGAAAGTCAAAGAATGCCCGAGGCCACCAGGACTAGGAGAGAGGAGTAGATCCTCCCTCACCACCCTCAGCAAGACGAGCACTGCCTACATCTTGATTTTAGACGTCCAGCCTCCAGAACTGGGAGACAATACATTTCTGTCCTTTAAGCCACCCAGTGTGTGATGCTGTGTTACAACAGCCCCAGGGAACCCACGCATCCACAGCCTCCCCAGTGCTGTGAATATGCTTTGGGGACAGTATGTGACAGTAAACTGATGAGCTTAGCAATGAAATCCTTATTCAGTCCTGCTCCTGGGCTGGGCAGTCCTGACTTAATGGACAAGAATGACCAGTCAGATCATACAGGAGCAGAGAGTAAAACACCCAGAGCCTCCATGTAACCCTTTGTGGCAACATTTGTTGTGAGCTGGTCAGACTCCAGATCTCTGCACAGTGGGGCCTGCACGTGCCCCTGGACTTCCTGATAATTTGCTGGGTCTTGCTCAAGAGGGAGTTAACAGGTGGCTGGTGAATGGAGCAGATTAAATCTTAAAATAAATAATAAAAACAAAGTGTTATTCCCTTTGCATTTCTAGTTTGGGAAACAGCTCACCCTGTTAAATTTACAAGTAGGAATTAGCAACACGCAGGTTCTGAGATTGTGCAAGCAGCAGGGCCCTGGAGAAGTAGCAACAAACAAGTAAAAATGTAGGTGTCCAGGCTCTGACCCAGTCCAGGTTCATCTCACCACACCCTGAGTTAGTGACAGGCTTTTAGCTGACTTATCCATGGTCACAAACATGTTAGTCATCAAAGGATTTGGTTTTAATGAATTTTGTTAAGAATTGTGATGCTATTTACAGGAATATATTCACTTGGAAAAGGTTTAGCATTTCAAAGGCTATTCACAATTCATACCATTTATTCACCAATTTAGTTCATGCTATAAAATTTATTAAATTTCTCCTGAGCACTGTTGGTGTTGACAAGCAATAAATATGGCTATTTATTATTTCTCCTTATTTTATTCTCCAATTTGAGTTTCTCAGCATTGTCTAGAGACTTTTTAATGGGTCTGCTACAAATACGAGTGCATGGCTCGCCCTCAAGTCCTCCACCTGTCTGTTCAGAAGGCACAGGCAAGGAGAGAGTGTCAATCTCCATATTTGGAATCAGTTTGAAAACACCAAAATGCCATTCCAATTAGCCATGATATAGTCACCAAATACTTATGAATAAATTTTCATTTGAGCCACTCTAGCATGTCACTCCGGGTTGACAATACAACCACGAATAAATTTTCAAATATCTTCTGCATATTTGGACACATTCTAGGAAATCCTCCCTTGTGAAGCACCGAAAGTAGCAAGACATAATAGCAGTAGTTTGAAAGCACAAAGTTGAAGCAGGAGTGAATGTGACCCAGAATGTGTTGCTGGTTAAACAGGATCTATACGTAGGAGAATAAGCAACCCCGGGACAACAATAGCTCTAACTTCATCATGACTGCTGTCATCACAAAATAAAGGTAGTGAGAGTCTGCTGGCTTCCTCTGTGCCAAGGTAGAGCAGTGACCTGTTTGGTGTTAGGCAATGGCTGAGTTTGTCATTGAGTTGTTTTCTCTGATTTTTCGCCTTCTCACCTTCTGCCTCTTGCAGTATGACTTACTAGAGTGAAACCCAGGGGAAATGGAACAGAGATAGGACCCTCCCTAAAGGTGACACGTGGCAGAAGCAGATGAAGGGCTCATGGCATCATTCAGGCATGATGCAGAGGTTAAGGTGCATGCCCTCTGTGGGTTGTGCAGCAAACAGTGTAAATTAATGAAACAAGAAGTACCCAGCTCATGGTAGGGAGGCTGTATTGTAGAGGGGGATGTACCTCTGGAAGATGGAGAAGATCTCACTCCTGCTGTCAGCATTGCTCAGGAAGCTCCTGAACACATCTCTCCACAACTCAGGCTTCCACCTCTTGTTTGTAGAGTGAAGGGCCTGCAGTCAGAATTTCCCATGGGTCCTTGTGTGTGCATGTATGATTGTGTGCGAGAGTGAGTGTGAGTAAAGAGTGTGTGAGTGTAAGTGGGTGTGTGTGTGAGGTGAGGGATGAGGATGGCAGTGAACCAAGCAGTGAGTGAGTTCAAGCTCATTTTTCTAAAAATAATAGTAAAAATTTATGGATTCCAGGCCATTTGCTGTTGCCTCTTGAGCCCAAAAGCACTCTCGAGTCATAATTTCTTCTTTCTCAGGGGACCTCAGTCTTTCTCTTAAATCTTTCAACTGAAAGGCAATTAGTATTATCATTATTTTACAAATGAGAAACTGAGACTTAGAGAATGTATTGGGGTTTTCAGGAGAAACAGGACTAATGTGTGTGTGTGTGTGTTCATCTTACTATCCCGATCTATTTATCTAAACAAATCTGTGAAAAGATTTGTTTTAAGGAATTGGTTTACAATTGTGGGGCTGGCAAGTCTGAAACCTGCAGGGCAGGCAGGCAGGTTGAGACCCAGGAAAGAGTTGATGTTGCAGCTTGAATCCAAAGGCAGTTTGGAGGCAGAATTTCTTCTTTCTCAGGGGGCAGTTTGAAATTTTATTTTAACACTAGAGGCCCAGTGCACAAAATTTGTGCGGGGGTGGGGGGTGTCCCTCAGGCCAGCCTGCACCCTCTCCAATCTGGGACCCCTCTCACAATCCAGGACTGCTGGCTCCTAAACACTTGCCTGCCTGCCTGATTGCCCTAACCGCTTCTGCCTGCCGGCCTGATTGATGCCTAACTGCTCCCCTGCCGGCCCAATCTCCCCCAACTTCCCTCCCCTGCTGACCTGATCTCACCCCCAACTGCCCTCCCCTGCTGGCCTGTTTGCCCCCAACTGCCCTCCCCTGCCAGCCATCTTGTGGTGGCCATCTTGTGATAATGGGGGGCAGCCATCTTGTGACAATGTAGGGGGGGCCATCTTGTGGCGGCTATCTTGTGATGACATGGGGGTGGCCATCTTGTGATGATGTGAGGGTCTTGAGCGAAGGTGCGAGGGCCACCTAGGCTTTTACTAATATAGACAAAATGTGAACCCTCTATGTGATCTTACAGTCTCACTTCTAGGAATCTTACTTTCCAAATGGATAAATATATGTGTATATATTGATAAACCTAGAAAAATGTCCATGTATACACATGACACTGATTCCCCTGGAGAGAGGAATTAGAAGAGAGAAAGGAGCACTATCTCTTTACTTTGACACATGCTCTCTATGTTCTCTGAATATGTTAGAGAGTTTCTATTTATTTAGACATTTATTTTGTTACCAAATTAATCTTGCAAAAGTGAAGAATTACTCTTTTAAAACATTAAATGAAGATTTAAAGATAACATTTTCACCTTAACCTACTTTCTTTAATACTGCTCTCCCCCACTCCCCACTATGGGTCTATATTGATTTGCATAACTTTGCTAAAGCATTTAGGAAGGGAATAAGAAGGAGGAGCCCACCTTGACTTTATAGGGACATTTTGGGAAGACATCCCTAATCTGTCCTCTTGACCAACAGACATTATGACACCCACAGGGAAGTGTTTCTGGCAGTTCTTGCCCTCTCTGTGGCTGGTGGTATCCAGACTGATGGAAAGGTGTGGTGTTTAGGTGAAGGCAATTTCTTCCTGATATGTGGAGACAGAGGTGTGAGTACTAGTGACAGCGCACTGGGCAACAAACCCTCACGGAGATCCCATGACCTTCTCTATTAGGGGAGTGATTAATGCAGGCCTAGGAAGCAGTGATTTAGCTTGAACTGTTGAGCTCTTCTAATTCTTGAAGGAATTAGAAGTCCTTTAATAATAATAATAATAATGATAATAATAATAATAATTTGTTTTCCTTTTGTAATACACAGCTATTGGGATGTATTTTTCTTCACCATATAAAGAGATAACAAGAAATTTCAGGCAGAGACTGTTTCTCTGCTTCACACTATTGCTCTGAAGGGCTTTTAGAAATTTCCATCCAACCAGAGCAGATCTCTGAGTAATTAATATCTAGGTGTCATTAGCTCTCAACTGTAGGCTTTCTGAGGACAGTGACTGCAGTCTGTTCTTCATCTCAGTGTCCCCAACAGCATTTTGCCTCTGTGTGCTGGGTACTCAGGGGTAAGCCGAGCTCTTCTATAGATTGGTCTCTAGAAAACATTTACAATCCAGACTGGGTGCTGATGCTTCCCCTGCTGAAAACTCTTTGGTGCCTTCTTCTGGCTGAAGCATCAACTCTGGAGCCATAATATCCTATGAGGCCTCTTATGCGGGGCTGATGGTCAGCTGGTTGTACTGGTTCCACCACACAGGTTGTTGACAGCCAGCCTTCCTTCTGACCAGCTAGGCCTGTGCCTTTCCAAATTGCTCAATATTTAGAACATCACCCCTGCTTATGTTACCTGGTCCTTGCCCACTTCTCAGTCTCATCTCCTGCTCACCATCCCTGGGGTTACACTCTGGCTTCCTTTGGTTTCCTTGAATGTGCTGGGCTCCAGGACACCTCTGTCCCCACTCATGCGGTGCCTTCTGCTAGGGGATTTCCCCAGGATTTCTTTACCCAGTAGTTCACTCTTTCTCACTCTTCTCATCTCAGTTGTAATCTGAAGTCTACAGGCACCTTCCCTGAACCCCCACCCCTCCGACAAAGTTAGGAGTCCCTTTAATACGCTCTCAAAGCACGTGCAGTTTCCTTCAAGTGTTCCTCCCAACTTCACTGAAATGATTATTTGGGTGGTTGTTTACGATAGGCTGCATGAGGCCAGGGCACTCATCTTGTTCTCACAGCACCAATGTTTGCTACAGAGAAGGTTCTTCATAAATATTTGATGGAATGAAAGAATAAATAAAAGGTTAGGCCAAAGCAATGGGAATAATTGGCATCTTTTTCTAGAGCTACTCAGATTCTATAAATAACCCTTGTTGAGAGGAGCTCTGACTCAAGTGCTGCTCACACACTAACCTCATCCATTTCTGAAATGCAGCTTCTGAGTGGTTTTAGCTCTATGGCAGCTCAATAGATCAACTTGAACTACAAACTACTTAAGGGCCCTGCTTTGCTTTAAAAACAAAACAAAAAAAACTCCCTTTGCCACTATTTCCTGATTACATCTCTAATCTCAGGGGTCATGGTCAAGTAATGTTAAGTTTCATCCACATACAAAAATTCTGTGAAAACCAACCAAGAAACGGAAATAAATGGGAGAACTTATTGAATTTCTTTTAAGCTGTGTAGCCTGACTTATTTTTGACTCTAAATTTGAGTATGTACTAATTTGTCTGTTTTGTTTGTCTAGAGCAATTATACTTTCCTGTATTTATTTGAAGTAAAAATATTTTCCCACATGAAGGAGTCATTTTGAGTAATATTATACCACACCAAAGTTGGACATGCACATCCTGAATTCTATTGCTAGTATTTCTCCTTCTCCTTCTTCTTTAAATTTGGTTTTAATTAGTTTTATGACCCATAAAATAGCCATTTCCATGAATAAGTCTTATGCTACATGTAGTACCAATGACCAGCCATTTCATTCAACATTAATAGTCAAGAAAAACCTCTGCATGAAACCTTAAAACACAGTTCCGAACACCCAACTAAAACTCCCCAAACCAAAGCAAACAACACATAGTAATTTTTTTTTTCTTCAGAATGGAAAACATATTTTTCTTTGGATACTGTCAATGTTCATTTTTAAAAGAGATACATTTTCCAAGATTCTCCTCAAGGCGAAATGACTCTCTCTGGAGCCTATAAACCTGGAATCATTAGATAAAATCAAATTCCCTAAACAGATTTTAATGTGACCACATGGAGAAAAAAGAATGATGGTGAGCGAGAGAGAAGAACATTCTTCTTAGATACAAACATTTTTTTAAAAAAAATTATGAAAGACCAGAAAAAGTCCTAAATGGTACAATTTAGGTTCTGGTGAAAGTCAACTTGTGCGCCCCTGAGTCCGGGAAGGAGATAACCTGGTTAATCCCCAAATAGATCCCCAGCCCTCCAGGCCGCCCCCCTTAGCGAGCACAGGCACCCCCACCTGGGGGGCATTCCCAAGATGAGTGCAACATGGGACTATATGTGAGGACGGAAAACCCAGAGAGGTGCAGTTAGGTAGCAGCAGTATGTCCTAACTCAGTGCTCCATTGGAAGAGTCTGGAAACAGTGGATTATTCTCAGTGCCCTGGGGATTTGTCCACCCAGGAATCTGTATCCAGACAGATATCAGGTGAGAAGCACCTGTGAGGCAGCTTATTATCAAGGAGCAGGACGAAGCCTTGATTAGGAAGAAAGGAATCTCCTCATGGCCTCAGCCCAAGACATCCTCACCCTCTGCCCCCTCCCAAAATGGGCTGCCAGCCTATGAGGGAACCTCTACCCTGTCGACTGAAGGAGCAGCCGGCTGAGGACAAAAGACTTTAGCTCTTATTAAAAAAAAATTCTACAAAAAATAGCCAGAACTTGGGGCTTGTCTCAGTTCAGTTGTAAAACTGTGCTTGAGGCAACTCTGTTTAATTCCCTTAAAAGCTTAAATAGTGACAGGTTGCGTCCCGGAGTTCTCATATTGCCATATTACTGAACAACCGTACTGGGGCCTTCCTTTGGCAGAGGGAATAAGTGATTTCATTTTCAAGCCATCACAATCACAGTAGAAATTTGGCTTTGGTTGTTTCCATGTTGTTCTCCTGAAAAGGGAATATAGATGGTGAATGAGAGAAGTATTTCCAAGTTCAGGGTAATGGTCCCCAAATTGCTATTGTTATGAGGTCTAATAAAATAATGATTTTAGTGTGTAATTTTAAAAGTTTCTATACTTGTTTTTAACCAGTCCATGATTAAAAGAAGGTTAGAAGAGGCCCACTGGTTGGCCAGGATTAAGACATGTTTTAAAATTTGACATTTGGTGATTATTGCACTCAAAATTTAAACTAAGAATGTTTGCCAACAGAGTTTACAGGGAAATAATTTTTATGTTTCTCTGATCTCATGGTTTTAATCTGACCATCAATATCAGAATGCTTTTGGTTGTAAATGAAGAAAACGCAATTAAAAGTGACTTACGCAATAAGGAACATTTGTATGTCCCATAACAAGGTATTTGAAAGTGTGGTGGGTCCAGACTTGTTTGATTTAGTGTTTAAGTGATAGCATCAAGGTCCCCAGTTCTTTACATCTCTTCTCTACAGAGCAAGTTGGCTTGTCTTTTAACTGAATTCCCTCATGGCCCCAAGATGACTGCTGTTATTCCGACCCTCAAATGCAGACACAAGATCCAGAGGCAGCAAAGAGTTCATTTCTTCTTGTGTATCTCTTGTTATCAATAAGGAACCCTTTCCCTGAGCTCCCAGCATTCTTTACATATCACTTTGGAGGGAAGGAGACATGAGGGCGGGGTTAGCTGTTTAGCAGGCAATAAAAAGCGTTTGTCACAAAATTGGAGTTTGACACACACACCAGGAACAGACAGACTTTCCTAGGAGAGACTGGCCTTCTCATGGGCTGGATTATTGACAATATTTTGGCTTCAAACTTTTCCCACTTTCACAAAGAGGTGAAATAATTTCTTTTTTGGAAATGAAAACCAGGGAGAGATGGAGGTCAACAGAACTTGATTTTAGATGTTACATTAGAGGATTCTCAAATGGGAGCAGTGTTAGGGTTTCTTCTGAAGTTCATTGTTCTTAATAACTTTTTCCTTTTATAAGGAGAGCTCAATGTTTTAGAGATCTGGAGAACATGCCTATGGTACTTTTTCCTTCTTAAATTTATTGAATGACATAGGTAGAAATCAGAGATCTATTGTCTATGCTCTGACCTCTCTCTGAAGTAAAATGAAAACAACAATAGCACTCAAGAAGTTTGTCAAAGACTACAGGTAGATTGAGGAGACAGCAGGGAGGTCACAACAGGCAGGAACACAGATGTCTATGGAGTCTAGAGATGCAGAGGTGGCAGTCTCCTCGGGTGACTTATCTCGGGGTCCACCATCCCCTCACTGAAAGTCTGGCCAGTTCCCTGGTTTTGTCATGAAAAGGGATAGCCATTGATTTCCATTTGCTATGCAATGATCTTAGTTCTTGAAAAATGACTAAGAAATGGGGATAAGAAAAGTAACTGAGAAAATCCAAAAAGTGGAAGGGAAGGCAGGGGTGAGAAGAAACCTCAAATGACTTGGATATTTCAGAAACAGAAAAGAGGAGGTTAGTAAGCAAAGGAAACTGTGGGAACAAATAAAAATGTCTGCTTCTCCATCTTATTTAAAAATATTATTTGTAATATTCTGGGATAGAAGTTGAATGGTGAAAAAGTGGCAATAGAACAGAGGATGCTACATTTTCTACATTTCCATTTGAAAGAAAACAGTCAAGTACTCTATACTCCAGTGGTGATTACATTAAAGCCATTTAATTTTGTTCAGTCTTTTTTGTCCCTGGATTCCCTAGTTCCCCACACAGTTTTATTTTTAAAGCCTTTGTACAATGTGAAATGACCAGAGCAGAGTTGTTTTTGAAAAAGGGGTTTGAAGTTTGTTTGCTTAACAGAGTGTTTGCAGTCATAATTAGGTTGCATATTAAAGTTCAAACTCATCTCATGTTGGAAGTGACTGAAAATTGTTACCATCTGATGGCTTTGTGGGCAGAGCTCTCACAAACGACACGGCACGCACTAAAGGCCCGGTTTCTGGGCATCACCCCGGGAGACCTCAGCGTCTGGGCAACACGGACTGCACATTTCCCAGAGTGGCATCATGGGCCATAAATCTAACTGTCATAGCGCTGTGGCCTTGAGCTGTTGGAGTCATCCCAATTCCATCCAGTTTTTTTGCTGCTTTCGTCCCTTTAGAGTTCTCATTGCTTATCTCTCACCCACCTATCTATCTGGGGGGACCAGAGAAGCCCTGATGAGTTGTACATCCTGGGTACCATTTTGTTAACTCTCACCACAGAAAAATCCATCTCAAGAGTCAGGTTTTCTAGGGGGAGGGAAAGAAAACGGGAGAGAGAGACTGGTTAGTGTGTCCGGGATGAGTCAGCTCTTCATCTGTTGTGTTGAAAGGCAAAACTGTCTTTAATTGTGACAGTGCTCCACTTCCATCCTCACTGGCATGTGAAGCCTATTTGGGAACAGAAAGAGAAGTTTTATAGGGCACTCGGCAAGCATCCTGCTTCAGGCAAGAACCTCATTCTTTCTGAGAGGGAAAGCTCTTTCTTGGCCTGCACACCTGAGTCTTTTATTTCTACCCAGAAAGAAATGGAACAATGGAAGCTCAGTTATTCTGGTGATAAGCCCAAGGCAAGAATCAAGGCCTAATAAACCCTGTGATGGGGCATAATTATACATGAGCTAGTGCATATGACTATGGTGTTGGAGGCCACCACAGGCACTGTTTGCTGAAGGCAAGCACATGTTTAGGTTCAGTCTAAATCTGGAAAAACCCAGGTTTATACTGAAGTAAGAAAGAGAATGGATTTTTTTTCTTTCTTTAAGTAACCTCTGTATTAAAATCATAATTTAATTTGAATCAGTTTGAAGATAAATTTTGGTTATTCTCTCATTAGCCTTTCTGAAAGATGTGCTTGTTCCCATTTATTTATTTTAGGATATTCTTCCTGATAGGAAATGCTTGCTAGTATACCCATTCTGCTTAATAAAATAAAGAAACTAAAAAAGTGGGGTCAGAATTTGGAAGACAGCCAACATCATCACAGAAGAAGCAACCAAGTCTTTGGTTTTGTGATTCAAAACAGAGAACAGCTTGAGACAAAATAAGAAGCAAAAAAAACCCCATAGGCTGCACTTTTACAATGAGCAGAAATGTTCTTTGGTGGGGATAAGGCTATATATACAGAAGGAGGACAAAGTAAACAGAATTATTTTTAAAACTTTTCTGAAAGCTAATTTTGGAAGATTTATTTGAAATCTACATCAATACCAGGTGCTTTTAGCAGTCCTTACAAATGAATGTTGTCACCTTCTCTTCTGACCCTGTAATCACAATGCTTAGAAAACATCAGTAAGTAGACAGTCATCATGACATTCTGTCTGTACATAGACCCCCCATATAGATAGTAGATGTACCACTTTAGTCAGAGAATAGAATCAATTTGGACCAATGATGCTACAGTATACACTAGTTTTGCAACGTGACCCATTATTCATGAGCATCTAAAAATCACTGGGATCTAGTAGTACAGAAAAAATATAGCGACAGGGAGAATCCCAATTACTTATGGCTTCTGTGCATTCTGGTTGGTCAATGTCCATGCTATCCTAGTTGGTGAGCATCTTAAATATCACTTCCACCTTCTGATATTAATGACCAGTTATAATTTCCCCAATTAAAAAATTCAACTTTGCCTCATATCAAAACTCTGATTTCATATCAATTCAAAGCTTTTCCCCTTCCACATCATGCAGGCTCAGCCCAATCTCAGAAACCTGCAGTGCAAAAAAATAGACATGGCCTCTTTACTGTTTCTTCCCCTGTCCACTACTCCCAGTAATGTTCTAGCTCTCTAGGCTCTTCTAGGGTTCTGAGTTGAGTACTCTGGTCAGGCTCATTCAACTTCCTACATTGCTTCTAGTAGAAAGGGTTGAACATATGAAAACTATGCAACTCAGACTCCCTTGCAGCTAAGTATCTAGATGTGAATTTGTTTCTGTCAATTGGATTCATTCACCAGGAGATTGGGAAGGCAGGAATGAGTTGGGGATCATCTTCCTGAGGCTTTAGCTATGGTTTCTAACAAGTAAAATGGTGGAAACATGAAGCTTTTCTGCAGAACTATTCCTGTGCCCACCTCCACATTCCTGTATGAAGAGAAGTAATGGTAGACATTACTTTCACTTTTTAGCCCAAGCGGTGGCCTCAGAGGTGCTAGCTCCCCTACTGGGTCGGTTCTGTGTTGTTCTGTTGTTCATGACTGATGCAAGTGCCTTTGTGGGTTCTTGATGAGACCACTCCCCACCTCCCCAGAGGACCTCCAACATTACCATTCCTAGAGCAGATGTTCCTCTGGCTGGTTTCTTGCCATCCTAGCCAACATTTGCAACTGATGGATCACTCACACAGACTTTTTCTATTCTTTAGACTCTTCCAGCTAAGAATTGGATACAAGTCTCCACATAACAGGAAATGCAGGCCAGGTTTTCCCAAGGAATATGTAACCAACCAGATTTTGTTCTGGATCTCTGTTTAGGGAGGGTTTGGGAAAGGGTTGGCAGAAGTGTGAATGGGGCAAAATGTCAGTATCCCAGTATCCCCTCCTGGCAAGCCCATACTCTACAGATGGTTCTTGTAGAGACTCTCTTCCTGTGTCTTTTAAAAAAAACATATTTTAAGGATTTCAGAGAGGAAGGGAGAGGGAAACAACCCCCACCCCTCTTCTCCAATAGTGCCCTTCACAAAAACCCTCACTCACATCTCTTCTGATCAGGTGGAGGTAAGGGCCACTTCCTTGGCCAGCTCTATGGACAGTTTCTTGTCTCTGTTCAACTAGTCTTGGAAGTAGTCATCACCTAGGACTCTCAGCTTTTGGACCTCAGCTCAAAAGGAGATCCCAGGAGAGTTCTCATTTATCATCCAGTTATACTACTATGGCTGATTTTTCAGATAAAAGGCCAGTATCCTGCTTTGAGGGTTGTTTGGGGAGAGGGAGGCTGGTGGCCAGTTGGGCAGTCAGCAAGATGAAAGTTGTCTGCAGTAGCATTGAGGAAAACTGTCAACTTGGGACTAGCTTTTAATAAAAACTCTGCCTGTTAAAACAGTGTTTCTCCCTTCTCCATATTCATTTCCATTCCAGCTTTGTATTTAAAAAAGCATTTGCTGTATTTTTTTTAATGTTTACATGGTGTGTGTGTTTTGTTTTGTTTTTCTGAAAAAGCTAATGGTAAAATCTGAGACTGAACCCAATGGACAAGAGACTTTTAAAAATTACTAGTCATTCAAAAACTAATGTGGCCGCATTTAAAAAAAAAATCTCAAAGCAAAACCAACAAAAAACAGAATCCAGGAATATTTGACTTTTAGAAAGAATAAAATAATAACTGGTTCACATGTGTGTGCCTCAATTTGCTAAGTACAAAATGAGTAGTTGGATTAGCCAACCATATCCTCTTCCAGTTCTGATATCAGATGGCTCTCTATGAGTCAACAGAACCAAAATGGCCAAATGTCAGCTACTCTAAGAAAGCATGGCTCAAAGAGCTCAGACAGGCTAAAAACAAAACAAAATACCAAGTGAACTGAACACCTAGGTCACATAAAAACCTGCATACAAATGTTTATAGCAGCTTTATTCATAGTTTCCAAAAACTTGGAAGCAACCAAGATTATCCTTTAGTAGGTGAATGGACAAATAAAATGTAGTATATCTAGATTATAAAATATTAAGCACTGAAAGGCATGGAGGAAACTTAAATTCATATTACTAAGTGAAAGAAGCCAATCTGAAAAGGCTACACACACTATAATTCCAAATATGTGATGTTCTGGAAAAGGCAAAATTATGATGACAGTAAAAATATCAGTGATTGCCAAGGGGTTAGAGGTTAAGGAGTTAAAAGGAAGGGATAAATAGGCAGAACACAGAGAATTTTTTGAACAGGGAAACTATTCTGTATGACTCTAAAATGGTAAATACATATCATTATATATTTGTCTAACTCATAGTTTTACCAAGAGTAAACCATAATGTAAACTATGGCCTTTTTGCAATAATGATGTCAGTATAGGTTCATTGATTGTAACAAATATACCACTATGGTACAGATGTCACTAGTAGGGGAGGTTGTATGTGTCTAGGATGGGGGTATATGGGAACTCTGTACTTTCCATTCAGTTTTGCTATTAACCTAAAACTGCTCTAAAAAATAAAGCTCGTTAATTAAAGAAAGAAACAAACAAAACATAGTTAAACCAATATTAGTCTACGCCCCTTGAGAAATAATGACATTATTAGGTAACATAATTTTTGTAATCCATATTTAAGCTAAAGCTATTCATGTACCACAAAAGGCAACATAGCCAGGCCATATTGTACCAAATATTTTTATGAAGCTCATGTGAAAAAAAAATCAAAGAAACAAGATATTAACTGAAGCCAGGACCAGCTTTAAACAACTTCCAACAATGTCTCCACAATTGTCAGGTTAGAGATGAACCATTGGCTGACATCCAGAGGTCTCATATGAAGAAGTAGCAATCATCCTGTCACATTTTCTGAGAAATACAGATCGAACTATGAACATATCTATCTCTAGAGTAGCCATTAGTGGAATGTTGGTCTTGGACTTGTAATGTGTATGCTGAAAAAATGATTGAACAGGAAATGGATTTCTAAGACATTTACTTACTTTTAAGAATCATATTGAAGTGTCCCATTTTCTGCTGGTCATACCCACTCTTTTATGAGATAAACCCTCTTGGTGTGTGATGTGAGCAAGAGAGCTTCCTTGAAAGGGGTCACTCACACACGTTTGTGTCTTTCCATAATGCCAGGGTTATTAGCCATAGAAGCCAATAGAGTCACACACAGATTACACACAGAGGAGACGCGCTTACTCAATAGAAGCAAGTGTCAGGCCGAAGTCCCGGTCACTGGCAATGCCCACAGGTGGGGAGGTGGGCTTTGGTCTCAAGCCAGGCAGCTACAGTGGTGGCATGTGTTCAGTGGCGTGGAAGTCCAGCAGGGCTCAGAGCGTGACCCGTTGGTAACATGGGGTTTTAGTCTCTATCTCCAACTCTGCCAAGTGTTCTTAATGCAGATTTAATGGAAGACAAATGAGTTTATTTTCTTTACAATTCCATTGTTATCCATTTAAATGAGAACTGTGAACATGAAGAACAATGTTTTGAGAGTAATCAATTCAAGAGTAATCAATATTCAAAGTATTTTTTAGGTGCATAGCCTCATGATGCCCTCTAGTGGCTAACCCACAAGAAAAGTGCCTTAAAAGTCCCACAGAAAATAGAGATTCTCCCCTTTCACAGGTGAAATAGTGTACCTATTAAAGTACGCTGTTATCTTTGATTCCTTTAATGAGAGCAGTAGGGCTTTATTTTCAGCCACCACTGCCTTATTGCCTTAGTACGCTGAAGATCAAAATTAATAGTAACTATTGTGTCAAAAGGATGGTAACCATTGAGTACATCCAATGTGTAGATCTGATTCACTACAATTGGGTTTGTCATCTCAGAGTAGGGAAATACACCTCTGAGGAATGATGAGAAAATTCTCCTGGGATTGATCGCTCTGTCACTATTAATCCTTTTTCATCATTGAAATGGCTATCTTGGGGGTGAACTGTGATTCCTGGGCCAGTAGCAGCACTATTCCAAAAACAATAAACCATAGACCTAATTGAAAATAAATCAGAAAATTTATCCCACTCTTTGGTGAATGACTTATAGGAATTGTGTTCTATATCCTTGAATTCAACAGCAGCCATTAGAGTGTGTGTGTATCATATATAAAAGATGTTTTATAAGATTGAATAAATGTTCAATAAAATTAGCCAAGGTCTTAAAACTGTTTCTTATTCTAAACTTCAGATGGTTTCAAGTAATTTAAAATTTAAAATGCTCATACATTGATCCTTTGTATATTTTCCTTTGTCCTATTGAAACTAAACTTATTATTTGAATAATTTTGAAGACATCTCTTTAATTCTTGCTTCTGGGTAACAAATGACAAGTTTCACAGTCTTCTATTCTTCTCTGATAAATCTATGGTTTTTCAGATAAAGTTCCATGATAATAGGTAGATTTCAAAGAAAACATTGTTTATAGTAAAGTTGTTTAAATGATCTGACAGACATTGGTCCTTGATAGCAGTGCTTTTTGGAAAGTAATTGAAGCATTTTCTCCATAATAAATTCAACAGATATTTTTATTAGTCTCTCTCCATGTGCCTGCTAGTCTCTATAATAAAGTTAACTAGTTGTTGGCAGTCCGTTGTGTAAATATACCACAGCTCTTTTTATCCACTCATCTATTGCTGGGCACTTAGGCTGTATTCAAATCTTGGCTATTATAAATAATGCTGAAATAAACATAGGAGTGCATTTCTTTCAAATTAGTGTTTTGGGTTTCTTTGGAAATATTTCCAGAGGTTGAATTGCTGGATCAAAAGTCAGTTCCATTTTTAATTTTTTAGAAAACTCCATACTGTTTTCCACAGTGCTGCAACAGTCTGCATTCCCACCAGCAGTGTATTAGGGTTCCCTTTTCTGCACATCCTCAACAGCACTTGTTTGTTGATTTATTGATGGTAGCCATTCTGGCAGGGTGAGGTGATATCTCATTGTGGTTTTAATTTGCATCTCTCTGATGATTAGTGACGTTGAACACTTTTCAATTTGTCTATATGTCCACTTTGGAGACGTGTCTATTCAGGTTCTTTGCCCATTTTTAAAATTGGTTTGTTTGTCTTCTTGGTGTTGAGTTGTATAAGTTCTTTATATATTTTGGAAATTGACCCCTTATGAGATATATCATTGCCAGATATGTTTTCCATATAGTGGGTTGCCTTTTCATTTTATTAATGGTTTCTTTTGCTGTGCAGAAACTTTTTATTTTGATGTAGTCCCATTTGTTTATTTTTTCCTTTGTTTCCCCTGCCAGAGGAGACATATCAGCAAAAATATTGCTACAGGAGATGTCTAAGATTTTATTGCCTATGTTTTCTGTTGCAACTTATGTTTAGGTCTTTTAACCATTTTGAGTTTATTTTTGTGTATGGTGGAAGTTGGTGGTCTAGTTTCATTTTTTTTTGCATGTACCTGTGCAATTTTCCCAACACCATTTATTGAAGAGACTGTCTTTATTGTATGCTCTTGCTTCTTTTGTCATATATTAATTGACCATTAACGTATGGGTTGATTTCTGGACTCTCTGTTCTGTTCCATTGATCTATATGCCTGCTCTTATGCCAGTACCAGGCTGTTTTGATTACAATGGCCTTGTAATATACTTTGATATCAGGTAGTGTGATATCTCCAACTCTGTTTTTCTGTCTCAAGATTGCTGTGGCTTGTGGGTTTATTATAATAAAATTTACCTACCGTCCTCTGAACTTGTTCTATTTTTCCCAATTTTCATCCCTGCTGATTCCAAAGCTAATGCATTCCATGATTTTCAACTCTTCCTTTCACTTTCTAAAGGCATTCTAAATCTCATCCAATCCTCTGAGTATTGAATCTAGAAATAAGCGGGTCTTACATACATTTGATTCAGATGATCTTAGGTTTACAGGATTCTCAGAGAAGCCTAGTTACTTTCAAGTGACCCAAGGGGTCAGGTCATGCTGAGCCTACTTCAGAGTACATCTGTTTCACTGGGTTAATGTTGGTGCTGACCCTGCCTTTCCAGTTTCCTCCAATCGGCCAGCAGTCAAGGCTGGGCTGGAGCTCCTGGAATCCTTCAAAGAAGGGATTAATTAATCTGGATGGAGATGGTAAATTTCTTCACATTATGCAAGCATGCCCTGGGGGCTTGTAGAGACAGGACAGAGTGAAGAATAAGTGTTTTTTTCTTCTTCTGAGAAAGGGAAATAAATATATGCAAAATATTTTGAGCTGTCTTGAAAAAAAAAGTGTTTTTTTTTTAAGGAAAACACAAACATATAGCCCAATTTGATTAACACTAAACTGGTCAACTCAGAGTGCTAATTATAAAGATGCAATTTAAAAACACAAACTCATTTTCTAATTATACTGACTTTTAAGTATCTATAGTTTTAGTTACAATGGAGTTACAGTGAATCACAATTTAAGGTGTCTAAAATGATGATAGCTTTTGCTTGTTAAGAAAACCGAGCAAAGAACAGAAGCAAACATCAATAGTAGAATAAAATAATGAAGCGATATTCTGATCTTAATGTACCCCACAGTGTCCAAAAAAGACATTGAGAAATAAACAGTGATGGAAAAAAACATTGAGCACATATTTGCTGTGTATCTGGTTTTTGTCTTAAGTTTTTTGAATAAACACCATTAAAATTTCATTTGTTTTCACTTTGAACATGTCAACATACTTTTATTTACCTTGCTTTTCAATATTATCAGATTGGAATTTTTTTTTCTATATTTACTAAGCATTTGTATTTCTTCTTTCTGTCAGTTGCTGGAGTACACTTTGTGTGTATGTGTGTGTTTAACTGAGATATTTGTCATTTTCTTACTGATTTATAAGATTTCTATATATTACCTATATTAACCTCTGGTATTTACTCTGTAAATATTTTCTCCTAATTGATTGTTTTTCAATTTTATATATGCTGTTTCTTTTAGGTGCAAAAAAAAAAGATTTTTATAATTGTACTTATCAATCTTTTCCTTTGTATTTTTGTCTTTAATATTATACATTGAAATTTTTTTCTACTAAGACTATATAGTAATTTTTATTCTAGTATAATTATGATTTTATATTTTTGCATTCCAATCTTTAATTCATCTGGGATTCATTTTAGTGCTTTGTATGTTGTAGTAATTTAACTTTATATTTTCCTACATAGTTAGCTGGTAATCTTAACCAGAAGTTGAGTAATCCATTTTTTCTTTGATGGTTTGAGATGCTATCTTATCATGTATTAATATTTTATATCATGTAAGACTGTTTATGTAAAACTATTAACATCCCTTTATCAAATAAAAATTTAGCATTCTTCTATTTCCTCTTTCTCAATTGACTTGCTGCTCTTATTTTTATTATGTTCTAATAATCTTTTACATTTTTTGTACTCTCTTTCAAAGTTTATTCTTGAAATTTGCTCTAAGTTTGAAGAGTATTTTTTTTCAGTTTGCCTTTTTTTGTTAATCTCTAGGTCAGCTAGTATATTTTTAATTAAAAAGATAAGAAAAGATGAATGGCCCTAGCCGGTTTGGCTTAGTGGATATAGTATTGGCCTGCAGACTGAAGGGTCCCGGGTTCAATTCCGGTCAAGGGCGCATGCCCCGGTTATGGGCTCCATCCCCAGTTGGGGGTGGGCAGGAAGCAGCCAATCAATGATTCTCTCTTATCATTGATGTTTCTATCCCTCTGTCCCTTTCACTTCCTCTCTGAAATCAATACAAATATATATATATTTAAAAAGATGAATGATTTCTGGTCTTTCTTTATCTTTATATGCCCAACAATAGTCTGTTGTTCTTATACCTCAGAAACACTGAAGATGAGGACAAAATTTGGGTAGTTATTGTTGTAAGGAATGAAGACAATGATAACTGAAAAAGTTTCCTTTCCTAGGAAATTGATATTGTTTATTTCCTTATATGAGGCTTATAGGATTTTTCTTTTCCTTTGAAATTCAAAATGTTGACCCACTTTAAGTATTTTCATTGATTTTCCCTTATACTTTATCAACTTTTTCGAACTAAGGGTCTAAATCTCTCATTGTTCAGGTCAAAATTCTTCTATAGGATTTTTTGTTAGCTTTTTGTCCATTTGCTCTGTTTTCTTCTGGAATTTAATATATAGTTATTATATATTATAACATGATATAAAATATATTATATTATAATATAATATGTAATATTATATATTATAACACATATTAATAATCTCTGCATAATTGAGTTAAGTGGTAGCTTTATTTATAATTTTTTGATAATTTTCTTCCTTCTG
Organism: Myotis lucifugus; assembly: GCF_000147115.1. Lineage (NCBI taxonomy): Eukaryota > Metazoa > Chordata > Mammalia > Chiroptera > Vespertilionidae > Myotis > Myotis lucifugus. The sequence continues at coordinate 298,172 of NW_005871264.1, read as the reverse complement.
TTTGCAATTTGTTATCACCTTTGGGCTCCAAGCAACTTAAAGACAAGACTGTGTTTCAGATCTGTATATTTCTAATTCCTAGTACAGTGCTTGGCCTAGAGAAGATGATAAATAGAGGTTTATTGAATTATATTGCAATAAAATTGCTCAAATATAAAAAAACTATTAGGAAATAATTTTTAATGGTAATAATAAGTGTATCTTGGTGTAAAAATGACTGATATAAGCTGTATTAGCTGTGAAGTCTTTTCAGAAATTGTGGTATTATACAAGAACTTTACACTAGCACCAGTAACTTTAAAATCAAACACAGCTCAGCTCCAGCCTCCAGGCACATAACTGTAGTAGGAGTAAAAAGACACATATCAAAGTATTGAAATAATGACTAATATTGGCCAAGGCTTACAAGGGGAAAGACCAAGCCAAGGACTCTACATTTATACTCACATTTAATCTTCTCTATATATTTGATAGGCCTTTTATTTGCTGATGAGGAAACTGAAGTTTAGAGGGTCATTAGCTAAAGGTCATACAACTAGTAAGTAGCAGAGCTGGGATTTGAGCCCAGGTCTGATTAATTCCAAAGTCTGTGATCTAATCATTAAACTTTTCCTTTTCCCAGTTCACCCAATGCTGAGGTTCAATGACACCGTAATATTTATTGGCTTATTTATTTATTTATTTATTTATCCTTTCCAGAACTCTGATTTGGTTCCATAAAATCTGAATCTTTAAGATTATAAGCCATGGAAATGGGAAGTTTACCCCAGATCTAAAACTATTAAAGTCAAAGTCATCACCCTTATCCTCATTATATTTGCTTTTATCCACATAATTAAATGCCTATTGTTCACTGTGACTACAAAGAAGCAGAAGAGGGTCATGGTCCCACAAAAGACTTACAGTTGCACAGGACAGAATAGTATGTATAGAGAGAGACATGGCCTCACATTGCTCCTTTTAAAACTATTTATCTTTGCAATTGCTAGGTGTGGTATTTCAAGTTACTCTTCATGATTCTTAGCAGGATAAAGAGATTCTGATGCTGGAAGGGCTGTTCCCAGTCATTCTTTATTTCAAAACTTTAAAAACCACACCTTGCCCATTGCAAGGCAGTTTAGACCCCTAGATTGGCCTCCCCAGGTCCTCCAAGCCTGCAGCCTGTGTCAGAATGATATGCTGAGGAACATGAGCTTTCTGTCTTGTATTGCATCGTAGTGCCAAAGAGGATCCTGGTGACTCTGTTTTGACCTCTGTCTTACTTGTTGCTGACTGGGGCTAAAGTTGCTTTAAGGAGTGGCAGTGATAGCAGAGATTATGAAAAGGATGAACAGGAAGCAGTATGGTATATTAATGAAGAAACTGAGCTTTGGATTTAGAAAGCCCTGGTTTCAAGTCCCTTCTCCACCAATTATTCACTCTATGACCTTAGACAAGTTCCTTAAAACTCCCTGGGCCTCATTGTTCTCACATTTTATGTTAAGTACTGAATAAATAATAGTTATTACCTTTAACATGAATTCATAGGGTGGAGTGGGCTTTTTGTTTTCCTACCTAGCATTCATTTTTCCTTCTTTTGGTAACAACATATTGATTTTCTTTTCTCTTCTTTGGTGTAATTGCTGACCAAAGTTCTCTGTCCTCTCCTAAGCAAGGGGTGGACACATGGCTGGAGCTAAGCCAATTAGACTTTTTGGGGACTTTGAATCTTGAATTAATTGACACTCTGAAAAAACTGTCCATTGATTTGTGCTTTCTGGACCTCTAGAGCTGCCTCAATTGCTATCTTCTTTCAAACTTGGGACTTTGGCTACCTCATGTGTTTCTGTTAAAATCCTCTTCTGCAAAAGGTTGGCCAGCCTTAGTATTGTTTACACCCCCCCAAAAAACCCCTGCAACATCTATTCAATCTTTTCCATTCGTGTGTGATTGATTTATCTTTGATTTACTCTAAGAAACCAATCGATCGATTACTGTGGTCCTAAACATTCCTCTTGAAAATAATTGAATAGTCATCCTAGGCGTTTCTTATATTATTTTATACTTCATTATGAAGCGTATTCATTTTCTCCAAAATGTTTCTGGGCAAATCTGGACCTCATGCCATCTGTGGTAACCTCATTCATAACTGAGAATAATGAATCTGTCTTCTCCATGACATGTGCACCTAAGTTGTTGCTCTGCCTGTTCACTAGGCTGAATGTGCCCCGATTTTTCATCTGCTCTCATAGGGTTTCATTTCCAAACCTTTTTTTATCTTGGTTGTCCTCCTCTGAACTCTTTTTTTTTTAATATATTTTATTGATTTTTAACAGAGAAGGGAGAGAGATAGAGAGTTAGAAACATCGATGAGAGAGAAACATCGATCAGCTGCCTCCTGCACATCCCCTACTGGGAATGTGTCCGCAACCAAGGTACATGCTCTTGACCGGAATCGAACCTGGGACCCTTCAGTCCGCAGGCTGACGCTCTATCCACTGAGCCAAACCGGTTCCGGCTCCTCTGAACTCTTTTAAGTTAGCTGGAAAGTGAACTCTATCCAATAATGTCAGTCATCATGGAGATCATGGAGGCCTCATCCTGTCCAGAAGGCAACCATGTAGCTCCAGGACCGTGACATTTATTGTTAATGCCTAAGGTAGCTGTGAATGATCTGGGTCTCCTGCCCAGGCACACCTTCAGCGCGCAATAAATGGGAAAGGCTTAGAAGGCAGGTACCCACGAGTTCCGGGAAGAGTCATTGCTCAGTTGAGCTGCACTAATCAGTTTAATTTCTCTTTATGGCTACTTTGAACTGCAGCTTTTTTTTTTTAACTCCAAACACCAAAACTGGGTGATAGCTAATAATTATTGAGTGCTTACGATGTATGAGGCACTGTGCCAAATGCCTAACATTTATGAACTCATTTAATCCTTTACATTAGGGTATTTTCTTCATTTTATAGATGAGAAAACAGTTATGCTGGGCCCAGGTTACATGGCTAGGGAGTGATGCAGCAGAAATTTTTAACTCCTGGGTTTGATGTTGAAGCTCTTGCCCTTAACTATGACCTTTAATTGTTTAAATGCTCAACAGGAACAGGCTAGAAATAGTTGGACAAAAACTTAGTAAGGATTTGTGTTTTTTAAAAGGAAGAATCTTGCAATTCATGTAATATGGAAAAATAATTTCATGGTAAAAAAATGTGAGAAATGATTCATGTATGTTTTCTTTCCTGGGATTAAAAAATGAATATTGTATATGAAGGTAAGAAACCTGTTGAACCCACATTATCTAAATTTATTTGAACAGAAAATACCCTACTGTACCAAGAGTGCAAAAACATACAGTTGACTAAACTACTTGTTAAGGGGCTACACTAAAGTATGCATGCATCATAATAAAAATACATTATTTTATAGGAAAGGAAATTGACTCCTGGAGAGATTTAGCTCTCCAAAGGTGTGTATGGTTAAAAAAAATTATTTATGAGTGGTCTTATTTCAATTTTGTATAATTTTAATGTCCTTGCTTTGCTTGCATGCTTAAAGTATTTCTTTTCCCCCACCTAAGACCTCAAATGAAGAAAATTCCATTCTAAACGTTATTTTCTTATCGTCTCTTTTGGATGGCTTGGTCATGTGAAGGAAGCATGATAAAGAGGAAAGAGAACTAGCTTGGTGTCTAGAAGCTTTAGGTGGGATTTGATTATTGCCTCTGCTACTTATAGTTGGCTTTCCTGAGAACATTGCTTAATATTTGGGCCTTATTTCTTTTTCCTTCCAGTTCTATTGAGATGTAATTCACCTATAACATTGTATAAGTTCTAGGTATACAACATAATAATTTGAAGTATGTCTACTCTATATTGTGAAATAATTACCACAATAAGTTTAATTAACATCTATCACCTCACAGATACAATTTTTTGTATGTGATAATGATCTATTCTCTCTCAGCTTTCAACTATACAATACAGTATTATCATCTAGAGTCACCATCCCCAGGACTTATTTTATAACTGGAAGTTTGTACCTTTGGACAAACTTCACCAGTTTCCTTATACCTCACACCCACCTCTCCCCCTTCCCAAATCCCACCTATGGCAACCTCCAAAAATATTAATATAGTTTTATATATTATTATTTTATTAAAGTATTTTATTTAGGAGCTTTATAATAGAGCAATCCAGAAAATTAAAATTCTTTGCATGTAAAGTTAACAGGCATTTAGAAGAGGAGGGAAAGAATATGAGTCAAGAAAGCAATTAACTGAGCAATTAACCAGGAGGTTAGAACTCGTGGAGAAAAGTATCTACTGAGAAATAGTAACTAGTGAGACATCTGGTGCCAGTAAGTCTGAGTCATTTCAGAACAAGGCGGTCAATTTTAAGTTGTCTGTGGTTCAGTGATGCAAGCCCCCTCTGCCATACCAAGCCTTAGTAAAAACTAACTGCAATACTGTCCTGCACTGGTGGTACTTTGAAAACAGGAAGGAATCAGGCCGATGTCCAGCGCAAGTCCACACACCGTAGGAAAACACACGCATTGTAGGGAAATGAGAGCACACAGAACTAGGCATGTTGATTCACAAGATGATCTCATCCAGTGGATTTGGGGGTAAGAAACCATCCTCGATGAACAAAAATAGAGAGTCCTCCAAGATTCTCAGGAGGGATTGGGATAAACATTGGGTTTCCCAGGCCATAGGTAATGATGGTTTGAGCCAACTTATTTAAAGCCCACAGGGCAGGGTGACCTAGCTGATTTCAGGCCACTTATGCAACTGAAGAACAAAGAGACAAAGTGCAGTTTTATGGTGTGACTATGTCAGTAATATAAATCTTTAGGTTCGTCTTTCCCAATCAATGTTTTTCCCAGAAGTTACTTTCATTAGTAATTAATTTATGTGTTCATTTGACAAGTGTGTATTCAACACCTACTATATGCCAGACTATAGCAAACATAGCATTTCTATGCCAGTTGGAGTAATTTGACTCCACTCAAGCCTTCAGACTGGCTAGTCATTTGGCTCAATTCAGAGGTGGGCATTTAGCCCAGTGAAACACAGACACCCATGCTGGGTTGTTTGGGGGAAAGAAGCTACAGCTCTTTTCTGTAGGAACTTCTGCTCACCTTCATGAGGGGAGCCTGTTGTGCCTCAAAAAACTTAGCATTATTGCTCTGTGTTCTTTATGTTTTATGTTTATTGATTTCAGAGAGGAAGAAAGAGGGAGAGGGAGAGAGAGATAGGAACATCAATGATGAGAGAGAATCATGGACCGGTTGCCTCCTGCACACCCCACACTGGGATTGAGCCCACAACCTGGGCATGTGCCTTGACTGGGAATTGAACCGTGACCTCCTGGTTCATAAGTGGATGCTCAACCACTGAGTCACGCTGGCCAGGCTTGCTCTATGTTCTTAACCTTTTCCTTAACTTTCTGATTTTCCTTACTCTGTCTTGTGTGAACTAAATTTCAAAAATAGTTTCCTTATATAGCCAAAATCTATGACAAAATTTTTGGTGTATGATCTAATTATTTCCTGAAAAGGTCAAAATCAGTTCTTGAATAGAGCACTTTCTAAAGATTTAAACAGTTCTTGAATAGAGCACTTTCTAAAGATTTAAACAGAAAAATAAAAAAGCCCAACGTACTTTTGAAAATTGTTTGGCAGTATCTATTAAAGATATGCTCTGGCCAGTGTGCTCAGTGGTTAGAGTGTCAGCCCACACACCAAAGGGTCTTGGGTTCGATTCCCAGTCAAGGGCATATGCCTGGGTTTCAGGTTTGATCTCAGGCCTCACTAGGGGCTCATGTGGGAGGCAACCGATTGATATATCTCTCTCATATTGATGTTTCTCTCTCTCTCTCTCTCTCTCTCTCTCTCTCTCTCTCTCTCTCTTTCTCTCTCTCTCTCTCCTTCCCTCTCTCTCCCTCCCTCCTCCCTACCACTCTCCCGAAACATCAACTGAAAAAATATCCTCAGGTAAGGATTAACATACAAAAAGAAGATGAAAAGACATAACCTATAACCCATAAATTCTACTCTTAACATATATACTCAACAGATTTAAATAGATTTATAGATATATATAGATATACTCATAAATAGATATAAAGACACAACAAGAATGGTCATAGCAGTATTATCCATAATAGTGAAATGCTAGAAATAACCCAAATGTCCATCAACAGTAACATGGATAAATGAATTGTGACATATTCAAACAATTGCAATATATACAACAATGAAAATGAGTGGAGTAAATACAGTAATTGAAAATTGAGGCAAGAATCTTATCCTGGAAGTCATTATGTATAGATATTCAAGAAGAAAGGAAATGGTCTGCATATAGGTATTAGAGTTGGTGACTAGGTCACTAATGACCTTGATATATAACATTGCAAGAGCATGTTAAACAAATAAAGCAGTTGGCAGTGGGTTGGGGCCTGAATGAGGGTTGTAGAAATGGAATTTGTGGGTGTAATAGATATAAATTTTTCTTTCAAGAAGTTTTTCAAGAAGGGTAGAATAAAGTTGGGATGAACGGGAGGTGGGAATTTAAGTTTTATACAAGGCAATGGTACAAAGAAAGAAAAGAAAGCTATTTTGAGAAAATTAAATTCCTGTGTGACTGAAGGGAAGGCTGCCATCCTTAAAGGAAGCGCCCTAGGGCAATAGGGTGCTAGGAGAGCTGAAGGAAAACTGGCCAATGAAAAGGTAGATGGTAAATATCTCAGGAAAGTTAAACCAGCCTTGTAGAATAGGAAAACGTAAGATAGAACTATACTCAACCACTATCTTGACTTATAAAAGGAAAAGATAAGTCAATGATTGTATTTAGGAAACAAGAGATATTTTCAGAGTCTGTTTTGTAACCAACATAATATTAGTAACTTTGAATAATATTCCTTTTAGACATGGTCAGTATTTCTTTGGCTGGGTGGGGGTTGGGACATAAATTCCATTTTTCAGAATGATCGTATTTACTATTCACTCTTTTAGAGACTTTAATCATATCGCCTCTTTGACTTGATCTGCCAAATCTGAGATTTCTAATTCTTTTAATATATCTCAATTTTGATATCACTACAGCACTTATTTGGGCCATCTCTCAGACTGTTTTGACTGAATTGAGGTACGGCGACATAGCTATTTTAGTACAAGGCAATGATTCTATTTTCTCTTCTATTTGAATATGCCATTTAAGGATGCTCAGAATTTTTGTGGGTCTTTTGACCACAACAACACTCATGCCTCTGAGAATAGTTGTCAAAGCTTCTGAACCTCACTCCCAGGTAGAAATTGATACATCAGAGTCATCACTCAGTGATGAAGTGATTCTTTTTTTTAAAATATATTTTATTGATTTTTTACAGAGAGGAAGGGAGAGGGATAGAGAGTTAGAAACATCGATGAGAGAGGAACATCGATCAGCTGCCTCCTGCACGCCCCCCCACTGGGGATGTGGCTGCAACCAAGGTATATGCCCTTGACCGGAATCAAACCTGGGACCCTTCAGTCCACAGGCCGGTGCTCCATCCACTGAGCCAAACCGGCTAGGGCGAAGTGATTCTTGAATTCAATTGATTTCAGATACTTTCTTCACCCCACTCACTTCCTGCCTTTTAAGACTTATATTAACTTGGTTTTGAATTAGGGGCAAAATGTGGTTTAATTTGTAGAGCTCGCCAAATTTGTGTTCAAAGTGTGTCTAATAGTATTATTGGAAGAGAGGGAGCAAATTACACTCAAACTTCCTTTTGAGTTTTCTAGCCATGACCTTAGAAATTATGGAGAAAACCATAAAACCGAATGTTACTTATTATTATATATTATTACATGTTATTATGGGGCATTTATTATTTTATATGTGTGATGATTAATGAGATTTCCCCCTATAAAATTAGAAAGCAAACCTGCATTTTTGGTAATTCCATCCTTGTGTTTGGTACTGTTTTCATACCTTTGATTTAATAAGCACATTGAAAATTTGGAATCAAGTTAGGAATTAGAAGGCAGACTCTCAAACTTTTTATTTAATCCCTAACTATTAAAGCTAGGCACAGAACCATGAAAAGAAACCCTTTATAGGTGAATATATATATAATAAAAATATCTCCATCTAGCATATTCTATATTCCAGGAATGGATTTTAGCACCACCCGGTACCGATGGCATTGCTCCCCAGTGCTCTGCAGTTCCACCGCAGAAGCCATAGAAGGAATTTCCATTTACGCCGCCACCATGATGCTGCCACAGAGCCAGGACCCTACTGACCTTATGGGGTGGCTGAGTCTGTTGAGGATTCATATCAGAGGATTCTCTGCAAAGTTAGCTGGATGAGGCAACTCCAAGTGTTAGAGCACGGATGGGCATGATTCTGGCTGGGTGCCCACTACAGTCACCCCACTGGACAAAAAGAAACTGTCATTGGACAATGATGAGAGTGACAGCTACTGTGGCCTAGGGAGTGGGTGAGAGGAACCAAGTTGTCTGTGGAGGCTAGAACCAGTCCCCATGTGGGCTCCAGGGCTCTGAGGATGGAGGGCCTCTCAGGGAACCTGGATGCTATTGTGTGGCACATCCATAGGGTCGCTTCTCATGTTCCAACTTATGGGTTGAATTATGTCCCCCTGACCCCCCGCCCAACAATTCGGACATGAAAGTCCTAAACCTCAGTACCTCAGAATGTGACCTTATTTGGAGATAAGGTCTTTACAGAGGTAATCAAGTTAAAGTGAGGTTATTAGGGCAAACTCTAATCCAATGTGACTGGTGTCCTTATACAAGGGAAATCTGGAAACAGAGACACATGTAGTCACCAACCTAGGTAGCTAAAAGAGAGGACTCAAGGATATAAAGGAAAATGCCAGGGAAAAAAACCTTAATTACTAAATTTTACTATTTTAATAACATTATCATGCTGCTTATATATAAATATGGAGTTATCAGCACGGTTGCCCCAGAACGGGCCTCTGTTTTCCATGCCCCCATATCTCAGGGAAAGTAAAGTAAAACAAGGAAGTAGGAGGATTGAAAGTTAAGGAACTGCTCAAGCTAGAAAGACTTGGATGTTTTTAGTATAAGTGGCGTTGTCAGCGTGTGACAGCAGCGCAGCTATAGGGAAACGTTTTTCAGGGTCTCACTCCACACCCATTGGTGGTTTCCGATGCACAGCCAAGGGCTTTTGGGTCTTGGAGTGAAGTGTTTACATAATAGGGCAGGAAATGCCAAGATGAGTCCCTTTCAACCTCCTGAGAGAATGGGAACAAATGGAAACTGGATCAGGAGAGCCAGGCTCATGCTCATTACAAAGCATTTCATACAGTGGCTCATGTTGAGTACTCAATAAATGTCTGGTGTTTTTATCACCATATTTCATTAACTCTGAGGTAAACTTTAATTTTTTTTTCTGAAGTATTTTAAAGCAACATAAGACATCATCTCACCTGAAAATACTTTCAGGATGAATTTCTAAGTTGTTGTTTTTTTAATTAATCCTCACCCGAGGATATTTTTCCATTGATTTTTAGAGAGAGTGGAAAGGAGGGGGAGAGACAGTGAGGGAAACATTGATGTGAGAGAGACACATCGATCGGTTGCCTCCCACATGAGCCCTGACCAGGGCAGGGGATTGAGCCTGCAACCGAAGTGTGTGCCCTTGACTGGACTTAAACCTGGGACTCCAGTCCACTGGTTGACACTCTATCCACTGAGGCAAACTGGCTAGGGCTGAATTTCTCTCTCTGTGTGTGTGTGTGTGTGTGTGTGTGTGTGTGTGTGTTTAAAATTATCAACTGCTCATTAAGATTTTCTGATTGTTTTCAATTTTTGGCTTTTAAATTTCTCAATCATAACAGAATTTCTGCAGACTCCCTTCACTATATACACCCACATACCCATCTGCACCATAGACTTGACCTCCTCCTGCCTGTTGCTGTCATCAAATTCATTGCACTCCCCCACACATCCAGTCCCCCATGTTTGCTCTGATTTCCATTTCCTCTTTCCCACTCAAAGGATATTGCTCCAGAAATTCTTCATTTTATTTCTTACATCTTTTAATATTTCCCTTTCATTGAATCATTACACCAGCACCCACACATGCTGTATTTTCTAACAATTTTAAACTTTCTCTTGGATCCACTTTTCCTTCCAACTAGACCTCATTTCTCTCTCCCTTTGCACCAAAACTCCTTAGAAAAGTTATAAGGCACACTCCCCCCCCGCCCCCCGCCCCTCCTCAGATTTTTAACAGCATTGAAATCAGAGTTCCCATAGAATGAATACACATAATCATTTACATGGGTCTAGCAATGATTAATGAAGAGCAGACCTGTGGCTACTTCTTTTGCTGGCCTTGCCATGAGTGTCAGAAGCTCTAGTTGAACTGTGCTGGTCTGAGTTGATTCAAATCCTGGTTCCTCCAATTATTAGCTGTGTGATCCTGGACAAGATTTTTTTAACTCCATAAGTCATAGTTTACTCAAATATAAAATAGGGGAATAATAATGCAGTTACTAAGTATTAAATCGTTTATAAGAATCAAATCAGATAATACATGTTAAGTGCTTAGCAAAGTGCTTGTCACAGGGTACTCATCCTCATAATCGTACATCATCTTATGTGCGCATGTAAACACATGTATCATGATTAATGATGGGCCATACCAGCATAATCATAAAGGGTTTTATTCACATTATATAACAAGCAGGGCAACATTTTACTCTTTGCCCCATCCTCTCTTGGTGGAAATACCTGCCACTCAGCATGACACAATCATAGTGTTATCAACCTAGCAAGGACCACCAGAATATTGTAAAAGGCAAAGTCTTTTTTATGATCTTCAGCAATCTATTGACAATTCAAATGTAATTAGTGGGGCAAAACAATAGTTTGCCTCTTTTAATTATTGTTCTATTTTTTGACATAATGTTTTAATTATTGTTTTCTTTCCTCTTCTCTTCTCTTCTGTTTCTATTGATTTGTTGCCAGTTTATTGTGCCACCAGGACCTCCCTGTTCTCAATGAGTTGCCCGAAGGGGATTCTGTCTGCTTCATTGTTTCAAAGTAAACCAGATCTCCAAATACCTACAAAACTAAATCAGAACTTGAAGGGATCTTTCTAAAAGGAGGAAAAACTAGGAGGAATAAATGAAGCATAAGCTTCAAAGTATACAGGGAAGTTTAAAGGAGAAAGCCACAGTTACTAACTTTAGATCTAAAAGAATGTTTATTAATAAATGTGATTGTTATGAATATATCTACTTAAAGAATTAATGCAGAAGAGCAATAAAATAACATATTTAAAAAACCTTTTTGCTTTTATTCACAAACCAAATTATTTTTTCCAATCATATTAGGCAAGCGGTATTCAGGTGAGAACAGCCTAAGGATGGATAACTATTGTGTAGTATATTAGTCAAGTCCATTTATCAATGAATTGGTGTTCTCTGTTGATTCTTGATTTGTTGAAAAATTTCAGTGGACTCTAGGGTGCAAGTTTAGTGAAAGAACTTTAAAATGGCAGTAAAAGATAGAACATCTATTAATGTTTGTTTTTATGGACTAGTAAGCAAAGAAAATATGTGTTCAAGCAGGGAAGGGCTTATTCTATGTCGGAAACACCATGAGTGATGACAGTATTATCTCCAACAGACTTGGGTTTGAGTGTTGGCTCCACCACTCAGTGGACCTTGAGCAAATTACTTAACTGTCTGAATCTCAATGTTGCTACCTAAAAATGGGGACAATGTTAGAACCTTCTTTATAGAGTTGATATGAAGAGTTAAATGAGACCATGCAAAAGGATATAGTAAGTGTTCAGTTCATATTGGTTATTTCTATAATAGAAGTATGAAGCCAAGTCTCAGTGCAGAGCCTGTTTAGTGAAGATACGCATAAATATCTCCCCCCTAAAGGCAGCAAAAATAAATATCCAGAGTACTGCAGAGTGATGTGGCTGGGAGCACTGTCTGGGATTTGGTATCTTTGTCTGAGTGTGTTCTCTTCTCCCATTCCCTGGAATAAATGGCATTCTGGATCCGGCTGGTGTGGCTAAGTGGTTGAGCATTGACCTAGGAAGTCATGGTTCAATTCCCAGTCAGGGCACATGTCCAGGTTGCGGACTTAATCCCCAGTGGGAGGTGTGCAGGAAGCAGACAACCAATGATTCTCTCTCATCGTTGATGTTTCTATCTCTCCCTCTCCTTCCTCTCTGAAATCAATAAAAAAATATTTTTAAAAAATGACATCCTGGAGCCAGTCATGGTGCAGGTCCCAGTGTCACCCCAATTGAACCTTAGTTGTTTTTTGAGAAATTTAGTTTGATAAGGATCTTGAAACAATGATATAATACAGTATTTCACCTGACCCATAGTAAGTTATGATGATTTGGCACATATGATCATACATACACAATGGAAAGAAAAGTTTTATAAAATAATACTCTTATGAGGTGTCCTCATATTTTCTCTTCTCTTTTCTTCCCTGTCCTACCCTGTTTCGTATTTTTTTAAAAGTATTTGGTTTGACCAAATTGATTTCACCCCCTGCTCCGCCTACAGTCTGAAAGATGTGCTGTCATGGACACTGTTCTCTACCAGTTTCCTGAGGTCGTCTTTGCTCTTTGTTCATTTTTCAGCATCGTTGTCATTGTGTCTCACAGTGAAGCAGGTGCTGTTACATGACAGGTAAATCTTACTGGCAGGAACCGCTTTCTAAGCTGGATGAGAATTTCATTGTGAACAGGCTTTTGGGGCATGCTGAGATATAACCTTTGAAACACAGAATTTGGAAGCAGAGAGGGTTCTTTTGGAGTTGAGGGTCAGGCCATAACACCTTGCTGTTTCCCAGAGGGTTTTGAAATATCTCTGACGCCTACATGTGCTTCTACTTCCTGAGCATAGTCATGGACATCAAACCCTTCAGACGACTGATCTAGGCCTGCTCATTTACTCCTTCAGCCCTTTTGGGTCTGGATAGCCTCTGTGACTGCTGCCTGTGCTTTTCTATAAAGGTTACTTGATGAGGAGGAGCAGGAGGAGGGGCGGGAATCTGCTCATTTTCAGCAGCGCCTCATGGCCAGAGCTGCTGAAACATGCAACGCAATCAAGTCTGAGTGTTCTCCAGAGCTGAGAGGTGTAACACCAATAGGGCTCGTTGGGAAACTGGCATGGGGCATCAATCTTAATGCACCTTACACGTTAAAATGTTCAGGACCCAGAGAAGCCCCTGCCTCTCTTAAGTTGGCATCCTCAGCAGAGAAAAGTGTCATATGCTATATATATATATATATATTCCTCTATAAGGTATACACATTGATTGTTCACACTTAATCAATATGAATTGAATGAACAATAGGCTATGGCTACATTTTCCAGATTTGCAATTTAATTTTAGTTTGCTCTATAATATGAAAGATTACTTTTCCTCCTGGAGTCTGGGTTGACTGCATTATATTTGAAAGTTTTAGAGAGAAATGTAGAAGAGCTGACAGCTTGTGAATGTGCACAATTAGTTGGTTATCTGTAGTAATAGGGACGTCTGAAGTCTGTCTGATGACATGAATAGAATGTGTGAAACTTGTAAGAATTCAAACAATTCATACAGCTCTAAATATCTTGGCAATTTTATTTTTAAAATTACAGATGTGATGAGAGAAACTTAGGATGAGTTGGGCAAATTCTCTTCCAGACGGTTTTGCTTTGATTTGTTTTCTTAACAGCACTGAAGTGACTACAACAGAAGAACTGATTAAGATGCAGTTCTTCTTTTGTTTCAGTGTTTGAATGGTTTTCCAAAAGGCCCAGTTTGCAAATGCAGTTTGGTTGGGAGTAAACTTGCCCCTGAGCTAAAACTCCAAGTTGCAATGAAGATCACATTTTCTGATAGAGTTAACATAAACACATGAGACACAGGGGTTCTGCAGAAGGCATCCGGGAATGAGGACTGACCACTGGCTCAGGTTTTCATCTTTTATTTTCCTCATTTCTATTGAGTCTACTGTTCTCTAATGATACTTAAAATAAAAAGAAACAACTTCTTTTACTTAGAGTCCTATGAGCTAAAGAGAAAAATGTAAAACTTTGAAAAAGACCTCAAATCTGTAGGCTTCATTAAAAGCAAAACAAAAGAAGAACCAACTGTAATTTCACAAGGACAACAGTGGCCATACCACCCAATGAATTGGTGACCTCCTCAGTCACAAAGATACGACATACACTGGAAAAGATTGATCAGCTAAGGCCAACTGGCAAGTACAAGGCAGAATTGTATTGACAGCCCAAATGCTGTCAAGTGCCTTGTGGTTTGAAGAGTGATTCAGAAGAGCTTAGATGAGAGACAAAGTGGCCATTTGAATACTGACAAACTCAAGAAGCGTGCGTGTTCATTAGGAACTTGGGGCTTAACTTCTGCATTTTAGGGGATAGATGAGAGTATGTGTATGAAGTGCGTGAAGTGTAGCTTACAGAATGAGGTGTTCCAAGAATGCAGTCATCCATTAAACATAAACTGAGTACCTACTATGTGGTTTATATTCATCTAATTGGTGGAGAAATACAAAAGCTCAGATCCTTAAGTGCCTAAAGTTGGAGCACTCTTCTTTCTCAGTTCTCTCTCCCCAACTCCCTAATTCTCCAATGTATTCCCTTCCCATCTCTGCACACCACAGCTAAATCCAATTCAGGATTCAGTTTTCAGCTTAAATGTGACTTCTATGGAACAGCCTCCTGCCTGCCCCCTATCCCCTGCCCCAACTTGGCTGAATTCCACTTGTACAACATGTCATTCTTGTCCTTCCCAAAGGTTTAACACAACCACAGATAAATAACTACCTATATAATTATTTGTTTAATGTTTGCTTTCCCCACTGGGCAGAAAGCCTCCATGAAGGCAAGGACAGACCTGCCTCATTCACTGTGTCCTAGGACCTAAGCAGTCTCGAGGCAACAATAAAACAATTAGAGGTCTGCCTGCCGCCCCCCACCCTCCCCACCCCCCACCCCATTATGTCACTGAAACCAAAACAATATACCTGTGTGGAAATTAACAACCTACTTTTGGATTTTTAGGTTTTCTGACCATAAAATTTTGGATTCACAGCTGTTGCTTTCCTGGAAAGGTCTAAGCAGAACTTGATGGCCTGCCAAGTCATCTGACTTTTTCACATGGCAATTTTTCTAGATTCACATAACTTAGTCAGTGGGAAAGCTGGGATTTCAACTCAGGTCTGACTGACTGCAAAGTCTGCCATATTCCATCACACCAGGCAGGAGGAGCAGGAGAGGAAAGGAGAAAAGGAGAACAGCAGAAGCTGAGACATGGTTTCTGCCTTCACGGGACTGGCCTATATGTCTAATGCTGTACTGCAAATGTCTAGCACCAAGTTTGGCTTCTTGTAATCATTCATTCATTCATATAGTTGGTATTTATTGAATATCTAATGTGTGAAAGGCACTGGGACTACAGAGGTCGATAAACTCTGGCTTATGAATTTGAACAGCTCAAGGTGTAGTGGGGGTGACACACGAGGCAACAGATGGACGGTGGTTCAACATGGTCACTGTTGTGACAAAGTAAGAACAAATTTCTGAAGGAACACAGTTCTAATACTCAAGGTCTCCACTGGCAATAACACTTATTTTAGAGTAATAACTCTTTATTTTAGAACAATTTTAGGTTCCCTTTAGTTAAGCTTGTAGCATTATTGACATATCCCTTGAATGTTCTCAATCCAAGAAATGCTACTTTATGCTCATAAGGCAGACACACACACTGCATATCTACATTGAGATTCTCATGTAGGAAAAATACTCATTATGAAAAGTCCTATAGCACCAAAGAGAAGCATTTAAACAGACTTTGGATTAAGATCAATATTTTTCTCTCTTCCTACCCAATATTACATTTACCAGAATCAAATACGGGACATCTTCAGTCTGCAGGCCGACGCTCTACCCACTGAGCAAAACTGGCTAGGGCCAAGGAATGATTTTAAATGCATTTCCTGCTCGACCCTCCCAATCCTGCTCTCTCTACTACTGAAGTCCTCATTGGTCAAAAGTCCCCTGGAGTTGCTTAGGGATCTTTAACTCCTTTATTTCTCAAGTTCTTTTTCCATATGATAAGAAATCTCATGCATTACACTAAAAATATATCCTGCATCTGATCCCTTCTTCCTACCTTGGTAGGCCTCACCTTCATCCTTTGTTTGGATGGTAATAGCCTCTTAATTGATCTCCCTGCTTCTGCCTTTGCCCACTCACTCACCTTAGTGTATTCTCCACACAGTAGCCAGAGTGATCCTTTTAAAACTGCCCAGTGGCTTCCCATTATAGTCAGAGAAAAAGAGACAGGATCTACATCCGCCTATAAAGCCCAAACAGATCATTCCCCGCACCTCTCTGACCTTAGTCCACCTCCCCTCCCCTTCATTACTCCACTGTAGCCATATCTTGCCTTCCTTTTGTTTCTTAACCCTGCTAGCAAGCTCCTGCCAGACCAGTGACTCTGAGCTGTGATTTTGTTTTCTTTATCCTCCAGGGGACTTTTGACCTTTTGACAATGTTGGGAGAACTTTTGTTGTTACAACTGGGTTGGGGTGTGTGCCACTGGCCTCTAGTAAATAGAGGCCAGGGCTGCTGTAAACATTCTTCAATGCATTGCGCAGATCACACCGCGGAGAATGACCCAGCCCGCAACGTCAGTAGTACTGAGGTTGAGAAACCGGAATATCTACATGTCTAACTCCCTCACCTCCTTCAGCTCTGGGCTCAAATGTCACTTTTTCAATGACGCTTACCCTGATCACCCTGTTTACATGTACATACTTCTGCTCTCCCTTATTTTGTTCGCTGCTTTCCTTTTACACAACACTTATCATTCACTGACATTCTATACGATTCACTGATGTTTATTATTTATCTTTGAGAGGGAGCAGAATATATGATGTCAGAATATGCCACCTTGGCATGTGGATTATTTTGAACTAAAGGCAATCAACACCCAGCAGATTCAAGAAAAACACTTAACTCCTAAAAGAATTTTGAAAAGGGGACTGGCTCAGAAAGCGAATTATTACCAGAAATAACTTCCATGTGAGTGACCTACCTGTGTGGCAGGACAGACATCTAATTACCAAATGTCTGCTCTTCTCATGATCCTGTGAGTTACCCTCCTCCCCTTGGAAGCTCTGTCCCATTTCTTAGCTCAGGATAGCATGTCTGGCTTGTCTTTGGGTTTCATACCCTTGTGGGGGACCCCGTCTGTATATAATTGAATTTGCTTTTCTCCTGTTAATCTGTCTTCTTTTAATTTGATTAAACCCACCAAAGAACTTAGAAAAATAGAAGGACAAACATTTTTTCCATTATCTTCTGTCTGCCCAGCTAGATTATAAACTTTAGGAGAGCAGGCATATTTATATTTGTCTGCCTCGTTTACTAATGGGATCAGAAGAGTGGCTGGCAATAGTCAGCCATAAAACATTTTGTTTTATAAATAAAGTTAATGCTTATATGTGAAAGACTTGCAGTGGGACTTTGGTAAGGTATGAACTTTCTGTCCTTACTTGCAACTCAGTGTCCTCCTTAGAGGTTTGTTAAAGGAAATAATCATCGTATCAAAACCATCACTGTGAATCATCTATTGATGGGTAGTTTGAGATTCTGAATTTGGGGGCTTGGTGACCTTTTCTTTCTGTATTTTATGACATCATTTCAAGCACTACCAAAATACCTTTGAAATAATTAAAGTAATATTACTAAAACGCTCTGTGTTATTTTTCTCCAGGTATAAATAAAAGATGTGCATTTAGGCAACTTCCTTTCTTTGTAATTGTGTGACTATCAGGCAATATTTATTTAACAATTTTACAATTTGACTAAGTGATGATTTAAAAAAGGCCAGTAGAGAATATTTATTATTTTTAGACTCTGAAAGAAAGAGAAGCTTAGATCCTTTATCCCACCAATGCTATTTTGTAGGCATTACTACAAATTTTAGTGTTTTGCCCTCCTCAGTTTGAAATGTCGCCAGGCATAACGAATTGGTTATTTCCTTTCAAAGTTCAATAGCCATGATTCCCAGTAGGTTTTTATAATGGTTTTCTTTTTCTTTTCTTTTTCTTTTTTTTTAAATTTTCACGCCGAAATGATTTTGCTTTTACTGTAAGATGATTTTTACTAAATAGATACCAGTTGGATATACTTTTTTTGGCACTTGGAGGTCTCTCTAGCCTATTCCTCTTTAAGAACAACATTTGTCTCTCTGGAGGGGAAAAAAGAACTAGTTTGAAAATGCCCTAGCTTGTTTGGCTCAGTGGATAGAGTGTTGGCCTGCGGACCAAAGGGTCCTGGGTTTGATTGCGGTCAAGGGCACGTATCTCGGTTGCAGCTCCTCCCCCGCCCAGGCCCTGGTCAGGGCTTGTGCAGGCGGCAACCAATTGATGTGCTTCTCTTACATTGATGTTTCTCTCTGTCTTTCCCTCTCTCTTCCACTCTTCCAAAAAATCAATGAAAAAATATCCTCAGGTGAGGATTAACCCAAACAAACAAAAAGTTCAAAAAAATATTGCTTACTCTCATAATTTTGCAAATGTTTTCATTCAGATCTTATCATTCCCATCCCCCCAACCTGTTTCACACTTAAGTTGCTCATCACACAAGTTGTCTGGAAATTCAGTACAAGGCAACCACACATTTCCAAGTAAATTACAAGTTTTGAGAGGATAGAAATTTGTGGTCTGGGCACACACTCTGATTCTTTTCCTTCCTAAGAAAGAACATGTAAGGTTGCTTTGCTGTTTAAAGGGTGTTCATTCTGCACATGTCCCTCTTAAACCTAATGAGACAAAAATACGGGAATCCTTTTCTTTGTTCTGATGGCACATTGGGCTGGTTGCGACACACAGGAGGGAAATTGGCAAATGGCTTTTTACTTTTAAGCAGAGCTTTCAAAATAAATTTTCAGGCAAATGTTTGGAGGCATCTCAAGAAATGCCCTGTGATCTTCAGCTAGACTGTCAAGTTATTTCCCCCCTTCTAAACATCAGTAGCTTTACTGCTTTTCTGTGAAATAAACAGAGCCAATTTGGGAATGGGGAGGGGAGAGGGGGAATCAGTAATTACATCTGATTTCCATTAGAATTTCTCTTTTCTGTGTTAAACAAAGAAACAGACTACCAAAGCAAAAATCTCGTTTTACTTTCATGAATTTTGAATGCATCTAAACAAATTGTTAATAATTTTATAGGGTTCCCCAAAACTTCCAGGAGATAAATGTGGACAATTTCAATCTTGTGATTATTCTTAGTTTCTTGACATTTACCCTCTTTCATTTATAAAGTAACTTTCATTTATAAAGTAACTTTCTTCAACCAGAATTGCTAAAGAAATAAGCGTTCTGTGAAAAAAGTCCCAGACTTCTTAGGGTTGACTTTATTTGACTTTATTTGCAGGAAAAATATGACTAGTCTTTCATGGATGATGATTAAGTGGATCATAGAATGTTTATGCATTTCATAGACTTATATCAATGCCTTTCTTGAACCTATTTTCTTAGGTTTTCTCTTGGAAGACAAACTATTTATTTGCCATACACTAAAGTATTTTTACATCTTCTATATAGCAAAGTGACATGAATATGTTATTAATATATTTATGATCTAGTCCCTCATACAGGTACAATTAGAACAGCTCAAGAGTTCCAGTGTTTAGTTTTTCTGAAATAAACTAAAAATTATATTCTGAAAATTATCATTCAACAATAGTAGACATAAAACCTATCAGATCATTGCCCTAAAGGTCTCAAGCCTACCAATATAAACTACCAGTCAGAGACTAGCGCACAGTGGCAATTGTATAATTAAGAGTAGGTATTCGGCTAAGATCCTCTGGAGAGATTTTTCTAGGCCTAGGAAGACAACAATCAAGTGGAAGGCACTCAGCTATTTGTCATAACCAGTGACCTTAACGGAAAAAACGTGACTGTAGATTTGTTTCCCAAAATGGTACGCTGTCTTGGTGACTCAGAAGGGGAAGTACACGTTTTAAAAATGGCTTATGTTCAGGAACAAAAGTCAGGTCTCTTTTCTGTTCCTATAGTGATATATGCCAGAAAATAAGAGTTGATTCTCAGTCTGATCTGTCCACAGATGCATGGTTTCTTTCTTTAACCAGCTGTAGCTAATTGCATGAGGGCCGCCTCTTGTGGAGAACATGAAAAGGAAACCTGTAATTTATTGCAACAGACCATACCATTTCTGCTGTACAACTGCCTTTTCTGTCATGTCAATGAGTGGATTTCTCATGGTACATTGGCAGCTCAGAGACTGGAAAACAGCATTAGTTGGAGAGAGAGAGAAGGGTTTCATGTACTTTACAGAGAGCTCAATAAAAGAATAAACTGGAAACAGAATTTCCCTTTGCAATCTGCCAGGGGCATCTTTCTTTCTTTCTTTCTTTCTTTCTTTCTTTCTTTCTTTCTTTCTTTCTTTCTTTCTTTCTTTCTTTCTTTCTTTCTCCCTCTCTTTCTTCCTTCCTTCCTTCCTTCCTTCCTTCCTTCCTTCCTTCCTTCCTTCCTTCCTTCTTTTTTATTTCTATTTTTATTTTTTTGTTATTTATACAGAGCTCTTTGAATTAACTACACTGACTTACTAAGACAGTGTGTGTTACGTGTGACATGCAGCATAGGATTAGTTTCTATTGAGCAATCATTCTCATAAACCCAAAGAAGTGGCAGATGAGACCTCCCACTGTAAATAGAGTAGGTCCCCCCCCCCCGCCCCCGCAACAGGTGCCCTCTGTCTTCCCCACAGACCTTTCATGATTTCAAGGGGCTCAAGAGTTCAGCTAGGTATAACATAGGCATGAAATAACTGGGCCTGATTTTTATGAACCAGATCTGCCCATCAAGGTGTTTACTAGAAAATTAGTTCCTAATGAACTGGACTCCTCCTTGCCTCAAGGCCCACTTGTAAATACTTGTCAAAGTGGTGCCCTTCTTTTGTTGAGTGGAAATCCAAATGAAAAGACATGCTATTTTGCAGCAGTGGAAAGAAACAAGTTGAGAAAGTACCATGTATGTTTTCCAGCTGACTCATGGCCCCCTCAATAGTCCTTTTGTGTGAGGGTGGTAGGTTTTCCCTTGACACACTCCAAGTGTGAGGAATGAAGCCCCCGGGATGAAAATTCCCACACGGTGGCGTTGAAATTTCGCTAGAGTCCCCAAACTGAGCTGTTCTAGTTATGTCCGGTGTATGAGGTACCTGAAGCCACATGAGTTGGGTGATTTATGTGCCCACCCCATGCCAATAGTTTGGGAAAGAGTCTAATTATGCAGACTTCTAAGGAAGGCCACTCATCTGCTCATCTGCCTATGACTGGCTCCCCAGATATTCCCTGGGGTCATTCCAATCCCTGTTACTTCTCAGTACAATTTGCGTCAATTAAAAATACCCAGTTTTGCTTGTGTGGTTTCAAGAAGCGAATCCTGCTGCATTTTTTTCTTCCTGTCCATTGTTAGGCAATGATATCACTAAGGAAATTAACAATGGCATCCATTAAGTGATGAAGAAATAACGGAATAACATATTAAAGTATGTTAAAGAGAAAAATGCCAATTGAAATATATACATATATGGATCAAATATATGTGTATATACCTCTGTGTGTGTATATGTGTATACACACACATATATATATACACACACATACACACACATCACACTCTAGCAGTGATGTCTGATCAAATTAATATTTTCTAAATGGAAAAAAAATAATATGATTGTGTACATCCCAATTCACATGATATCTATTTTTCATCCTTTGTGGAAATAAGGACTAGAGAAGGGACTTTTCACAAACCTCAGCAAGTGAATAGTGACCAGTTTTCCAACCGCAACCCTCACATTTTTTATTTCCTATTCTACTTTTCCACAGGGAAGTTGTTCCTCCCCTCCACAGAGAAAAGTGATCCATAAAGCAAAGCCACACAACCATCTCTGTCTATGACAACATATACCTTTAAGTTATAGGGGGTCTAGAGTTGTTATTAATATTACTAAATTCTCTTAATATTCAAAATATTTCGGCAAAAACTCAATATTTTTGCATTAAAAAACTGAAATAGAGAGATTATAGTACACAGTTTTAAAAATTAACCCTAGAAGTAGTTTTTTAATATAACAAATATAAAAGGGTTCCCTAAGAACTTTAATTTCCAGGAAAGTAAATTTTCTTGTTTCTCATATATGAAATATTTTTTTAATTTTTATTAACCTTTTGAAAATTAACACTACTCACCTACTCTCAAATATATTCTCAGAAAAGCTTTTCAAGACTTGCATTTAACTCAAAGATTTCAAGAATTTTAATTTACTCAATTAAATTGTACTCAGTTCAAGAATGTATTTAATTGTTTGAGATTACAAATGGAATTCGTTAGTTTTTAGGGTTTCTGGGAACATTCCACATTATTGATTTTGTTAGTATTGAGGTTCTTGAAATGATTGTCAGTCCAAGACTAAATATGGATCTCCCTAGGCAGATTAATCTCAGTTTATTCTCCAGGCTGAACCAAGAAAAAATTGTACCTTGATAATAAGAAGTTTCCATTTTATTTGGAAGCTAGGACCAGTCACTCAAAATGCCTGAGAACATAGGATGAAATGCTATGCTGTGAGATACGAGGTTTAATTGTTGTGGGCCAACAGCAGCAGAGGAGGTTAATAAGGGCTGCTGTAGTCAAGGAAAGCTTCATGGGAGAAATAAATGAGTTTCTTCATGATCACCTGGAGTATGGGAGGCCCTGGAGGTCAGGAGAACTTTGGGTCCATTTGGTTTTCCTAAGGCAATAATTTATACATATCTAATTAACTGTAGCTTTGTGAAAACTTATGAAGAACTGATATAAACTGGCTTTATATAAAAGGCAGAGAGAAAAAGTAGAGAGGAGCAAGAGAATGAAAAAGATAATTTTTGATCCCTTATGTGCCAGACACTGAGCTGGGAGTTTTGTGTGATATATATATATATTGCAACCTTAATATGCAAAATGAACTAATAAGACAGTTTATTATCCTCATTCTATAGGTGCAGACACAAAGGCTCAGGGTGATTAATAGCCGTACTTGTGGTCACACAGCTAATAACTATTAGAGCCAAAATTTGGACCTAAATAGGTATCGTTCCAAATCCCATGCTCCTTCCTCTATTGTGTATTGCTCTTAGCAAACTCAACTCTGAGGAGTCTTTTTAAAAAGTTTGATTCTTTGCACTAGAGAGTAATTGTTAAGTATATAATAAATGTAACAATTTCTTTACCTTGGTACAAATTTATACCTAAGCTGATTCATAAAATCCTTAGACAAAAATCTTTCTTTAGACTGCATTTTGATTTGGGGTTCTGAAAATGGGGTATCTTTCCTATTAAAAAAAACACTTTTAAATTTGCACTAAAGAGGAGATAATGAAGAAAAGGGGATTCAGTTATAGAAATATGTGAGGAGAGCAGCATCCTTTAAGTCACAGGGGTCCTCAGACTTTCTAAACAGGGGGCCAGTTCACTGTCCCTCAGACCGTTGGAGGGCCGGACTATAGTTTTAAAAAAAAAACTATGAACAAATTCCTATGCGCACTGCACATATCTTATTTTGAAGTAAAAAAACAAACGGGAACATATACAATATTTGTATTTGCATGTAGCCCGCGGGCCGTAGTTTGAGGACCCCTGCTTAAGATAAAGGGTGGGGAACATCCAGCCTACTAGTCGTATAAGGCCCACAAAATCACTGGGTCTGGCCCTACCAAGGCATTAGGGGTGAGTTAATTAAATGTTTGGCCAAATATAGCAGGCTAATTTTTAAGTTGATAATGTTGTATGGCTTGTGAATAGTGTTATAAATATCCAAATGGCCCCTGGCAGAAAAAAGGTTCCCCATCCCTGCTTTAGAGAGAGGGGGCTCAGCATCCAGTTTTAGCCTGGCCACTCTCTCTCATGTATTCTGACTGAGGCTCTGTCTGATTACCCTGCTAAGCATCTCTCCTTGCTCCTTCTCTGTACTCTGAGACAGAAGAGAAGTCTGCAGACAGGCTCAATCTGCGCACATACCCATGAGGAATTGTTATAAAATAGTAATAAATAGTTTTGTTTATAATTCAAGAAAAATATTAATTTAATAAATGTTAACTTTAACTGACACTCTGATTTTAATAATCAGCTGAGACTCTGATTTCAATTGCAGATTATGGTTTGAATTGTATTGGAGCATTATATTGATGCCATGCAGATCTGGAAATTACCAGCCTTAGGTCCTATTAGACTGACACTTGAAGACAAGGTATTCCATTTTGGGTGGAAATAAAACATCAAGCAAATCTATAGCTTGAGTTTACTATATTAGGATGAGTGGGGTACAAGCATTGAAACTTATCTCTGAGTTATTTGGGGTGGGGTTTAAGTACAGCATATGTGAATGCAGATTTATACATTTTAAGTTGGACCTCGCTGTCATGCACCTGCAATTGAATCAACCTGGACAGATAAGGACCAGTGATCACTGACGGTCACAGGTGGTGAAATGTACCATTAAGTTGGCACTCACAGGCACTAGACAACTCTGCCCACATCAAAGTCAAGAGCACACTTTGATTTCATAGCCCTTTTGATTGCCTTTTTATGTTACTGTGACAGAGGTTTCTGTGGTTAAAATCAGGTGGTGTATCTGCCACTCACCCATTCAGGGTAAGGTGCCCAGAACTTTAAAGAAGTATAAGGAACATTAGACTACCAGTGGGCTGCTTCTGCTTTTCAGTGGTCTACACCAATGACTGACACCAAAATACTGAGTGTAAAAATTTTTCAGAGCTATACAGATTTTAGGTTTAAAGTAAGTCATAGTCATCTTTCAAGGAAGAAAAGTGTTTGTTTATTCTTGAACATAACCACTCACTGTGTCTCTCTTTGTTTCTTCCCTCCCACACCCTTGGCAATGCCCGTTTCCTTTGTGTTGTCGGGACGTGCACCTGTGGCATGCCGGCAGAGTGTCTTCATGTGGTACAGGGAACTCCCAGATTCCAAGCTGGCCCTTCCTTGTCATTTTGACCCCTTTCTGAAATATGTTGTTCTTGCCAGAGTTAAAGCAACACGTGGAGAAGAGGAACGTAGGCACTGGGTCAGAGCAATTAGATGCACTGGTGACTGATTCAGCCTCTATTTTTGTCAAACAGATTCCCGGTTTCTACTTGGGATACAAACTCAACCCTATGGCTGGACCCACTTGTTCTTCACAGAGGAAGGCAAAGGTCTTAGCTCTGGGGACAAGTTTTTGCCATTCTTATTGTGTTGGGAGAAAACAATGTGGCATTTTAGTTCTAATAAACCCTGAAAAGAAATCTAACCATTCCAAAGACTCCGTGGCCTTGTCTAGTGATTCTCAAACTTTATGAATCTTTTATTAAACCATATGATGTAAAAGCTCCTGGCTTTCTATTCATGATGAAAACAAAGGCTCCCTTTTCTCCAAGAAGGATAATTATAATATACTGATCGTTTATGATGAGTTTTTAGGTACTCAAAATTCTAATACAATTTTTTAAAAATAAGTCTTTATTGTTGAAAATATTACATATGTCCCTTTTTTCCCACATTGACCCTCCTTCCCCTAAGCCTTCACCACCCACTGCCTGTGTCCTTGGGTTATAAAATTTATTGTGCACATCTTTTCATCAAGAAAAATGGGTGGAAGCAACCTAAGTGTTCATTGATGGATAAATGGGCAAAGAAAATTACACACACACACACACACACACACACACACACACACACACACAATATGGAATATTACTCACCCATAAAAAGAAGAAAATCTTGCCATTTGCAATAATGTGGATGGAACTTGAGGGCATTATGCTTAAAATAAGTCAGACAGAGAAAGACAAATTATTGTATGATCTCACTAAAATGTGTAATTCCAAGAAACTGAGCTCATAGATACAGATAACAGATTGGTAATTGTCAGAGGTGAGAGGTAGGGTGGGGTGAAATGGGTGAAGGTGGTCAAAAAGTACAAACTTCCAGTTATTAAAAAAAGTCATGGGATGTAATATACAGCATGAAAACAAAAAGAAACTGGACAATCTTAGTGCGACATTTTGTGGAGTGGATCAAAACATGAGAGGTTTGGGGACTCAGTGACTTCTGAAGTCCCTATACACTGAGAGTGTCTGACTTTGTTAAGCTTATACACCAGAATTTCAAACCAGGACAATGCCTTTGACATTAGATTAATATATATATATATACTTAATAATTAGCTGAGTTTTTAAGTTGTTATGTATATAATTATAACTTTTTCATGCAATTAATTTCTTCTTCTGGCAAAAAAGTAACTATTAATGCAAAAAAAGTAAAATTAGAATAAGCATATAATGTCCAAGGTTATACTATTTCAAAAGTTCTCATCTGAATATGGCAAATCCATTTAGGGCCAATTCTCTGCTATTGCTACATATATGTAGGTCTCATGTAGCTGTAGACCATTAGCTGAAAACTGGCCAGAAATAGGTTATTGGATGCTCATGCCACACTGACCTAGACATTCTGGAATCACTGGAATGTTAACTGGGGCAAAAGGCTTGGGAAGAATATCTTCAAGCTCGGTTGGGCAGGCATCCGAGCTATTTATTCACCTCAAAGACCCTAGAATGTTTTGGAGGGAGTGTGTGTGTGTGTGTGTGTGTGTGTGTGTGTGTGTGTGTATTGTGGGGTTAGTGGTTGTTAGAATTTTCATAAGTGGAAATACTAGGTAAAGACACACACACACATAAACTTTCAGCATTCTCCACTTTCTTATGCTGTTGTTTTGGAGACTTCTCATTGGCACCTGCCATTAAAAATGCTTGAATTTTTGCCATTTTGGCACCCTTACCCTTTTGTATTTCCATGTGAAAACGTCTGGAAAGTTTGATCCAATGGTGACTTCATTCAATGGCAACTAAAATTAACCCTAAATTTAAAAATCAATCAAGTATTTTCTTGTATTAGGAAACATTCTTCCATCTGGTTCTTCCTATCAATATCTCTAGTTGCCTGGCCTGTGTTATTTTGTCAAATGTCATTCCTCACCTCACACATGTCATTTTGTTTGTTAGTTGTATATCCCTCCCACTCACCCCTCTAGAATGTAATTTCCATGAAAGTCAGGGATGTTTTGCTTTCTGCTCTATTAAAATGGTGCCTGACACATGCTGGGTGCTCTATAAGTAGTTATTGACTCCTTAAACAATTCAGCAAAAGCGAGAAAAAATATGTAAGAATTTATTGCCTTTCTTGAGAGGAAGACAAAGAATATCAGCCCTGGTAGCACATCTGAAGCTAGAGTATTAATTTGGGGGGGGGGGTTCTCAATAATTTTAAGGATTTTTAAAAATACTGTATGGCTATATAGGAATAAGTCTGATTTTCTAGCAAACTAACCAAACTTTTACACCCAAATAACTACAATCCTTTATAATGGCACTGTTGTGAGAACATATATCTGTTCAAATAAAGCTCAGAATATTTTGAAAGTGTCTCTTTGAAATTACCATAATGACTATTTGTCAGCTGTTTAAACAAATTGACCCCATTGCTTTAAAAAAAACTCATATTTAATTAAGTTTTGATTAGGCAATACACTTTCATGAATATATCATTTACATTCTAAATATTTTTTAAATTTGTCCTTATTGTTGAAAGTATTACAGATGTCCGCCTTTCTCCCCCATTGACCCCTTCTAGCCAGCCCCTACAGGCCTTCACCACACTATTGTCTGTGTCCATGGGTAATGCATATATGCATACAGGTTCTTTGGTTGCTTTCTTCCCACCCACCCACAACTTCTCTCTGAGATTCAACAGTCTGTTCCATGATTCTATGTCTCTATATCTATTTTGTTCATCAGTTTACTTTGTTCTTTAGATTCCACATATGAGTGAGATCATGTGACACTTGTCTTTCTCTGACTGGCTTATTTCACTTAGCATAATACTCTCCATGTCTCTCCATGCTGTCTCAAAGGGTAAGAGATCTTTCTTTTTTGCTGCTGCATAGTATTCCATGGTGTAAATGTACCACAGCTTTTTAGTCACTCATCTACTGATAGGTACTTGGGTTGTTTCCAGGTCTGAGCATTTATAAATAGTGCTGCTATGAACATAGGGGTGCACACGTTCTTTCTGATTGGTGTTTCGGGTTTCTTAGGATATATTTCTAGAAGTGGGATCACTGGGTCAAATGGCAGTTCCATTTTGAATTTTCTGAGGAAACTCCATACTGTTGTCCATACTGGCTGCACCAGCTTTAAAAGTTTCCTCACATGCATGTGCTGATTATTACCCAGGTAAAGACTTAAGAGGAACTTTCTGTAGATGTCCAGATTCTCAATCTCTCTCTCTCTCTCTCTCTCCCTCTCTCTCTCTCTCTCTCTCTCTCTCTCCCTCTCCCTCTCCCTCTCTCAATATCTCTCTCTTCCTTTCTCTCTCTCGGGCTCTCTCCTCTTGATAACACATCATCAGTTAAACACAAGACTGAATTTCCCTTGAACTATCTCTCTTAACCTTCAACTCCAAAATTCAGTGATTCCCGTTCTTGCTTTCAACTTGATATCAGTAGATTCTTTTAAATGAGAAATGTTTTATTATTTTAATATTTTGATTCCTGCAAGAACATTTTTTATTTTCCTTATTTTTTTTAGATTTCTTGACAAATTCTCTTGGGATTTGAGATTCAGAGAAACATAAATTTTCTAAGAAAAACAGAATGAAATTTCATCACTAGTTCACAGTCTCCCTTGCAGTTAAACTCGGCCACATGACAAAGTATATGAGTGAAAGGAAATTGTGCAACGTTGTTTTTAAAAATGAAGCCACTTGCTCTGCCCTTCCTTTGTCTCCCTTCTTGAGTGTTTGAGGCTGATGAGCCAACATAGATAATGTGGCTCGGGCAGCATCCAGGCCACAAGGTAGACAGAACCTGAGTCTCTGCTTGGTCTTATGGAATAGATTTTCCTTGCAATCCTGGAATGTTTATTTCTGGACAGTTTTATAAGAAAGAGAAAATTTTACTTTATTTCATCTACTAGGTTTTGGAGTCTCTTTGATGTAGCAGCTTAAACCCTAACTAATACAATAGGTATATTGGTCCGTTTACAGTTACCATATGGCAGATACATTTGGTCTTGGTTCTGGCATACTCTTTTATGCCTTTTATTTTTTTATAATTAAAACTTAAATATATAGTTCATTTTCTTTGCTGTATGTATGTATGTATGTATGTATAGTTTTTCAGGAAAAGTTTGTATTTTTTTCAACTAATTGCCTTTATAGCAATTTTCCCTCTTTCTTTTTCCTTTTCCTCTCACAATATTTTTGTAACGTTTCTATTTTGTCAAAACATTTACATTCTATTTTGTATCAGTTACATGTATTAAAAATTTACTTCCTGTCCAACTGTCATAGTTTGTCTGGTAAAACTTTTGTGGGTTTATTTCTAATAGAATTCTCAAAAAGGGCTCATGAGAAAAGTATTCCTTTAGCCTGGCCTATTAAAAGCTGTTTGTTTGCATCTTTTATACTTGCTGGCTATGAGATCTTAAGACCACATTTTCATTCCTTGAGCATCTATAAGGGTAATTAATGTTATCTTTTGCATAGAAAATTGATACAGAGAACTCAGCTCATTTTGCCCCCAAAATCTATAATAATAAAAGCGTAATTTGCTAATTAGACCGGACAGCTGAACAACCTTCCGGATGTCCTTCTGGACTGAAGCCAGGGCTGTGAGGACCAAGACAAGCCACCAAGTCTGCGAGGTCCGAGCCCCTTGCATGAATTTCTTGCATCAGGCCTCTAGTAGTTTTATAATTTAGAGTCATTTTCTCAGAGGTTGTAACATAACATGCTGATTTAGAAAGTGAAAATGAGAAAGGATAGATAGATCATACTTTGGTTTTTGATATGTCTGACATTGTTTTTTATCTTTAGAGTTTATATAAGGATAGAACACTGCCTCAGGGAGGATAAGAAATACAGATGATAAGAATGGAGTCTATACATGTAATTCATGTGTACATATATTTAAAGCTAAAAGAAGAACATACTTATAATGTCATTAAATTAACCAAGGATATAATGTAAAACCCTCTCACCTTTGTTGCTCAATTGAGTCTATTTCAACTAATTGCCTTTATAGCAATTTTTGTTATAGCAGTGACCCTGAAGGAAGTCATATGGATGGAGATTAAAACAGGTGCCATGTTTCTTTCGTTTATATAGGGGGGAATTGGTGTTGCCTACAAATCATTTGAGGTAAGCCTAAAATGGTTTTATATCTGAAATATTTAATGCTGGTGTATTTATAATTACTCACGGATAATTCAAGATCTATGTAAACTAATGGCATTTGCTCTACAATAATGCTGAGCTGGCCAGAGACAAAGTCATTTCATCATCAGTGCTGAAATTTTTAACTAGTCTTTGTCAAAATCTTATCATTTTAACAAGGATTTCAATTTTCATCTTTGCCAATTTAAATATTTGATGTTCTCTAAGAGCATGTCTACATATAGTCTTATACTGTGTTTTTTCTCTATTTATTCAACAAATATTCATTGAGTGTCTCCTATATGTCATGCAGAGTATCAGAAACAAAAGCAAACGAAGTCCTGGTTCTCTTGGAATATATACTTTAGTGTGGGAGGTAGACAGAAAGACAGGCAGAAAACCAACCAACCAGCATCTGAGGTCAGATTCTTCTTAAGACCACCCGGCCTGGATAGGGATAGACCTGTGGGAAAGAGGATATTGCCTCAGATAAACTGGTCAGAGAAGGTTTCCCTAAGGGAATGAGCAGAATCCTAAATGGGAATAGCT
This sequence comes from Myotis lucifugus, assembly GCF_000147115.1. NCBI lineage: Eukaryota > Metazoa > Chordata > Mammalia > Chiroptera > Vespertilionidae > Myotis > Myotis lucifugus. Next base: position 267,272 of record NW_005871264.1, on the reverse strand, counting down.
GTGAAATGGGTTCCTAACAGAGAGGATGCTAAGAGCAAATGCCCGCAAATAGGGACATGTTATGTATTTAGGGAATTTCCAGAATGCCGCACAAGCTAAGGAAGTGAATACAGTTGGAAAGCTGGTGTGAGAAGATGTGGATCGTGTAAGATCCTGAAGGCCATGTCAAGTTCCATGGACTTTATTCTATGGCAAGAAGGAATTTATATTTATATATCTACGGAAAGATATTGAGAAGCTATGAATAGAAGAGTGACATGACATAATTCACATTTGAAAAGAATCTGTTACTGCCATGAGGAAAACATGCTTTAGGGGCATGGTGGAAGCCTGGAGACTGGTTAGGAAGCTATTGCAATAATCTGGGAAAGAGATGAAGGTGGTTTGTCCTGGGATGGTAGCAATAAATAAGAGGTTGTGAGCACTGTTCAGATATAGGTCAAATTTTGAAGATTAGAGCCAATAGATGATGCTGTTAGATTGAATGACATTATATGAGAGAAAGAGAATAATTCAGGAAAATTCCAGTTTTCAGCCTAAGTGCATGACTGAATGATGGAACCATTTACTGAGAAGAGAAATATGAGAGAAAGTGTTGGATGACAGGATTTGAATGAGCTCAGTTAGGACATGTCAAAGTGAATAACCATTTGGTGCCAAGGTGGAGAGGGTTAGTAGGCAGTTTGATCTACAAGCCAGGAGTCAATGGAGGGTTCAGGGCTGGACTTTCTTCATATATGTGTTAAAACTATCAGACTAGACAAGGTTACATGAGATGTAAATTTAGATTAATAAGACAAGTACAAGGATTGGGCCCTGGGACACGCCAATATTTAGAAATAGGGAAGAGGAGAAGAAGTCACATAATAGACTGAGAAGTGAATGGAAACAAAGAAAGAGTTTAAAGAAGGAAAGAAGTTTTAAAAGTTTTGAGCATAATCACACTATGGTTATGAAAGGTACTACCATTAGAGAAAGCTGGGTGCTATCCACAGGAACTCTCAGAACTACTTTTGCAGCTTCTGTGTGAGTCTAAAAGTATTTGAAAGTAGACATTTAAAAAATAGTTAGAAGCAGTTTCAAGAGGAGGGACAAGCAAATGCTGCAGAAAAGTGGGTTAAGAAGAGGACTTGGAGTTGAGTATTTCTTTGGGCAACATGGAACTCATTAATGACTTTGCTAAGAGCAATTCCATGGAATGGTAAGAACAAAAGTTTGATTGTGAGTGTTTTTAAGAGAGAATGGGGGGAGGGGGCTGAGGGGAGGAAGGGGGCGGGACAGTAGATATTTGTAATACTATCAACAATAAAAAAAAACATTTAAAAAAGAGAGAGAATGGGAAATGAGGATGTTAAGACAGTAGGTAGAAAACAATTCCTTGGTGGAGTTTTACTATAAAGGAGAGCTTATAAACTGTAGCAGACAGAAGTGTTAATGGGTCTGAAGAGCATCTTACAATACAGTTAAAAATTGAATTTCCTTGTCCTGGCCAGTGTGGCTCAGTTGTTTGGAGTGCCGTCCTGTGCACCAAAAGATCGTGGGTTCAATGTGTGATGAGGTCACAAACCCAGGTTGTGGGTTTGACTGCCGGCAGGGATGCATAAGGGAAGCAACCGATCAATGTTTCTCTCTCTCTTTCTCTCTCTCTCTTCCTTCCTCTCTCTCTAAAAGCAATAAAAAGCATATCCTCTGGTGAGGATTAAGAAAACAACAACATAGAACTTCCTATTGTTTAAAACCCTACATTTTACTAGCCACTATTTCGTGTTGTGATATTTGAAATCATTTAGTTCTCATTTTAGTTTTTCATTTTCTCTTGCCATTCATGAGTTTGCTTTCTTTTTTAAAATTACAATCGCCTTTTGAAATTAGTTCCTTCGATTTCACTGTGTCATCTTTGCAAGTAGTTGGCATTATTTGAAGTGTTGTCAGGTGCTATCTTCTACAGACTGTCTCTACCCCTTCAACATATATCTCAAAGTCTTCTCAACAATTTTAGAACTCCAATAACAGTATAACATTTGTGTACGTGTGTGTGTGTGTGTGTGTGTGTGTGTGTGTGTGTGTGTGTGTGTGTTTGTAGCAGTGAATCAACAAAATTCATTCAGGAAACAGTGGAAGAAACATGGCTCTGGGTGCTGCAAGGATACAGAAGGAATGGAGCCTGTTAAAGGCTATGGGCCTCCCGTGACTGGGGAAGCCTGGGCACTGTAGTTCTCTGTGGTTATGGCTTACCTTAATAGGCTGACTCATTTCTGTGGCTGCTTTATACTTTTGTATCTCAAAGGACCAACGTCTTAAATGCCTTTGTTGTCTCCTGTGCACTTGCTGTCTCCTGACAGCACTTGCAATTTAAGTTCAATAGGCAGAGCAGGGCGCTGCTTTCTAACTGACAGCACACACAATGTTTGCCTAAGTGTATTTTGGGAAAAGACACTGAGACTTCCCTTCTCCCAGTGGCTTGTTAGGGAGATTCAGCAACAACAAAAGGCAAACATGGAGTTTCACAAAGCACATTAAACAAGGCAAACAGGCCTCTAATCCAATGGTTTAATTACAGTATAGAGCATTCATTGTGGCAAACCATGCTTAGCATTTCCAACCACTCCATGTGTTTTTCAATAAAAAGGAAAGCTCACCCCAAACCTCACAAAGCTTCTCACACCCTGAAAAACCAATGGTGTCGTAGGACAGTGTTCTGTTTGTTTTGCTCTTGAGTTTTCTAACCATCCCAATTTAATAAGAGTTGACTGACTTTTAGGGACTCCTTTATACTTCCCCCACATTCTAGCCAGTATGATTGTCTGTCTTTCTGCGTGCATACCTTGCCACCCCCAGGCCTCGCTTTATTTAGGGATTTTTGCAGAAGGAGTTTTAGGTGCAGGTTTCTAAGCTAATCACCATTTCAAGACCCACTATCACTATTAGTCCAGTCAAGACCTCTGCAAATCAAGATTTATTCCTTTTATTCCTATATTCCTTTATTTAATTGTGTCTTCAAGGCCCGCTTAGGTCAATCTATATATTCCACTTCCATTTGCTGATGGAGTGCTGGTGTGCATGCCCAGCTTTATGCTTGGTGGGTCAGATAACACACAGGTAGTTCATCATGGGCAGCTTAGGGCACATGGTCACTTGGTGGCCCATGGTTAAGCATATAGTCTTACTAAGGCCAAATAGCAGGTAGAGAGCTACTTCTCAAAAGCAGAGCAGTGATCCACAGAGGATGGCAGGGCTTTGCACAAAAGTCCTAGGGCCTGTACTGCAATTCACCCACAGAGCCTGCCAAAGACTCCAAACAGCATCCCTGTCACTGACATTTCAAGTATCATTGGATCTCTTGAGTCATATGGCCTAAGTAGCCTGGACCCGTTGTAGAGCCTTCTCTTATTCTGGGCTCCTCTCAACACCAGCCATCCTCCAGAACTGTGAGGATACATTTCTTCTATTAAGCGACAAAGTCTATTGTAATTTGTTATGGCAGTTTGGGCTAACAAAGACAAATTTTAGTGCCAGGAGTTAGGTGCAACTGTAACAAATACCTGATAATATGGAAATAGCTTTGGACTGGGTGATTGGTAGAGAGTGAAAAGGTTTTGAGGGGCATGCTAAAAATATGGATGCTACAGGTGATTCTGGTGAAGTGTCAAAACATGTTATTAAAAACTGGAGGAAAAGTGATTCTTGTTATAAAGTGGCAAGGAACTTGGCAGAACTATGCTCTAGTGTTTTGGGGGAGGGAAAGTTGAGAGTGCTGAAACTGGATGTTTAGCTAAAGAGATTTCTAAGCAAAATATTGAAGAATTGGCTTGATTTCTCCTGACTGTTTATGATAAAATGTGAAAGGAGGGAGATAAATCTCTCTCTCTCTCTCTCTCTCTCTCTCTCCCCCTCCCCCGCCCTCATCCCCCATATAAGGACACAGTGAAAAGGCAGCCATCTGCAAGCCAGGAAGAGACCTTACCAAACCTGACCATCCTTGCACCCTGATTTCAGACTTTCAGGACTGTGAGATTATAAGTGTCTGCTGTTTAAGCCACCCAGGCTACGGTATTTTGTTATGGCAGCCCAATCAAACTAATAAATTATCAATTGATATTTATCCCAGAAATGCAGGTTGGTTTAATATCCAACAACCAATTAATGTAATACAGCACATCAATAGAATAAAAGGCAAAAATCACATGATCATCTCAATAGATAATGGAAAAAAAGAACTTAACAAAATTCAATACACCTTCATGATGAAAAAAAAATTCAACAACTAGTAATAGAAAGGAACTTCCTTACCTATGACATCTATGAACAACCCACAGCAAAGTTTATAGTTACTGGTGAAAGACAATATGTTTTCCCAAGAGAAGGATGTTCAATCTCACCACCTGTACTCAACATTGTACTGAAGGTTCTAGCCAGGGCAATTAGGTAAAAAATTAAATAAGCATCCAGATTAGGAAAAAGTAAAACTATTTATATTTGTAGATGACATGGTCATGTATATAGGAGGTCTTAAGCATTCACTAAAAAAACTATTAGAACAAATAAATAAATTTAGCAAGGTTACAAGATACAAGATCAATATACAAAAAATTTATTGTATGTCTAAACTAGCAATGAATGAACTGCAAATGTAATTAAGGAAACAATTGCATTTCCAATCCATCAAAAAGTATAAAATACATAGGTATAAATTTAACAAAAGGAGTCTAAAACTTGTAGTCTAAAAACTATAAAACATCATTGAAACAAATTTTAAAAGACCTAACAAATGGGAAGACATCCCATATTTATGGATTAGAAGCCTCCAGAATTCTCTAAATTAATATACAGATTCAACACAATCTCTATCAAAATTCTAGCTGTATTTTTTAAAGAAATTGATAAATTGGCCCTAAAATTTATATGAAAATTCAAGGGACCCAGAATAGCCAAAACAACCTGGAAAAAAACAACAACAAAAAATTGGAGTATTCCCACTTTCTCATTTTAAACTTATTAAGTAACAAGGACACTGTGTTTCTGGCATAGGATAGATATATAAGTCAATGGAATAGAATTAAGAGTCCAGAAATAAACCCATACAATTATGGGCAATTGATCTTCAACAAGATCATTCAATGAGAGAAAAATAGTCTTTTCTACAAATATTGCTGGGACAATTGAATAACTACATGCAAAATAATGAAGCTAGACTTGTACCTCACCTTATAGATAAAATTAACTCAAAATTATCAAAGACCTTAACGTACCAGTAAGTGCTAAAACTATACAATTCTTAAATCATAAGTGTAAATCTTCATGACCTTGAACTTGACAGCGTTTTTGTTTTTTTTTAGATAAAACATGAGAAGCACAGGCAACCTAAGAAAAAATAGATAAATTGGATTTCATCAAAAGTAACAAGTTTTGTATTTTAAGGGATACTACTGATAAAGTGAACAGACAACCCATGGAGATGGAGAAATATTTGTATATCCTATATTTGGCAAGTATTTATTATCCAGAATATACAAAGAACTCTAGTAATTCAGCAATAAGAGGATAAACAATCCAATTTAAAAATGAGAGAAGCATTTGAATGCATATTTTTCCAAAGAAGATATACAAATGCCCAATAAGTACATAAAATGGTACTCAGCATTATTATTCACAAGGGAAAGCTACAATAAGGTACCAACCACTTCACACTCACTAGAGTAGCTATTCTAAAAGAAATGGAAAATAAGTGTTGGGAGGATGTGGAAAAATTAGAACCCTCACGCATTGCTGATGAAATTGTCAAGTGGTGCAGCCCTTTTGGAAAAAAGCTTGGCATTGCTTTAAAAAGTGAAATCATAGAGTTACCATGTAACCCAATAGTTCCATTCCTAGATATATACCCCCCAAAAAACCATATTCACACAAAAACATGTACACCAATGTTCATAGTCGCATTATTCATAATAGCCCCAAAGTAGAAACAACCTAATTGTATAGCAACTGATAATGTATAAACAAAATGTGGTAATTCCCTACAATGGTATATTATTCAGCAAGGAAAAGGAATGAATTACTGATACATGCCACAATATGGATGAACCTTGAAAATATGCTTAGTGAAAGAAGTCAGACCTAAAATGCTATATAGTGTTTAATTCTATGCATATGAAATGTCCAGAATAGACATAACCATAGTGATAGAAAGTTGATTAGTGGTTGTCAGGGCCTCGGGGAAGAAGGGAATAGGAAGTGACTGCTGATGCGTCTAAGATTTCTTTGTGGCGTGATGAAAATCTTGTGAAATTGGGTATGGTGATGACTTCATAACCTTGTGAAGATACACACTCGTCCCCCCTTATCCACGGGTTTGCTGTCTGCAGTTTCAGTTACCCTCAGTCAACAGCAGTCTAAACATATTAGATGGAAAATTCCAGAAGTAAACAATTCATAAGTTTTAAATTACACACCATTCTGAGTAGTGTGATGGAGTCTCGCACTGTCCTGCTCCATTTTGCCTGAGACCTGAATCATCTCTTTGTCCAACATATTCACGGTATATACGCTACTTGCCCATTAGTCACTTAGTAGCCATCTAGGTTATCAGATTGATTATCAGAGGGAGAGAGAGAAAAATCAAATTCACATAACTTTTATTACAGTATATTGTTACAAGTATTCTATTTTATTATTAGTTATTGTGAATAAACTCTTACTGTGCCTAATTTATGGATTAAACGTTATCATATGTATAGGAAAAAAGACCATACAGAGTGGGGCAAAAGTAGGTTTACAGTTGTATGTACATGAAACAGTTATTCTTATATTCTTATTTATTAATTACTAGAGGCCTGTTGCACGAAAAGATTCGTGCAATAGGCCTTCCCTTCCCCTGGCTGCTGGCACTGGTTTTCATCCGGCACCCGGCACCCAGGCCTTCGCTGCTCCGGCCGGAGATGCCTTCAGCACCTTCACTGTTCCGCTTCTTGCCTACGTATGCAAATTAACCGCCATCTTTGTTGGCGGTTAATTTGCATATCTCTCTGATTAGCCAATGGGAGGCGTAGCGAAGGTACAGTCAATTACCCTGTTTGTCTATTATTAGATTAGATTGTGTTATTTATTTCCATTACAACTGTAAGCCTACTTTTGTCCCACCCTGTATAGGGGGTTCAATACTATTTGTAAGGGGGTCCATCCTATTTGAAAAAAATCACTCAATTGTATACTTTAAAAGGGTACATTTTATGATAAGTGAATTACATCTCTATTTAAAAATATAGTATCCCTATATTGGTAAAACCAGATAATAAGACTTAATAAGCTCATCCTAGGAAACGAGAGAAATCGGCCTTATGATGCTCTTTCTTGGTGCTTCTGTTATTAAGCAATCATGTCAAGCTGCACCTGGTGTGTTCAAATGATTCCTCAGATACAAAGCCTCCACTCCATTAAATCATTACCCCTCACCCTACCCCATGTCTAAGCGGGGCTCCAAGGTTACCCCTGGGCTCCTGTGCTAAGGAGTGTAGTCAGCCACTTACATATCAACTCCCTTGACCTCTGGTGTCAGTGTCTTGGGAGCATGCCCACTGTGGTGACTGAGAGGGAGAGACTATTTCCGGAAGTGATGAGCTGATCTCATTTTTATGGGGCAACATGAGGTGTCCTTGGAGCCTGGGTCAGTTGACTGTGATGGAAGGAAATGAGTGAATGCTATCTTCTCTCATTTTTACCTGCACAGACACCAGAATGCTATCTGTCTGTCTGGAATTCTGCCATTCACCTCAGCCAGATTAAGCCTTTCTTCCCACATTCCCATGTGGATCAGGGCCATGGGAAACCTATTACTAATGGGAACGTTTTGTACCCTCAGGTATGGCTGTGTGGAAAGGAGGATGAAAGTCACTCCAAGTCCCAGCCCACTGAGCAGATGCTTATCTTCTGTTTTGGCTTCTAGGAAGAACAATCTCTGAAAGGAATATCCAGGTATTTTAAGCTTCTGATAGTGGAAGAGAAAATTTTCTCTTTATGTTTGGGAAATTAAAGTTGGAACAATATCCTGGGCTCTTCTAAAACTATTTCCCTTCAGGGACAAACATAAATTACAAACCAGAATCAAAGATTTAGAACACCATTAGAACTTATAGATTTTACTTCCCACTGAAACAAATCTGTTAATTCTCATTTTTACTTATTTTTTTAAGCCTGCCCTTTCTTAACTAGACCTATATCTTTTCTGGATTCTTCCTATTCAAATATCTTTCTTCCCCTTATCTCTAAACAAAGAAGAAGCAAGAAGTCTAAAATTATCTACTTGCGACTGTTGTTGACCTCTGGTCTTTTCCCTCTATCATCATTGTATATCTAAAGAGTGAGCTGGTGAAGTTAACTTTAGTCTCAATGACTAATAATACTTATCTTCTTTTCAAAGATGATGTGAGAATGAACACCTTATGAGTAATGTTCACAGGGAAAAAAAGTTAGTTACCTAGGTATTAAATGATCATTTGGGTAATATGTATTGAACTCTTTTTTAAAAATATGTTTTTTTATTGATTTCAGAGAGAGAAAGGGAAAGGGAGAGAGAGAGAGCAATAAAGCATCAATGATGAGAAAGAATCATCCATCGGCTGCCTCCCGTATACTCTCCCTACTGGGGATCAAGCCCACAACCCTGGCATATGCCCTGACTTGGAATCGAATTGCAATCTCCTGGTTCATGGGTCGACGTTCAACCACTGAGCAACACCAGCTGAGCTGTATTGAACACTTGATCTAGAGGTTATTAGTCTGTCTCAGAAACCACACTTCATCATGATGTTCCCCTAACACTTATTTATAAGTCAGAGCTTTTCAGAATATCTATCTTGGCTCAACCAAGACTCCATGTACTAAGTAAGTAAACAACTGAGTCAGAAATAATTGGCCATGAAGGATGTTTTCTATTTCAGACTAATTAAAATATATAAACTATGATTCAGTTGCCTTCAGGATTACATTCAGTAAAAGAGGTGTACTCCACCTATTTATTTTTACTTTTTTAAAAGCACTTTGAATCATTGACCTCTCCTTTTCTTTGGTCAAGATGCATGAAAACCAAGAAAGTTGAAATCTGGTTTGCACAACCAGCATATAAATTCAGGGTCTAAATCACTGCTTCCTTCCTTTTGCAGTTCTCATTCCTTACCATACTTTAGAGGGTAGTTTCACCTGTTGACATATGTTTTATGAAAATTCCCCACTTTACTCTACTCATGACAGAACAATTTCCTGTAGTTACTATTCAGTGTGGTCCAATCATGAGAAAATGAATGGGGGAAAAAGAAAAGGAAACGAATCGATATTATTGTTGTTAAAATTCTCATCTATTCAGCCAGATTTTTGCTTGGCATTTTCAAACCTTCAACTTTTACCCTAAATTGTAATTGTATCACAACTCATCTCCCTCTCCGATGAACCTATTGCCTACTCCAACGTTTTCTTTTTGTGAATTCCTAAAGGTCTAGTTAACAATGTCTCCATCCCTGTAAAAAGTTTAGCATCAACTAGGGACCAATGAGTCATCATTGTTAACAAGTATTAATGGTAGAGTTGATTTATGATTTTATCCTGGGATCAGTTCTAAATGGAACTGTATCTACATGATGCCACACTCACCATTTGATGGGTTCAGGAAGAAGTTAATCCTTTGGTTATGTTGTCTGGAGTTTGTTTTTTTCTTTTTCTTTGTCAAAATTAAGTGCTTTGTGTAAACCATGCAAATTATTTCAGCATTAGGTGAACCTTATTAATCTTAATCATTTTTAAAAATCATTTGTGGAAGGTAATTGATACGATTGAGATAGTATCATGCTATTCTTGCGATTTCAAGAATGGCTATCTACAAAACTGATACACCAGTAAAGGTGAGAAAAATGCACTGTAAAAGTTTTTCAGATGTCACCAAGTGAAAGTAATGAGTTTAATCATAGTGTCTTGCCCCCTCTAATTTTGCTTTTAAATTTAAAACCTCTCTCCCTCCTCTAGCCCAAGCATCACCATTTTTTTACTCATTTTGTACTTTTAAACATGATATAAGATTTCATGTATAGCTTTTACAAACTACTTAAATAAAAAAAATTAGTTCTACAAATGAGTGTAATCACACAGAAGCAAAGGTTAAGTGATTATGTTGCTTGAGATCTGCAGATATTGATATTATAATAGTGTATTACAATATGAATTGTTATTGAGAGCTCCTGTCAGGGTTAAAGAGATTGCAATCTCTTTCTTGTGGGTCCAGAATGTTTTTTTAAAAAATTCTCAAAAGAAAACTAATTCCTTAGTTAAAGAAAGTTTGAGCCCTAGTCCATTTGGCTCAATGGATAGAACGTCAGTCTGTGGACTGAAGGGTTCCAGGTTCAATTACAGTCAAGGATACATGTCTGGGTTGCTGACTCAATCCCCAATAAGGGGCGTGCAGGAGGCAGCTGATCAATGATTCTCTCTCATCATTGATGTTTCTATCTCTTTCTCCCTCTCCCTTTCTCTCTGAAATCAATAAAAAAATATATTAAAATTTTTTGAAAAACCAGAATGCCTGAATATTTATCCAGAAGTAGTTCAAGAAAAAGCTGGGGGGTTTTTTGTTCAATTTTATTTTGCAGAGGATTAGAAATGGAGTTCAAACCACAAAAAATATTTTTTTTATATTCCAGAAAAGAATCATTGGTATATCAAAAGAGTGAATTAAGAAATGTCAGGAAATTAAGAATGATTAATAGAAAAATTAAAATGAAATAATATGTAGAATGTATATGCATGTAGAGCTTTAGAGTTTATAAACTATTTTTATATATTAATTCAGTCCATGTGATGTAGTGGGACAAAATCTGTCTTTTAAGATTGAGAAAACTGACATTTTGGAAAGCTAAATAATTTGCCTGCCCAAGGTTGCATAGCTGGTACCTTGTTGAAGTGGGACTTGAACTTGTATCTTCTGATTCTCGGGAGTGATTGTTCTGTGCTTTAGAAAGGAAGATAAACCTATTTTACCATTAGCTGGTTTCAGGGAAATCAGAAGATAAAGAAAAGCAATATTTCTAACAGCTTGATTTAAGATGAATTGTCTTTATATCTTAACATGGATACCATAGGCATTTGGTCAATGAAAATACACATCTGTCTATTCTAATTACCTGGTTGCATAAATTTTGGTCAGGGGAAAGGGACCTGCTTTTAAAGCTTCATTAGATTGTCTTAAGTCACCTGTTGGGTATCATTCCTGCCACTTCTTACCTAGTGCTTTCTCTTTTTTGGGGAATAATTCTAGCTACATCTCATTCCCAGTAAATGGGTAGGAAATGCGAACATAAAGGGAATGGGTGAGCAGGTTGGTAAGAGTGAGTGGGTATTGGGGAGACAATAAGACACAGCTCAGCATGGGAAAATGAAGAACTATTTCTCTCCCTAAAACTCAACTTCCCTAAAACATTGAGTTTGAGGGCAAAGAATTGGTAGATTGAAAATGGAGAAATGGTCATGGGAGGACTCATTGGTGTACTTGCCCCCCAAATTAGCACTCACACAAGTGGATGAATGGGGGCTCTTTTGCATAGTTACATTGACCATCTATGGCTTTCCTCTTAACCTAGAGGAATTTACCAACATGAATGAAAACAGATGAGAGAATTCTGAGGTTGATAAAATTTTTCACTTAGTTCGAGGATGGGCTCTAAATAGAAAATGGAACTAATAAAGAAGCAGATTTTATTGAAAACAAAAAGTAATTTGAACAGCTTTTCCAGAGGGGAGACACCCATTTCTAGGACATATTAAATTCTCAAGGGTGCCATGAAAAAAATAATATACCAAACTTTTTTCATAACACAAACTATAGAAAATGAACTTTTACCAAATCTTTTTAGCTGAAGGGGCACTTTGGAAAACCAGGAGAAATCATCTGGGCCAGGAGCAGAAGTTTCAGTTAGAGATGTTTCAGAAACCCTAAAGCAGTGGTTCTCAACCTTCCTAATGCCGCGACCCTTTAATACAGTTCCTCATGTTGTGGTGACCCCCAACCATAAAATTATTTTCATTGCTACTTCATAACTGTAATTTTGCTATGTAAACAATATGTAATTATATATGTGTTTTCCGATGGTCTTAGGCGACCCCTGTGAAAGGGTCCTTCGACCCCCAAAGGGGTCGCGACCCACAGGTTGAGAACCGCTGCTAAAGTTAAAGGCACCAGCAATTCCTAGAAGGAAACAGTTGTATGAGAAGCAGGGATTACCCCAACTCAAATGTTAATGAAAACTGAGAGCTCCAGTGACTTCTGTTTGACAAGGAGATTGTCACTGTTGACAGGGATGACTGGCAAGGTGGAAAAATGAGGAGGGATCAAGCTTTCACAAAAGACTTCAGAGGAAATTTGACACCTTCAAAACCACAGGTGTGAAGGTAAGTGAAACCGGTAAGTAAAAGTTGGTGTTGCTTTTCAGGATCTGACGCTACATACTTTTTGTTTGAAATGTGGGAGTTTGAGTGGACCATGTGAGAGAAATGTATTCGATAGTACTTACGGCAGCTCTAAGAAGACGGGCTTCCTCCACCAGCTCAAGTTCCTGCTTCAATTTCCAGGTTTCAATGGACTTTTTAACCCAACTCTCAGTGGTCATTTATTGAGTGTCTGAGCTTGATGTGTGTGCAGATATAAAAAAAATATTTTAATAGATAGTCCTTGCTTTCAAGGATTATAATATTCAATTAAAAAAAGGACATAATGAATTCAGCCTGAAGACAGATTATTCTCAAATAGGACTAACAGTCAAAAGTAAAACATAGCCCAACTGGCATGGCTCAGTGGTTGAGTGTTGACCTATGAACCAGGAGGTCGCAGTTCGATTCACAGTCAGGGCACATGCTCGGGTTATGGGCTTGATCCCCAGTGTGGGGCATGGAGGAGGCAGCCAACCAATGGTTCTCTCATCATTGATGTTTCTATCTCTTTTTCCCTCTACCTTCCTCTCTGAAATATATATATGTTAAAGTAAAACATAAATGCCAAGTAAGTATAAATACTGTTTTATAGGAATTTGAGGGGGGAGCTCGAGTAGTTGGAGAAGCCTTTTTGGGAGAAGTGAAAGTTTAATTATATCTTAAGGCTGAGTAGAGTTCAGACAGCCTGGGTGAGGATGGGTGGGCATGAGGGAGTGTGAAGAAATGGCAGAAGGAATGGGAGGAACACTTCCCAAGGGTAAAAGACTACTGGAACTACTCAGATAAACTCACTAATCTTTGAGAAGATAAGGTTGGTCATTAATTCATTCAAAATACTGGAACAAAGAGACAGGGATCCAAATTAAGACCCAGAGATGTACCATCTGAGAAACCAAACTGCTGTTTGTAACAATTATTTTTGCTTAGCTCTTGCAGCTAAACATTTGAGTTTGCTGAGGATATAAATAGTTCAGTGTTTTAAATGGGATGGACTGACCTGAAGTGGATAATTGAATGGGCTTTGGGGGACCGCGCCTAGGGCTCAACCCTGGTTCTGCCATTCTTCAGCTGCTTGGCCTCCTAGAAGTTCACCTCTTTATGCCTCAGGCTCCTCATTTTTAATTGGGGATAATATTAGAGTCTAATTCATCTGTTAGTTGTGAGGTTTAAAAGAGATAAAATATTTAATATGTTTATCATAGTACTTGGCCCAATAAATCTTAACTATTATTTTTATATTCATATAATCATAAATAATATTAATTACAATAAAGATAATAAAATTTCAGAGCCAAGTAACATCATAAATTCTTAATGTATACACAAACACAGAGGAGATTATTTGTAAAGAGTGGGTCTTCAGAACCTACTATTGTTTTCTGATCTCTAAGAAAGATGGAGAAAAGAAAGCAATAGCTTTTTTTTCCCCTCTAACCCTCCCCCCAGTCCAAGATTCCTTAACTGGTCATGTGGATCCCACCAGAGGCCCTTTGCTTCCCCTGGTGCTGAGGGGGAAGCAATGCTCCTACAAGGATTATGACTCCAACTCAAGCAAAGGTGGGAGCAGAATGCTTTCCTGCATTTCGGTTATACTATGGGAAGCTCAGTAACCAGCACTCTAATTGTAATTCACATTAAGTTGTTTATTTCTTGCTTCTCATTTTAGCAGGGTAAGCAAGTCGAGGCAGGCCACTTTCTAGTAGATTGTGAGAAGATAGATCATAGCATTAGCTTGACTTGTGGGTCTGATGAGGAGAGAAAATAGTCAAAAGGAAATATTCTTGTGGCTTTCTATATGACTGAAAGGCAGCTAAGCTGTTGTTTGCTAGAGCAGCCGACTAAGAAGAGTGACATTCTGGCCACCAAATGTTAATAGGCCCAAGTGGAAGTGTGCTGACCAAAGTTGAGTCATAACTTGAGAGGAAACCAGTCTTACCCATGTTTTTTTGTTCTTTAGTGGAGACCTTTAGTAAGCTCTTCGAAGACAGTGGCTTTCTACAGAGGAGAGCGATAGTAACCGTTGGCCACAGCAAATGGTTCTTCTCATTCTTGTGCAGGAACAAGAACCAATTATGAGAAGCCTGGGTTTGGCTTGTTTTTGGTGTGGTTAATGTTGGTGGGAAGGGTAACTGCAGGTCTCTTCATTTATTAATGCATTGGGTCTAAGATAGGCCCTCAAGTACCTTCTATTGTGACTAATGGTCTGGCTAGCTCTGTCTAGGTCATTGACAGAATTCAAACCACCCCCTGTACCCCTAAGAATGAGTCTTTACAAAGCCCCTCTCTGTCTCTCTTGGGGTCATGTGATGGATCCTCTGGTGTCTTTGAATGTGAAGCCTGAGTGACCTAGCGCCGTTCCTAAAGAGTGACCTAAGATATGGGTGTTTTGTGATTTCTCCAGGGCATTTTTACCAGACAATAGGAATACAGAGGGCCTCAGTTTCAATGCTAGAACCCACATCCTTGCCCAAGATTTATTCTTTGGAACTCTTCAAACTTTAGGGAGAGGCAAGTGTCCATGCAAGAGTAAATATGCAATTTGGACCAATTCTACTACGGATAAAATTGAGCTTTATGGGAACTGAAATGAACAATCGCTAACACTTCTCCAACCCAAATGAAACAAAATCGTGCTCATATTTTCATGTTAGCACAGCTTTGGCCTCATTGTTTTTGTCACTCTAAAACTGGTTGATGTTATTTATCTAATTTGCAGATATTCTCAGATCAAAATGTTCCATGCCTAGCTATCTTTCTTATGCAAATAAATCTTGTCCATTGATCTGTTTCAATTAATTTACTGGATGAAGCATTGTTTGCAATACCGGTTGTCACTTTCCACTTGGTTCAAACTCAGATTCAGGATATAGACTGAGAATTCTTTCCTTTGAGGAGCTCTCTGGTAACACTTGTGCAGGCCAGAAATTAATACCTGTTCTTCACAGAGGGGCCTCCTTCTAGTGTGGAAGTGCCAGTAAGCACACAGGTAGATTGTTTTTTTTCACTTACACATCTTTCCTCAGGTCAGGCAGCAAACTAACCTCTCAAGGAGAAGCACTGGAAAACAATGCCACTCCACACTGCCTTCTCTGTACCATCCTGTGAGAGGTTGTTTCATAGCCGGCCTCCAGGGATCTGCTAGGTGCTTATTGATCGATCATTCTTTACATGCGTCAGATACTCCTTTCAGCAGCTAAACTTCATGTTACCAGCAAAATTCAGCCATTCTGCTTTTCTATTAGAAGACACCTGTAGACCTCTATCCACTTAAGAAGAAAAATCTATGTGAATAACGGGTTGCATTCCATAGTTTAAAAAATGAAACTTAAAAATAAGACAAACAAGTGGGCTTTCTCATTCTGTTATCTGAATTGACAAGATGGCCAATAGGGAAGCCTAGAGATTTTGCAAAGGGCAACCACGTGCGTTGTAGGTTCAAGTCTCCGGTCAAGAAGGGTGGCAGAAAATACGTCCCGACCAGGTATTTCACAGTTTAGGGCATGATGAGTGCAGTTTTAGTGCTGCCTCTTCTCATAAATCAGACCTCTACAGTCAGTCATTTCCAAGTAGAGTTTGCTCTTCTTCCTGAAGTAAAAATAGACTTTAAAAAAGTCTTCTTCATAGTGGTAAGTGGTAAACAACTCTCTGAAGTAAAAGTCATCTAGATAAACTCTACGAAAGACCTTCTGTAGTTATTCTACTCTGGTTCTGATGTAATGCATCAAAATTAAAAAGAAAAATCTTAACTCAAGTTTTACCAATAAATCTTCTTTCCCAGAGGAACTGACATGGGGGTGAATGGGGAAGAAGTACAAAGTCAAGTGTAAAATCAACCATAAGAATCCCACTGGGATGCCTGTCAAACTTCAGTGGGAAGGTGGGGGAGGGGGGATTAGAGATCAACCAAAGGACTTGTATGCACGCATATAAGCATAACCAGTAGACACAGCCACTGGGGGGGTGAGGGCATGTGTTGGGGGGGTGGCGATAGATGGGGGGAGGTCAATGGGGGGAAAAGGAGACAAATGCAATACTATATCTAATACTTTAAACAATAAAAAAAAGAATCCCACTGGGAATTTTTCATGTTCTCTCAGTCTGGCCAATAGTTTTGAATGCATAAAGCTATTATGTCTCATTATGACCTATTGTCTCTCTGCATCACTCCCATCCTTCTACCCTCTGCTTTGGGATGCTGGGTGTCTGCAAAACACATTTATTCTGTTGCTACTAGTTTCCTGTTAGGCTCTGCCTGGAAGGAGTGCTAGAGGGAGACTGCAAGCCTGAAGGAGAAAGTCCATTTTCCTTCCTGCTACCTCTGAGTCCAGTTTTGCTGGCTGTTCCTTTCAGTAGCACCCAGCCACACTTCACCCAAGCAGTGGCAGTCTGTTCCAATAGCAACCATCAATGCCAGTTTCCAATTTCCCAAAGCTTGCAGAACTAGTCTCATGGAGTCCCCTCAGAGACACTGTGTCAGCTGGCAGCATCTCCTCCTTCGCAGTCTGGGCCAACCTCCCAGGCCCCTCCACTGGCCTGAGATACACCAGCACCAGCCAGCTGCCACCTCCCCTGGGAGGTCTGAGTGTGGCCGCCACAGGGCCATTCTCCAGGGTCCGAGGTCCAGTGCTCCCTCCTCAGACATCTGGGTATCAGATTCACTGGGGCCCTTTCTCAAAGCTTCTGCTTTTAATAATTCTCACCTCTTCCTTCTGTTGCCCAGGCCTATAGTTGGCAACTGTGTTCTATTTCCATGATAACTTAGTGTTTCCTTTGTGCACGTTCAGTAATTAGTACCTTGTCATTCTTTGTGTTCTTCATATTAAATTCTCTCCATTGGTGTAGTTTATCTCTTGACTGGCCCTGAACTGATGAAATAGGAGTCACTTCCTTTATTTCACAGCTTTTTCACTAGATCTTACAAGACATACCTGCTATAAAGAATAATACACTTTGGGAGAGGGGGATATCTTGTCGCTATTTATTCCCTGGGCCTGAAAATCCAGGGTTAATTACGAGTTCTTGTACTCGGCACAAGAAAGATGTGAGAGGCCTACTGACTAGCTGAGTTAGCCTTTGCAAGGGGTGGAATGAGGACAGTCTTTTCCTTTTGAATTGATAAGGAAGACTTAGAGAAGCTCCATTTTCTCATTCCAAGTCTGTGGTAAATGAAAATGTTAGAGGGGTTCATTTCACTCTAGGCATCAAATGTTATGGCAATAAGAGGTCCAAAAGATTTACAGCATTGGGCAAGGGGAAAAGGTTAATGGGTTTAAGTGACATAATTGAAGTTCTCAATGTTAGAAACCCCTTTTATAAGCTGGGGCCCCTGAAGGCTTGGCATATATCCATACCCGTTAGCCATCCGTATCATTACTATGTGTGTATATTGAAGGATTGAATGAATCATAGACATGTGATCACTGCATGGCAAAAACAGGTGTTGTGCCCAGCATACTCTTTTCCATAAAGAAAGCATCATTGGGAAATACAAACATGTAGAGACAGGCCATCAAAAATGCCGCAAATTAGTCTTTATTATCCACTCATTCACGCAGGAAACTTTTAAAAGGTAATAAAGTCCTAGGTTCTTAAAGTTGGCACTTCAGTCTCACTGTTTTTAAAGTATATAGTGCTGGATAACCACGGTGCATCTAAGTATTTAGTTTAGGTTTTAACTACCTTTCAACACAATAGGCATTTTAAATCATGCTGTCACCTGTTCCCAAGTTTTCCACTGAAGGTTAGCATCTCAAACTACCTCATTAAAATAAATTAAAACAAATAGGATTATCCAAGTGAAATGTCACTAATGCTATTATAGAGTAAGAATGTTTTGGCACCATTTAATAAAGCTACAATTCTAAGCTATAAATTTAATCCATGGAAATTCAGATGACATCTCAACTCATTAGTTCTTATTTTCATATTTGTGCTTGCACTTGGAATAAATGATAATGTACTTCTGTACATTCACAGCATCATAAGGGTCATTGTTTTCTCTAATGAACAATGATGCCATTCTATGGTTCCATTATCCTTGTTTTTCAAGTATCCTGTTTATTGTAATTTCTGAGCACAGTGAATAATCCTATAATTTAAATATAGGTATGCCTGCACCCTAAAAGTCAAACCTATACTTTTCAAACCAGTTTTTCTCAAGTTGCTTTCTAAGTTGTGGGGCGGGGGAGGGGGGGTTGTAGGGGGGGTTGTGCTGAAAACCTAGATGAACTATGTGCCTATTTTTCTAAAACTTTGAGCCATATGCCTTTTATAAGACATAGCCTACCCAACTGAAAGAGAGAAAAAGAGAGAGAGAGAGAGAGAGAGAGAGAGACCAAAAAGAGATGAACCATCAGAAGTAAACATGATGAACTACCAGAAAAAAAGCACAGGAACAACAACAACAAAAGCACAGTCTGACTCAGGAGCACCCCAAATACAGCATAGGTGAGCTGATACAAACTGTGAAATGCTGTTTAGACTGCAGTTTAAAAGTTTGCTGCAATCCAGCATGCTGCAACCACTGTGTGTTATGGCACGGGGCACAACTGTATGCCCCCAATGCTTCATCCGGCCATTCTTCAGCCAGATGTACAGGAAACTGAGAATCAAAGCAACCAATGTGGCCACATGTAAACAGCACATCTGACTGGGGGAGCGTTGGCTTTTTAAGCACAGGACTCACCACCAGGGTGACAGACTCTAAGGAGTGAACAGAAAAAAATGATGATGTCTGAGAACTTGAACATATGCTGAAGCCATGGTAGGGAAGAGTTTGTTGACAGTGTAAAACATCTCCCATTTAGGCCCAATAGTCATCTGGGAAATAAAGCTATATCCTATGAGTCTTTCTTTAAGTAGCTTCTTCCTTGTAAATGACCATGTGCTGGTGTTCTGCCTTCCCAGCGATAGGAGATTTAGCACCTTCCCCTCCATTGGATATTCCCCCCGTGTTTTTGTCTTAAAGTTTCCATCATTATCACTTGAAATAGCGAGTAGGATGAATCCAATAATGAAATAAAGAAACTCAGGTGGAAGTGAGAAAGCACAAATGTTCCTTTAGTTGGCTCTTACTAGCTGTGTGATAATAGGAAAACTACCTACCATCTCTGAGGCTTAATATTTTCATCTTAAAACTAAGTATAAAATGCCTATCTCACAAAATGTCTGGACTGATTGACATGAGATAAACTTTATAATGCTTTAAACACAGTGCCTGGCATGTGCTAGGTGCTCAGGGAATGTTAATTCCCCACTTGCTCCCTTCCTTTTCTTTTTTAAATCCTCACAGAGTATGTTTATCCATTTCATTTTATTTATTTTCTAGAGGCCTGGTGCATGAAATTAATGCACAGCGGGGGGGGGGGGGGTAGAGGGATGTCCCTCAGCCCGGCCTGTGCCCTCTTGCAATCCAGGACCCTTCGGGTAGGGTCCCTAGGCCTGACCAGCGATCAGGGCCTATCGGGGCTTTCCTTCCCCCAGCTGTCAGCAGTTGGCCCTGCCCCCGCTGCTGCCACTGCTTGCCATCTGTGTGGTGCTGCCCTCCCCTCCCTGGCCACCAGTCACCTCCCTCTCCAGGCGACAGGCATGGAGTGCAATCGTTTGGCTGGTCTGGGCCTTCCTCTGCGGGTGATTACTGGCCAGCCCCCCACACCCACTACAGCATTGCTGGCCGGTGGCCTGGGCCTCCCTCTTTGGGGCAATCATGGAGCCCCCCTACCCCCCATCGATCACCCCACTGACCGGTGGCCTGGGCCTCCCTCTGCGGGGCAATCATGGGCGATGGCGGGCCCCCCAACCAATCACATCACACCCATCTTGGCTGGCCTGGCACCATTGCATGTCATAGTGTGGTTGTCTAGAAGATCGTCTGGATGATTGTTCTGCTGTTCGGTCATTCGGTTGATTTGCATATTATGCTTTTATTACAGATTTTTTAAATTAAATTTATTGGGGTGATATTGATCAACATGATCATATAGGTTTAATATGTGGGTTTCTGTGTTACAAGATCTATATACAGCACCGTGTGCCCAATACTCAAAGTCAAATCTTCTCCTGTCGCCATATATTAGGACCCTCTTCTCCTTCCACCGCCCTTCCCTCTGGCAACCACCACATTGCTGTTTGTGTTCACAAGTTTCAGTTTTATATCCCACATATGAGCGAAGTCATATAGTTCTTAGCTTTTTCTGACTTATTTCACTTAGCATAATATTCTCAAGGTCCATCTATGTTGTTGCAAATGTCAGTATTTCATCCTTTCTTCTGGCTGAGTAGTATTCCATTATGTATATGTCCACATCTTCTTCATCCAGTCCTCTGTTGCAGGACACTTTGGTTGTTCCATGTCTTGACCACCGTGAATAATGCTGCAATGAACATAGGGTGAATACGTGATTTTGAGTTTTTCAGGTATCTATCCAAGAAAGGGGTTGCTGGGTCATATGGTAGCTCTATTCTTAATTTTTGAAGAATCACCAGACTGCTTTCCATAGTGGTTGTACCAGTCTACATTCCTACCAGCAGTGGATGAGGGTTCCCTTTTTTCCACTACCTTTCCAACACTTGTTATTGCTTCTCTTATTGATAATGGCCACTCTAACAGGTGTGTGGTGGTATCTCATTATAGTTTTGATTTGGGTTTCCCTAATTGCCAGTGAGGCTGAACATCTTTTCATATAGCTATTGGCTGTTCGTATGTCTTCTCGGGAGAGGTGTATTTTCTGGACCTCTGCCCACTTTTTGATTGGGTGTTTGTTTGGTGTTGAGTTTTATGAGTTCTTTATATATTTTGGAAATTAAACCTTTGTTGGAGCTACTGTTTGAAAATATCATCTCCCATCTGGTTGGCTGCCTGTTTGTTTTGTTGTCTGTTTCTTTTGCTGTGCAAAGGCTTTTTAGTTTCCTAAAGTCCCATTTATTTACTTTTGCCTTTACTTCCCTTGCCTTTGGGATCAAATTCATAAAATGTTCCCTACGACCAAAGTCCATAAGTTTGGTACCTATATTTTCTTCTATGTAACTTAATATTTCAGCTCTTTTATATATATATATATATATATATATTTCAGAGAGGAAGAGAGAGGTATAAAAACATCAATGATGAGAGAGAAATAATTGATCGGCTGCCTTCTGCAAGCCTCAAACTGGGGATTGAGCCCGCAACTCCGGGCATAGGAATAGAACCCTGACCTCCCAGTTATAGGTTGACCTCAACCACTGAGGCACTCCAGCCAGGCTGTTATTTAGGTCCTGAATTTCCCAGGATGGTTCAGGATTATTGTGTTCTCTCAGCATAGTGATTAATAATACCCCCTTTGTCCTCCAAGTGTCACAGTCTCAGGAAGCTCATTCTTGACTAACACCTGAATGTACAGTAAAAAAATTACTGGGGACAGCTACATCAATGAAGGGTTTTAGATTTTTGATAATTCACTTATTTGGGGGCAATAATTTACATAACTGGCTCATTTGTTTTCTCTCTTTTTCTCAAAGTATACATTTTTTCATGTACTTTTAAGCTCTCCATTCGACTGACTTATCTTTTTGTCCCTGAGTACTTATATGCATTTAATTACCATAGTCTTATAATATTTCTTGATATCTGATAGGATATATTTTCCCTAACCCAACTTTTTTCTTATTTGTTAAAAATTGCTTGACTGTACTTGCAAATTTATATGTAATCTGTTCTTTACTGGAATGTCAAATGACAGACTCTTATTTACACTTTGCAAAGTAGGAATATCAAAGCCCTATAAAATTCCCTTCTACCAGTCTAACCTGTTCCTTCTTAGGAGCTCAGATTTAACTATACACCTGGATTTAATTTTTCATAAGTTTATACATGTTATGGATGGGTGGTGAGATGTGCTCGTCTTTGGTGACAAGTGTTATGAAATAAAATGTCTTTCTAATTCCAAGCAGACTATTAACATGATGGTACAATCAAGACATTCATGGAAACTTAATGACAAAAACATTCCAAGAACTACAGAAAGGCACTTCCCTCATCTTTCCATCCCACAGCCGTTAAAATGAAAAAACCTTTTGGCACAGCTAGAATCGAGATAGAATGAGTAGTTGGATTGTACCAAGCTATAAAAGGTCTTTCCCCCTTTAAATTAGTACAAACTGCTATTAAATGCATATGAAAGTTATGTCATTTACAATAGCTGTGGCATTTACAGCTGTTATCATAGTGTTTGTACAAAAGCCTTCACATTAATAGTTTATGTTTAACAAGTTCATCTTTGAAATGCTTCAAAAATTGGGAGAACCTTAAAATTGCGGAAGTGTCAGGATAAGCCACAATGGGACTTTGCCGAGTTGTGCCCAGAATTAGATCTTGTCCTAAGCCCCTAGCAGTATTCGTGCCAAGCTTCCCCAGTTGGATTTATTGGGTATGGTGGTGCTATTTAAGAAGAGATCTACCTATCTGTGGATTTCCCTATGAAATCTGCAGATCTCAATATAAATGATGGGCTTGGATGTACTACAGCTGTGGGCTAAGAAGCTGCAGATGCAGGTTGAATGTGCATATGATGTTCATCAAAACCCATATGTAAAACTGGCCTTTATCACCATGGGGACAATGCTGGCTAGGACATAGATTTTTGTAGGACAGAGATAGGTGTTCCTATTTGGGCTATAAACTTAAAATACAGTATGCTCATTATCTAACTTGGGTGCTCCAGATCTCCATATTTCCAACAAACTAAGAATCTTACCACCCACTCACCTCAGCCTCCTACAACAATGGAGGAGAACTTTCTCCTGTAGCCCTTCAGTTCATCTCCAGAAGGGAGAATAAGCTACTATTCCAGCCTAGAGTCTCTACCCAGCAAGTCAGTTAATACAAAAAGCCCTCATTTTTATATCATGTTCCCATTTTCCCATTTATATATACATATATATATATTTATTTATTTATTATTGATTTTTTACAGAGAGGAAGGGAGAGGGATAGAGAGTTAGAAACATTGATGAGAGAGAAACATCGATCAGCTGCCTCCTGCACACCTCCTACTGGGGATGTGCCCACAACCAAGGTACATGCCCTTGATCAGATTCGAACCTGGATCTTTTCAGTCCGCAGGTTGATGCTCTATCCACTGAGCCAAACTGGTTAGGGCATGTTCCCATTTTTCTTATCTGCAGGGCTCTCCAAAGTAGGCCGACACACACAATCATGGAGGAACCCTCAATAGTTCCTCCTCCAGTGTCTTCTTTGCTGAGTAAGGGCTGAAAGCCCTAGGCTGGCTTTTATGGTCTCTCTTTTTCTGTGTCCTTCTATGGTTTTATTTGAAAATTCAACCCCAAAATATTGAGCACTTACTATGTGCCAGTCTCTGCTCTAGATGCTTGAGATACATCCCTGAACCATGCAAATATCTTTGCCATCGTGTGGCTAACTTTCTAGCTGCTTCTCAGAGGTTCTACCCCCTCCCCCCGCACCCCCCACCCTCACCCTGAACTGGTTGAGGAAAGCTGAGCTCCAAGATAGCATTCTCCTAACAAAGGTAGATTTATACCTCTTAGTTCAAAATTGAGGAACAGTTGGAATTCAGGCATATTGATCTGTGAATCAAAGTTATATATTTTTATTTTCTTTAACTTACAGGAAATAACATGAGTCTGTTTTCAGCTTTTGTTATTTTATCATCATATTTGTCTATGCTATTTCCCTTTGGTAGTTTGGACATTATTCATTATTGCAAAGGCCATGTCTTTTGTACTTTATGTCAAATGTTGGTGACAGCTGCTACAAAACTTAGATTTTAATTCCTCTGCAAGAATTATAGTAGCACAGAAGCCGTCAGATTATATCGCAGTTTCAATTGATGTGAAAGAAAACTATATTTCATCCTCTCATGCTCTTTTCACCTTAATGCTATAATACATTTGACTGAAAATATCTTTATTTCACCTTTCCTCTTGAAGGACAGTTTAATTAGGTACACAGTTCTAGGTTGTGTACCTAATTAAACTCATTTTCTTTCTCAATCACCATTTTATATGCACTTCTTAATACAGATCTAGGTTCCACTCGATAGTCAGAACTCCTCAGTTTCTTCAAAAATGTCATTTACAGTTGGTTGGTTTGAATTATGTTCTAAACAAGATCAACACATTGCATTTGATTATTAACTCTCATAAGTTTTTTTTCAAGCTCAAACGTTATTCTCCTTTTCAAAGGTATAATTGACATATAAGATATTAGTTTCAGGTGTATAATATAATGATTCAATATTTATATATACTATAAAATGACCACTACGTCTAGTTACCATCATCTGTCACCATACAAAGTAACAAATTTTTTTTCTTTGATGAGAACTTTTAACATTCTCCCTTTTTGATGCCATTTTTCTACGGAGAAAATATCCTTTCTCATATGGAACACCCTCATGTTCTGAGTTAGGTGGATTGCTTCCTAGTAATGTCTTTTAACTTGTTTCTCTAACCTCTGTAATTCCTGTAAACTTACATTTAGAGCCTGAGGCTTGATTTTTTTCAGGCTAAGGTTTTTTTGGGGTGGGAGTTGGCAAGAATGTTACATGGGTAGCTGCTGTGTGTGTCTTATTGCTTCACATCAAGAAGTACAAGATGTCTGATTAAAGGAGCTGAAACTGTGGGTTTAGGTAATGTCAGTCCAGTCCCTCTGTTATAAAATTCTGGTCAATTAGCAGGGGGCGGGGGGGGAGGGGTGTTATTTCTAAAAGTGTTTTCTGAATATATAAGTAATGTGTATTTCTTTCAAAAATACAAATATACACTAAGTGGAATATACAAAGTATCCTCACTCCTACCCTCCAAATTATGTACACACACACACACACACACACACACACACACACACACGCTCTGTGTATAGTTTTGTGTCCAGCAGTTTTGTTAACATGAACGATAACAGTGTTTAGATGCACTGTGCTATGCAACAAATAGGAAACAAAGAGCCTCCTTGGCAGAGGTCTTATTATCATCAAGTTTCTCTGGTTTCCTGGTAGGATGTCAACCACCTTATCTACTCTGAAGACCTCCAAAGTAACATGAAATGCACACCCTCTAGACCCACATCATCATTGCTAGGGTTTACTGGAGAGGTTTCAAATGACTTAGTTGGGAAACAATCCGTGTATTCTGCTACTCCAGGAAGCTTTAGGCTGTGTCTTTGAATCAAGCCCCCACCTCCTCCAAAAGAGCTTTTGGTGGCCCAAAGAAACTAATCGTCAGATATTAAATATGCAACCAAAAATGTGACTCAGTATTATGCTGAATCCAAAAGCAAGATCATTGGCAGATAATCTGATAATCTAGATATTTAAATTGTATAAAACCAGATAAGCCCATATAGCAAGCCTATATGTTCCGATACCCAGAAGGTCAATATTTGGCTATGTGGTTAAAGAACATCCACAGAAATATTACAGAAGATGTTCTATGGGTAAAGCAGATTTTTATTTGTTTTGAAAACATTTGAGGCCTGGATCAGCTGTGTCCTGCTATGGTACAGAACTCAAAGTTTATATGTGCCTCTGAGCAGAGGTCTACCCAGAGCCTCTAGTTTATTTTTGTTAATTGGGGTTAAAATAATTCATCTTAGAAACCAATAATTTGCCTGGCCAGTGTAGCTCAGTGGTTGACCATTGACCTATGAACCAGGAGGTCATGGTTTGATTCCTAATCAGGGCACATGCATATGCCCAGGTTGCAGGCTTGATCCCCAGGGGAGGAGTGCAGGAGGCAGCCTATCAATGATTCTCTCTCATCATTGATGTTTCTATCTCTCTCTCCCTCTCCCTTTCTCTCTGAAATCAATAAAAAATATTTTTTTTTAAAAAAAGAAACCAATAATTCTATAAAACAATCAAGAAGGTAGATTAAAATGTGTTTTATGTCATTTTATTTTAAAATATACTCTGAATTCTAGGAGAAAGAATAGCTTTCGCATGACAGTGAAATAAAGAAAGGATTGACTTTCAAAAGGTTTTTTTGTTTGTTTGTTTGTTTGTTTTTGGCCAGCCAAGTGCCAAGCTCCAGTGCTGCAGAGGTGGGCTGTTTTGTTTTCTGTGTCACAGTCCTGGGTACTGAGATTTATTCTCAAAAGAGGAAAGAGGCTCGGGCCCACCTCTGATGTTGCCTGTGGGCACATAGACGGGTGCATGCCGCTGTGGGAAAGGAGGCTGCAGTGGAAGGCAGCTTCCCTACCTGTGCTTGAGCTCCTCCTGAGCAAAACCCTGACTTCTGGCCTGCTGGGAGCTCTTCCTTCAGGAGAAGACAGGTTACAGTTGTATGCACTAGAGAACACTGCTCATGCTTCTCTGGCTTCTTGATTGAATGTCAACCCCTTCCCCCCACCTACTGCACAAAGCTCCAAAGCAACATAAAACACACAGCCTCTGTAGCCTTATCGTTACTGCTTGAGTTTACTGACAACTTAGGCTGGGAAAGCACTCTATAATGCTGCTACTCCAGAAGGTTTTAAGATCTATTCTTGAATCAAGCTTGTTCCCTCTTTCCCCCTTCCCTCCATGGAGACTCCACGCTTGAAGCACTCGAATGGAAGCTCTTAAAGAGCTGCTTTCACTGAGCTGCTCTTTGTTTTAACACTTTAAAAAGGTGAGAGAGAGGAGGGGGGATAGCCCTGTGAAAACTGTTTCTGATTTGTTATAAAGTGTCTACAAGTCACTCAAGGGAAGGCTACACTTGAACATTTTCTTTTGGGGTTGAGAGTTAGTCTAAACAAAAAGGCTTTTCTTACAAAACTGGACTTTCTCCTTTGTAATAAGTAGAGTGTGTTAGCCAAGCTGCTATGACAAAGATATCCCAAAATACAGTGGCTTAAACAGGAGGGAAGATTATTCATATTTTGTGTAATATGCTCCAGGTAGGTGGTCCAGAGCTGGTGGGAGGCTCTGTCATCATCAAACACAGCTTCTGTCTTTGGGTTCAAAGTGATTGCTCCAAGGAAAAAAAGGACAACAGAGCTCAGAAGGGGCTTACTACTGCTCACCTCCCATTGTCCAGAAATTCATCCTTTGGACATGCCTGTGTTTGAGAGATGATAAGAAGAGCTTGACTATTAAAGGAGAAA
Source organism: Myotis lucifugus (assembly GCF_000147115.1). Taxonomy (NCBI): domain Eukaryota; kingdom Metazoa; phylum Chordata; class Mammalia; order Chiroptera; family Vespertilionidae; genus Myotis; species Myotis lucifugus. The sequence continues at coordinate 239,713 of NW_005871264.1, read as the reverse complement.
GGTGACATAGATACTGGTGGACAAATAGAGTTTCTGCTGGAATTTGCCACCCAAATATCTCTGTGTGCCCTTCCTCCCACACATAGGACATTCTCCACTAGGCTTCAAGCCCAGAATCTCTGCATAATGTGCAATCCTCTCCATCAAGTTTAGATCTAACTCAACTCCTGTGATCTGATAACCTAGAAATTAAGAGACAAGTTATCTTCAGTCTCACCTTCTACCCAAAATACCACAATAAACAAAGCTTTGTGGTCATTTTACTATAGGTAACCACAATAACAACTGCCATTCAGAAAAGTGAACAATTAGGAGCATACAGTAGCCAACAGCCCATAGCAACTGTCAGACCCCACTGATAGGAACGGCAAACTCTGCGCTGTCTGTGCAGGGGTCCCTGGGTTAGACTGGGATGCTGGGAGCAGCACCCCTGTGGGTTGTCCTTCCTGGCCCTTTGGGAGTTGTCTTGTCCTGTATCCTTGATGGCCACATATGAAGTGGGCATAGCTGGTTGCTTGCTGGTGAAGGTTTAGGAGGCTGGGGATTACTTTAAATTTCAGATAGTCACAGGCTTTTGCAGGCCAGGCCTGTGGTTTCTTTGGCAATACAATTCTTTTAAAGCCTAATAGATGTATAGTCTGCTTGCTTTTTGTCAGTTCCAGATGCTAGTAACCACTGCCAGAGATCTCATCTATCCATAACTCTTAAGCCAGAAGATTCTGTTCTTTCATTTCCTGGTCTTCAGGCTGAACATACCTCTTCCATATTGCTGGATACTTCCTGGACACCATCTGAAACAATAGGTTTGAGCGAGAAGGCAACATGCTGAATCTTTACCTTGGGTGTAGTCCCATTGTCTACTATGGAACAATCAGCATTAGGCTCTGAGAAAGGCTTGATGTTGCAGTTTCATCTCTCAGTGTTTCTGGTCGTACAAAAGCAGTTGTATTGTTCAAACCTATGAATTTAAGACTTTACTTCAAATTAGATTGCAGGCTGCAGGCAACAGAGAGCCTCGCTGTTTGCAAGCTGACTGGCTATCATCTAAGTTAACCTCCCTTGTGAGGCTTTGCTAAGACTGCCAGTTACCAGTCATCTATCACTGCTGATAATTTTGATCAAGTTTACCATGACATGACAGGGTCAACAGCTTTACAAATTACAGGTTTGTTTTAATGCCTATTGCCTGACCATTAAGGCATTGTCACCTACTTTAGGGTTTCTGTTTTTACTACAGATTCTACTTCTAGATATCAACTTCTATATTGGGAGGGTTACAATCTAAACTGATGAAACAAAAAGATTCAAAACTGTAGTAGTTTCAATAAAGTAATAGCCCAAAGGTCAGCAGTCCAAGGCTTGTACAGAGGTTCTGCTACACAGCCTTTCTGGGTTTATACCTTACTCTCATATCTGTATTCCATCACATGGTCATTACACTACAGGGTATTACTTGTAAGTTGCACTTATATATCCTACTAGAGGCCTGATGCATGGATTCATGCACTGGCGGGTCCCTCAGCCTGGCCTGTGCCCTCTCGCAATCTGGGACCCCTTGAGGGATGTTGGACTGCCAGTTTTGGCCCGATTCCTGCAGGCCAGGCCGAAGGACCCCACCGGTGCATGAGTCAGTGCACCGGGCCTATAGTATGCATATAAGATCTTTGGTTAATCCCTTCCTGCCCTCCCTTCTCCCCCCCTTCCCTCTGAGATTCATCAGTCTGTTCCATGTTTCCATGCCTGTGTGTTGAGCATCTGCCCCCTGGTGGTCAGTGCACATCATAGCTACCAGTCAAATGGTTGAACGGTTGGATGGTCGCTTAGGCTTTTATATGTAGAGATTGGCTAAAAATTTATCGCATAGCTAGGGTAGCTGTAAAGAAGATGTGAAAAGTTATCTTAGAAAAGAATAGACATTGTGCACAGTAACAACTTCCACTACAGAATTAAATTGTCTTTTTTTTTTTTTTGCCCAGGCAGTCAGAAAGCTCAAAGTTAAATTTCTAGCATTTATGTACATATTTAAACATTAGCTATATTTAAACTAAAAAAGTTTAAAACATTTTCTATGAATTTTTTCTTTTCATAGTCTTGATTTTCTATTTTTATTTTATTAAACACTTTATACAAACATACTTTATTGTGAGCTGACTTAAGTCTTTTTCAGAAAGGTCTATGGTATAAACAAACAGTAAATGTGAATATGAATAATAATAATTATTGGCCAATGAGGAGCATTCAGCTTCAGTTTCCCATCTGTGATGGAAAATGTCAGTCATCTCAAATATATCTAGAATGAACTCCATTTAACTTGCATTGTGATGACCTGCCTAATGTATTAGCTGAGATTCTACCACAGAAAGCTTCATTTCTTGGCTAAAGATTTATGCTATACTAAACTGTAAATAGTCTTGGGAGGAGTAATAATTTAAAGTAGTATCATCATCACTGTTGTAGTGATAATTGGCTAAACAGATGGGTTTCATTGTAATAGTTGCTAAGAATGTAATAGTTGAGGAAATGTGACACAAGACCAGTGAGCATTAATTCTGGGCAGGGTGGGAAGCTCCAGAGCGGGTATAAGTGGACAGACACTACAGGAGACAGCCCAGTGTCTGATGGCTTACTGAGAAACACTAGGGCAGTGGAGGTGGGGGGACGTGGAGGAGGAGCTTGGTAATCATGAACTTTTATGTGAACTTTTATGTGCCAAGCAACTTTTAAGGGCTTTATGTGCATGTATTACCTCATTTACTACTAAGAGGCCCTAGAATTCAAACAGGAGAAGACAGACTTAGTGTGCCAGGAAACTGAGTACAACTGCTAATCTTGCCTTGTCCTAGTTTACCAAGAGCTTTCAGAGAGGAGCCCTGCTGTGTGGGTTGGAAAAATATTAAAAAACAATGCCCTGAGAGGACAGGTAATATGTAAGTGGCAGAGCTGGGACCCCAGCCTGCATCTTTTTCCCAGATTCATCTCAGTACACCACAACCACACTTCCTTATTCAGCACCATTTCACAAACAGTTGGTTTCACATCTAAAAACAAAGTTCAAGGATGTTTCTACGTGGGAACACATGGGAAGATTTTTATATTAATGATGGAATAAAAGGTTTTGTAAATGGAGGAGAGTGGTCCTCATCCCCAGCTGTTGCTTGTGGAAATGGAATTCTTGCAATACCCCAAGAAAAAGAATTTTCTGAGACTCACATGGGAGAATAAATGATTTTTATTTTTGTGGAATCAAACCCCTGAATTTCCAAAGTGTCATTCCCCTCAGTCCTGCTAAGGAAGAAGTGCCATTTTGCCCCTTCATCGGGGCTAAAATCAGAGCCAGTGTCCAGAATTTTCTTTCCATGATGCGCAGTTCAATCCAGCATCAGGCTAACTTAATTTGTGTTTCCTGCTACAGTCCATCAGTCCATTGCAGGGGGTCCACAGGTTTACATGGCCCTGGAGGAAACAGGTGTATGCAAGGAAGCCAAGAGTGAACCAAGAGCACGAGAGAGAAAGCACCTTTGTTTAGGAGATTATGTATTTCCATATTTTCATGCATTTGCAGTGGCCAATCCATGGTTCCTTAAGTTTGACTGACAGGCAAGTACCTTCCCTAGTCACCCCAGCCTCACTGCGCATGTGTCTACTTCCCTTTGTCCAGTTCCTTCCTCCAGTGTTTTGCAAGGAATAGGCTGGTGGTTCCCTGGGGAGTGCAAAGTTGCAGCTTCCTGGTGAAGGTGCCCAAATGACCTGCCTACAATGTCTGGCTTTCCCTTTGCTCCTTTCCTATTATTAATAACTAGTTAATTACAATGGTATAAGTTTCAGCACGAGGACATCATAAACAGTTCACTCCAAAAGCTGAGAAAAATATTATTCCTGGTGGGTGAGGTGTTAGGTCTCTTGTTTAGGCCAGTCCTCCTTGTGCTTGTGTCCTCCATCTTGGGAACATTTTATTTTCTCTTTCCTTCTCAAGGGGCTTCTTACTTGTAGCCTCTCAACATTTTTGTACATGAAGGGAAGCCCTCCAAGCATTGCCCCTAGCTTTCCCCCACTGCTGCTTAATTCAGACCATCCTTGGTTTCTGTCTGGGAAGTGTCAGTAGGTTCCCAACTGGTCCCACTACATGGAGGCGCATTTCTTTTTCATCCAAGCAGCTTACTAAATTAGTCTTGCTAAAACACAAATCCAATTCTTCTTAAAACGCTCAATAATTCTCCATATACTACAAAACAAAATCGAAGCCATTCTGTAAAATCTTCAAGAGCTGCAGTCTATTTTTCTACCTCCCAGCTTCATTTCCTGCTGTTCTTCTGCCCATTGGTCCTTTCTTTCAACCCTCCCTTCCCCCATTTCTTTGTCTGGTAGGCTGTTATCTCCAAACTCTGTCTATAATCCTGTGTAATCTCTATCATCTACTCACCACATTTTTCTGAGTGCCCTTAATGGAGATAATTCCAATTACTGTATTTTTCCATGTATAAGACTATTCTTTTCTAAAATTATTAGACTGAAAATTGAGGGGCGTCTTATACACGGAAATCAGCTGAGGAGAGAGCCACGTGGGTGAGTAGCTGCCCATACCTTGTCAAGCAGGCTTCCTCCAATCATGAGTCTTATTGTTACTGACATCAGCTGTTGCCATAATTGGAGGTGGAGAGTGCTCAGCTGCAATAGAGACCGGAGCTTTCTGAGCCCATAAAGATGTCAAAAAATAAAAAGATAAACACTAGTAAGTGATTGTCTTATTCTGCAAAATTCAAACTGAATATAATTAGCTATGCAAAAGAGCATGGATATAGAGCTGCAGAGAGAAAATCTGGACCTCCTCCCACTGAGTATATGATCAGACAGTGGAGAAAACAGGAAGAACAACTCCTTAAGATGGCAAAAAAGAAGAAGGCCTTAAGAGGAAAACCAACAAAATGGGCAAACTTGTAGCAGAGCCTTAAGACTTAGATTATGGAGCAGTGCCAGAGTGGCTTATGTGTGTCAACCAAGCTTATTCAATGTCAGGCAAGAATGTTTGCAAGTGAAATGAACATTGTTGATTTTACAGGAAAGACAAAATGGTACTTCAATTTCATGAGGCGAGAAAGGTTGGCCATGAGAACATGAACAAAGTTAGCTCAGAAAATGCCACTAGTTTATGAGGATGATCTCACATATATAGACAGTGACTCAGAAGACAACAGTGGTACAATAGAAGTTGAAGAAATTGATATGTCTGGAACTAATAGTGATGAAGAAGAGAGCAGTGATGCAACAGAGGCTGAATAAGGTGATATACTGCATAATATCATAGTACTGGTATGTAAACATTACCTGCAGTAATTACTAAATAAAAATGTGTTCTGTTTTATGTTTAAAATATTGATTTCTTAATTTGGGTTGGAAAAGTGGGGGGCGCCTTATACATGGAGGCATCTTATACACGGAAAAATACGGTACATTGGGACTATAGAGAAAGGCACACCTAGCTTGCCTAGGGAAATCGGCATGGAAGAATATAATGCATGTGCTGAGCCTTGAAAGTTGAGGAAAAGCCTGTTACATGAAGCCTTTCTTGACCCCTAAGTGTTGGTAAGTCCTATCTCTTTCCTGTATTACTCTTCTGCCCTGCTGCATGGACTCATTTGTTTCTCCAGTGGACAGTGAGCTCCATTAGTGTAGAGACCACATCATAGTCCTGGGAGTGCTGAGTACAGTGCCAGCACTTTGTAGGCTTCAATAAACTTGTTAAATTAGATTGAATCAGAGTAGCTCAAGGCCATGGGGCTCGTTAGTGGCCTGGCTGAAGAGAAGTGGCACCCCATCCTTAGGAAGACGGGGCCTGGAGTCTTGACCTCACTAGCACCCTGTTCCAACCTAATCTGACAACTGGCTCTAACTTTCCAAATGTTAACAATATACATGAGCACGTTTGAGCTAAGTGTGTGCACACCAAGTATCAACATGGCATGTGAATATGTAGTATGTGGAAACTAAACTCATTTTACTCAGCAAATTTGCAGCCCTTTAAACCTCCTGGGTTAGTTTTGAATCAAACCCAGATTTTCTAGTGTCTCAGTTCATTTTCTTTTGGCAAACACATCTTCCTGTTGTTAAGAAGAAAACTTTTACAAAGATTACTTAAAAGTTTAACTGGTTTCTTGAATATCAGCTAGCTCTTACAATATAGGATTTAAAGGGTCCAAGTGTAAATGAATGAGGAACACATGGATTAATCCTCCTAGAATCTTCAGGCTGTTTAAAAATTGGGAGGAGATAGTTGAGGAAAAATATAGTTGAGATCCCTTCAGATTCCAAATGTAGAATATTTTAAGATATTTTATGAGCTCAAAGTGTAACTTTGTAAGCCTGTAGGAAGATCATTTCATGAATATCATTTCATGAATAGTTATTTCGTAACTGGAGTTATCAGGAGTGGAGTCTAACTCCTTAGTCTACAAGGTCCTATTAAAGCAAATTGGCCGTTTCTACGTGTGATCCAACTGGTAACAAAGAGAAGCTTTCTTTCAAGTTTAGGACAGCAGCCCTGTGGGGGTTGTGGCCGACACGTTTCTTTGGGAGAGCTAGATATGGGGAAACATGAAGCACTCAAGTGAAAGCAACACAGGATCCAAACTGTCTCTTTAATGGAAACTCTTTTTTTTTTCATTATGAAACTACTGTCTCATTTGGCACCAGTTGAGCACAGGCTGGGAATAGCAGGGTAATTGCAGGTCATGATGATCTAGTAGGATTATTTAGTTTGTATAAACATGTTCCAAGTACAGCTATGTTTCAGTTAAGCTGCACACAGAGAAATACCAAAGTGGGCCAGCCTTGGTTCAGTGTCACAAACTGTTTATTTGTACAAGAGATCCCTAGAAGTCTGCTAATCTAGGAGACAGCCATTTTAGGGAATTAAAGGAACCCTCTCTGTAGTGGTTTTTTTTTTTAAATCAGATTAAACCAGGCCCTTGAGAAAGCAGCATAGAAAGCAACCTCACATGGAATCTGTTGTGAAGCAAGGACAGCGGGTCTTTTGAAAGAACTTTCCTATCACGGATGTCTATTGATTTTGTTTGTTGAAGAATATGAACCGGTAGGGGTACGGGGTTGTGGCTTACACATTTGGGTAAGAGTGATGTTTAGGTAGTACCCTCCTTCTGTGTCTCAAGTGCTTCTCTTTTTGCGTGTTGAGAAATAGCTGTTGCCTTCCTGGGATTCGAGCGGGCAATCATGAAGCTTCTTTTGCATTTTGATGTCTCTAATGGAAACCACAAGTGGAAGCTACACTGGGTATTGCTCACTGAACATTTATTGGGCACTTCCTGTGGGTCAGGGACTGGGTTGGGGACTAGATACATAGATGTTAAAGCATAAATAATAGGAAAAACAATTAACATCTTCACGAACATTAAAGTCTGGTTCTGCAAGGGAGAGGGAGGGAAGACACAGAAACAAGGTCAAGAACAAAGTGTTAGGTGGGTACAAACTCCACAGGGATGGAAGCAACTCACTTTGGGGAGATCAAGAAAGTCCTCCCAGGGGAGGTGATTTTGAGGTAGTTCTTAAAGGAGAGCTGGAGTTTGGTAGTTGATCAAGGTCAATGGTACCAAGGGAAGGACAGGTAGGTTGGGAGATCAATCGGAAAAGAAACTTGTCCAAATGGGCTCCATAGAATTTGCTTTTGATTGGTAACCTTTGTGTGTCCTGTTAAAGAATGGTTTGGTGTCTGTCTTCCTTATTTCTCTAATACCCTGCTTCTCATTTGTCATGTTGACTTTTCCATCTCATCTCCTTTGACAACCTTGATTCAATTCAATCCGGATTTGTTGGCATCTTATAATGTTCCGTTCTGTACGGGCCCTGTGGGAGATACAAAAGGAGGAAAACCCTGTCCCAGCCTTCCCAGAGGATGTTCTCCAAGGCTTGTGTTGGCACGTCCTTGGCGTCCTCGTTGCACTGCTCTGGAGACAGGTTGATGAAGATCATCCTCTGGTCTTTGAAAGCCATCCAAATTGACAGTTGATAGCACAGCTTTGTCTCAGATAGGTTAGTGAAAATGTCACAAAATATGCGAGGCATGTAGTTGAAGTTTCCAATGTAAACTGTTACTGAAGCTGAAGATGGTGCAATATAAATGCTTTCTCTTGACAAACACCATCCCAGGAGTGGGACCACAAGCTGATTCATTTATCTTTTGCATGTTTTAGGACAGACACAATTTTTCCAGGCTCTGAAATTGTCTATTAGAAGAATATATGCCTAGGGGAGATATAACTAAATTTTCCTGGCACTAACATGTCCTGAGCTATAAAGATAAGGATCCCTAGGACACAACTCTAAAAACCTACAATGTTACATGAAGTTTCTCTATCCCTCTTACTGCTTAATTGCTTTTATTTTACTGGTAGATTAAGGGAAATACTAACCTAATTATTATTTTGACTCAATAGAATCTGCTGTCTGATAAAAGTGACATGAATGGAACAACCCCAAAATAAATTCATTGCCACTCACAGCTCTCTTCTATCTTGAGGAATAAAAATTATTTGTACATAGTGCTTGTATTTTGCATACCTGGAAAATAGAAAGGAAAAAGTTGTTCCATGGCCATTAAGACCAAGAGAGATAGCATTGGGTCTGTAAATACCAGGATGGAAGTGATACTGAGGACTTCTTGGCACTTGCTCAAGACACCACACTCGATCCTTCTCACCTAGACATGCAATTAGTAAGTCAAGAATGCTTTTGCTGCAGCACTTGGCATTTGAATTGTCCAGACTGACCTCCAGAATTCTCTGCATTATTGGGAGAAAGAGTATCACTCAATGAACTTCCAGCTAAAAACTATTGAGTCCCAGAGTCAAATTGAGTCAACAAGAAAATACGTATTAAACTATTTAAGAAGTCTTATGACTATACTTTGATACTGACTATAAAAACAGGAAGCCTAATCTCTTGAATTCATTTGTTTGGTTGTTTTTTTTTAATTTTGGGGTTTTTGTTTTTTACACTTCAGTCATTTCAGCATTTAGCAAGTGACTAATACTCTTTGAGAACACCAGGACCTTTCGTTTAGGCCAAGTATCTCATGATTTTTCAGGCATTTCTGTGGGGTTAGCTGACCCAATCACATAATGCTCTGTATGGTCTACAAAATATTTTCATTTAATCCTTAAAATTGACCTATGAAGTGGAATGGAAAGGTTTGATCAGTGACATTTCACACATGGGGGAAGTAGACCCTGAGAGACTAATTGGACTTAATTATACTAATTTAAACCTTGGTAAGGAGCAGAGCTGAGGCTTACAACTAAGTTTCCCCTTTTCAGATTCAAACTCGCCCCCCACTGCCCAGCAGGTAGTCTGTAGAAAAGACATCATGAGATGGGTGTGAATCCCCACCCTGCCAATGACTGGCTGTGTGACTTGGTTATTTTACCAGAGATAAGACCTTTTGGAGATGCCAGTGTCCTAGGCAGGATGATAACCTGTTGCTTCTTCGAATTGGTAAATGTTTATCTTTATTTAGTGATTTTCTAATAACAAATACTCAACATTTTTAAACAATATATCCATCCTCTGGTTCTATGGCTCCAGCTCCTCCACATCAAAAGCATTAATGATCTGCATCAACTTCATCCAAGATGTAGTGGAGGAACATAAGAAGGAGCATGAGGAGGAGGCCACAGGCAGGGCACACAGCGCATTAATGAGGAAGATCCTTCGGATACACACCCCTCTCCCAAGTCTCTCTTCTCTCTCTGCTTTCTTCTTCAGGGCTCAACCTTCCCAGGTTTGACACCCCATTCTCAGGTCTTATATCTCCTGAAATATCTTTCCCTTTCTTAACAAAGTTATCTTTGACTCAGCTTCTCTCTCTAAACGTGCAACTTTCTCCCACAGAATAATATAAATCTTTAATTGTCAAACACCATTTCACTGAGAAAAAATATTTTGTTGAGTTCAACAAATCAAAGAACCAGGCTTCAGTACCAGACTCTGAATGAGACAGTAAGGAAATTGTTAAAATGTATTTTTAACAAAACATTTTTTCCTGTTATTTGATTAAATTCAAATGAGGAATTAATACATGTGCTAAGCAGAAGTGGGATCAATATATATTTCACTAGCTGTGTAAGAAACCAGGGGATAAAATTATTATGACTGAATAGACAATATATTCCAGATTTTAAATATTTGAATTTATTTTATCAACTCACTTGGAAGATTTAATAATTCTAAAATAGCCGCAAAATATATAAAGCAAAATTGATAGGACTAAAAGGAGAAATTTGTTTCCATGTTTTGGCTATTACGAATAATGCTGCAATGAATGTGGGAGTGCAGATATTTCTTCGATATCCTGTTTTCATTTCCTTTGGATATATACCCAGAAGTGGGACTGCTGGATGATATGGAAGTTCTATTTTTAATTTTTTTGAGGAACCTTAGTACTCTTTTCTATGGTGGCTGCACTAATTTACATTCCCATCAGTTCTTTTAAAATGGTTCTTCTGGCAGCTGTTCAATTGGAGTGCCCTTTCATTGGGCTCTTCTTCTAAACCTCAGTTTCCTCATCTGGGAAATGGGGATAATACATACACTTGTTTGGTAAGAAGGTGCAGAGATTTTCCATATAAGCCCTGTTTTCACACATGCACATCTTCTGCCATTATCAGCATCCCCCACCAGAGTGGTACAATTAATGAACCTACATTGTTATCCAAATCACACAAAGTCCATGGTTTACTTTACAGTTCATTCTTGGTGTTGCACATTCTACAGGTTTGGACAAATGTATAATGTATCTATAATGAAGTGTAGAATTACATACTTATATCCATCATTGCAGTATAAGACAATATTTTCACTTCCCTAAAAATCCTTTGTGTTCTGGAGAACAACCAAGATGGTGGCATAGGTAAACACCTGTACTTGCTGCCTCTCACAACCACATCAAAACTCCAACTAAAAGACAAAACAAATATCATCCAGAACCATGGGAAAACTGGTTGAGTGGAAGTTCTACAACTAGAAGGAAAGAAAAAAGTGCATTGAGACTGGTAGGCGGTGCAGAGGTGCAGAAGTGTGGAGGTATGGAGGCGTGTGTGAAACAGGCTGGCAGCTGGGTGTGCTGTTATTTTTTTCAATCAGGAGGGAGATACAAGCTCCCGATTGCTCTGATCTCCAGTTCCGGGCGAGACTCTGGGGACCCAGACCCATATGGGGAGCATTTGGCCAGAACGCAAGGGCGGCTTTCTCTCGGAGGTGCTCACAGCGATCATTGTTCCTGCACGGGGGGCCACGGGACACAGAGACCCGGGGACCTCTCCAGGGCAGGGCTGACTAGCAGCCATTGCTGCTTGCTCTGCCCTGGTGATTCCCTGAGACCCCGCCCCACCCAATTTAGAACCCTACCCAAGCTGTGCGCAGTGGCTTATGCATATGAATGGCCTGTCCTTTTACAACCTAAAACCTAACAAACTGCAGCTGGGTCAGAGAGCTCCAAAGCTTCCAAAAGAAGGCCTAAGGCCCTGCAGCAGCAGCCTGCATTGCTTCACAGCTGGGCCTCAGCAGGGCACCTCCAAACCCCAAACAAAGAGGAGGAATCTTCAGATCTCTCTGTAGCTCCTGCTGGGTGGCCTCAGGCAGTGGCTGACTTTGCACTTGCTTGGAGACCCAAGAGCCAGTGTACCCAGTGGTCAGTGTGAGACCATACCAGAATACAACTCTTCACATCCATAAGTAACATATCAAGGGGAAGACTCAGTGAGCACCAAAGCCCCACTGAAGCAAGTCCTGCCCCATAAGGGTGTCTCCAGCACAGCAGTTCTCCCATTGTAGACACAGCTGGTCCACACAGCCAATTGGCCTGGAGGTCAATTCCTCCCAGTAATACCAACAGCAATCAAGGCTTAACTACAACAAGACTGTGCGCACAACCCACAGAGGGGTGCACCAAGAGTGTCCACCTCAGGTAATTGGGGAGGCTGAGCCACAGGACCATATAGGACACCTACCATACAAGGCCACTCTATCAACACAGGGAAGCAGCCAAAATGCGGAGACAAAGAAACAGGTCACAAATGAAAGAAATGGAGGAAAGCAAACTACTGGATATAGAGTTCAAAACCACAGTTATAAGGTTACTCAAGAATCTTCTAGAAACCTCAAAGAAATTTAGTGAGACCCTCAAGGATATGAAACAGGACCAATCAGAAATTAAGCATACACTGACTGAAATAAAGAATAATATACAGAGATCCAACAGCAGACTAGAAGATCCCAAGAATAAAGTCAAGGATTTGAAGTGTGGAGAAGCAAAAAACACCCAACCAGAAAAGCAAAAAGCAAAAAGAATCCAAAAGTATGAAGATAGTGTAAGGAGCCTCTGGGACAACTTCAAGCATACCAACATTCGCATTATGGGGGTGCCAGAAGAAGAGAGAGAGCAAGATATTTAAAACCTATTTGGAGAAATAATGACAGAAGACTTCCCCTACCTGGTGAAAGAAATAGACTTACAAGTCCAGGAAGCACAGAGAACCCCAAACAAGAGGAATCCAAAGAGGACCACACTAAGACACATCATAATTAAAGTGCCAAGGGCAAAAGACAAAGAGAGAATCTTAAAAGCAGCAAGAGAAAAACAGTTAGTTACCTACAAGGGCGTACCCATACAATTGTCAGCTGATTTCTCAACAGAAACTGTGCAGGCCAGAAGGGATTGCCAAGAAATATTCAAAACGATGAATAGCAAGAACCTACAACCAAGATTACTCTGCTCAGCAAAGCTACCATTTAGAATTGAAGGTCAGATAAAGAGCTTCACAGATTAGAAAAGCTAAAGGAGTTCATCACCACCAAACCAGTATTATATGAAATGCTGAAGGGTATTCTTTAAGAAGAGGAAGAAGAAAAAAAAGGTAAAGATAAAAATTATGAACAACAAAGTGACAACAAATACATATCTATCAACAAGTGAATCTAAAAATCAAGTGAATAAAAAACCTGATGAACAGAATAAACTGGTGAATATAATAGAATCAGGGGCATAGAAAGGGAGTGGACTGACAATTCTTGGGGGGGGGGAGTGGATGTGAGGGGTGAGGGAAGAGATTGGACAAAAATCTTACACCTTGGACGAGGACAGTGTGGGGGGGAGGTAAGGTCATGGGGTGGGGTGGGAACTGGGTGGAGGGGAGCTATGGGGGGAAAAAGAGGGACAACTGTAATAATCTGAACAATAAAGATTTATTTTTTAAAAATTACAACTAAACTACAGAATAACCATCATTCAGAACCACCTGAAATCTGGCTGAATGGAAGTCCTACAACTGGGGAATTAAAGAAGCCACGTAGAGACTAGTAGGAGGGATGGAGACTTGGAATGAGATGGTCCCACACCCATGTATGGTGAATAAATATTGGGAGATATCTCAGCTTCAGAGGTCCCCCTGAGGAGGGAGGGGTCCCAGCCCCATACCAGCCCCTTTCCCCCCAGTCTAAGGTTCTAGTGCCAGGAAGAGAAGTCCCCATAACTTCTGGCTATAAAAACCAGCAGGAACTGAGGCTCAGGGAAACTGAGGGTTGCTGGAAGCCCAGGAAGTTCCTCTTTAAAAAAAATCCTTTGTGTTCTGCCTATTTATTCATCCTCCCCTCCCGTAACCCATGACAACCACCGATCTTTATACTGTGTTCATAGCTTTTTGTTTTGTTTTGCTTTTTGCTTTTTCCAGAATGTCATGTAGTTGGAATCAGAGAATATCCAACGTTTTAAGATTGGCTTCTTTCACTTAGTAACAAGTTTCCTTCATGTGTTTTCATGGCTGGATAGCCTATTTCCTTTCAGTGTTAAATAATATTTCACTGTTTAGATGTACCACAGCTTATTTCTCCATTAACCTACTGAAGGACTCTTGGTTGCTCCCATGTTTTAGCAATTATTAACAAAGCTATTATAGACATATATGTGCATGTTTTGTTTGGACATAAATTTGCAGCTCCTTTGGGTAAATACCAAGGAACACACTTGCTACATTTTATAGTATATGTTTAGCTTGTAAGAAACCACCAAATCATTTTCCAAAGTGGCTTTGCAATCCCACCATCAATAAATGAGAGTTCCTATTGTCCCTCATCTTCTCCAACATTTGGTGTTGTCAGTGTTCTGGATTTTTGCCATTCTAATAGGTGTATACAGTGTTATCATGTTATTTTAGTACCTTGTGTTTTTATCCCTTATGCTTAGCATAATGTGGCAAATGCTGGGTTTATAGAAGTCACTTGATAATGTTTTTCAGTTGACTTTTCAAATTAAATAGAGTCTACTTTCTTTCTCCTCCTCCCCTCCACCTATATACATATATACCCTTAAAGCATATGCATATACATATTTTAGTCTGAACACTTTTTGTATTTGTTAGCAACACACTTTTATATGTCAATAAAGATATTATCTTTAGAGATAAGAGATAAGAAGTCTGGATTGCTCAACATGGTAAGCCATTGATTCTTACACTTGAGAAAAAGTTAAAACACCTATGTTCATTGAAATGATATCTATGGTAGGATGCAGGACCTTACACAAATTGGTTCCATCTGGAAGACAAATATTCCTTTTATTTACAGTAATGATTTTTATCTGCCATGAAGGATAAAGGGGTCATTTGAAGTGTCAGAGACCTAAATGCTGGTTCCAAGAAATGTTGTTGCTAGTTTTATTAATTCTTCCTCTCTGGATGAAGTGTAACCCCCCCACAATTGAATTTGCTATCTTAACTCATGTTTTATTTGACTTCATTCTTAACACTTCTATGGAGTGTTTTGTAGAGTAGAGTTGTGTTTTGGAAATATAAAAAATGCTAGAAAATTGCAGTAAGATTTTAAGAAATTGACCATTGACTTGGTCAATAACATCTTCCTAGCAAGAATGTTTACATTTGGCCTTTTTAGTATAAGCATTTTTAGGAAGTATATTATGTAGTTCATAATTCAATTATATAATATTTTCTCTTACTGAAATACTACAGAGTTTTTTCTCATAGGTCTTAATTATTTCACTTTTTGCTGTGAGCCAGTACTCAGTCAAACATTAAGCAATTCTTATGTGTCCTAAACTCTGTTAGACAAGATACTAGTCTAACATTTGTGTAAATATTTCATGGTTGCAAATGTCAGAATATGATCCATCCTCCTATCACAATAAATATATATTCACAAGTACATGGAAGGTCAGGTTCAACTTTAGAAGTCCTCAATTCCTTGATATCCCAGGCTCCAGCTCTCAGCCCATTTGCCTTCTCCCCAAGTCCTATTCTGGTCTGTATCACTTGGCATCTTACATGTACACCTGTGTAAAGTTTAGCTTGTTTATACAAGCTCTGTCCACAAGCTCTGTACAAATAGCTGGCCTTGGCCATCCCTTGGATTTAAGAGTGAGTACACCAACCACTTGGTCCCTTCTCTGGGAACAGGTCTAGGGAAAAGGCCTATGCAGGCCCTAAAAGGAAGGCTCCCTGGCCATTTTGACATGGGATTCTTGGGATCTGGGTAAGCAGTATATGGTCTTGAAGCAGGGACAATGGGGTCTGGGGAGGCACATCTCATTGGTCCTGCACACTTATCACCTCATGTAGAGAGACACTGCTGGAGTAGGGCCAGAGTGAGTCTCTGAAGCACAGAACCTCCTGTTTCCAGGAGTAGGAGCAGTGCTTATGCTAGATAATGAACTAAAATGTGAGTAGGTTGAAGATTCTTACCCAATAGTCCACTGGTAGTGTCAGGAGAAGTGTTGTTTGAGCTGAGTCTTGAGAGATAAAGCATTTGCCAGGCAAATATATGCCTGGATATAGTTGGCAAAGAAGAGAGGGGTAGGAAATTAAGCTGAAAAAAAATAGGCTGTGGTCAGATTATGAAGAGACTTGAGTTTGAATTTTATTTTGGTGACAAAGGGGAGTGTGAGATAGAGAATAGTGAGGAGAAAAACTGGAGATGGGAAGGAAAATGGTCACATTCAAATGATATATAGGAAATAAGATTCCATTGTAATTATGATTATGAGGAGAGAGAAGAAGGACCTGAACATAATGTGCAAATGAGGAACATAAGTAATATAGAAACTAGTTATTACTTATCTAAAATAAATGTGATTTTGAGAAGAATCAAACCTTCTGTTAGTTTGTGTTGTAATGTCATATGTACCCACCATAGGCTGTGCACACAAATCAAACAACTGGTGACACACTCTCTAAAAGAAAGCATGACACAAGCTTCCAACATTCCTTATACCCAACTGTTTTCATGTACAAACTTAATTGACCTGATTTAATATTATTCCACAAAGATTTTATGAGGCTTGACCTCAGGCCCCTCTCGTTCCCCTTCTCTATGTGCATCCTTTGTGGGATATTCAGGAAAATAGTGACATCCAAAAAAACGACATCCAAAAAACTTCAGGATATGGGAGAAGGTTTGGTTGAAGATGGATTTATAACAATGTGGAGGTCTTAAAACTATATATATTTACTTTTTAAGGCCATTTCTGTCCTTTATTTTCACTGATAAGAAAGAGCTGGCTGTAACTGATTTCACATGTAATTCTTTTTTAAAATATATTTTTATTATTGATTTCAGAGAGGAAGGGGGAGGGAGAGAGAGATAGAAGCATCAATGATGAGAGAGAATCATTGATGGGCTGCCTCCTGCATGTTCCCTACTGGGGATTGAGCCTGCAACCTGGGCATGTGCCCTGACCGGGAATTGAACTGTGACCTCCTGGTTCATAGGTTGATGCTCAACCACTGAGCCATACCGGCCAGGCATCACATGTAATTATTAGGTTTAATATCCCTGTTATCATTTTTCCCCATCCCAGAAATAATACAGAGAAAGCACAATCATTCAGTTCAGTTCTTCTATGTGCGTAACTCAACTTTTTGTTCCTGCTGGCAACAGTATTTCATGTCTAATAATTAAGAAGAAATAATGGGGCACGCATTTATCTGGCAATGTAGGAAACAAATCAGTTGAAAAACCATGCACTAAATAGCTAAACTCTTCTTAAGATTGGGTCAAAGATCAAGAAAAATATATATTGTTGTTCAAATTGTTGCCCTGTTTAGCAAAATCTCTGTTTGGAAGCAGCATATTCAGGGAAAACCCTCTGACTTGGCTTCTATTCCTGTTGGCTCACTATGAGATATTGCTTCACTTTTCAGTATAAACTCTCCTATCTGCACAAGAGGCATTTGATGGTGATCTTCCCATCAACAAGTATTTATTAAGCGT
The DNA here is from genome assembly GCF_000147115.1 of Myotis lucifugus. Lineage (NCBI taxonomy): Eukaryota > Metazoa > Chordata > Mammalia > Chiroptera > Vespertilionidae > Myotis > Myotis lucifugus. Next base: position 222,430 of record NW_005871264.1, on the reverse strand, counting down.
CTATTTTCGTGCGCCACTGTACTAGGTACTATGCTAAGATGCCTACCCAACAGAGATATGGAAAAGATCTATGAGATAACAAAATGTTTTAAATAACCTTGAAGGAATGGAACAGTGCCAAGCCCAGAATTTAAAGATTCATAGGGATAAAGATGGGCCTTCACAGCTTCTTTTATAATTTTAAATTTATTTCATTGGAGATCAGTATTAATCCCAATAGAAAAGAGTTAGCATTGCACAGAGAGAAAATGTTTCAGGGCCTGGAATATAAATACAGATTATAAGGTCTCAGAGGTGGTCAGGACATAGAGAAAGTCTGGATAAAATAGTTGTAAATTTATCATAAACACTGGCAAAAAAAAAAATGAAACTGAGCAAGATCATTACATATGAAGAACACTATGATGGTTCTGCTCCAGTTTCCTTATCAAATTCTCTGCCTTTCTCCACCCTGCTCTATGTCCTTGGCAGCTGACCCCTGGGGACTACATCACCTCATCTCTCTTGCTACTGCCTTCCGGTTGAGTTTGGCTAAAGAGAAGCACCGGCAGGAGGTCAGAAGTTAGAAGGAAATAGTGCCTGGGTATTTCTTCCTGGAACCCTGTCTTCTTTCAGTGGGTCCCTGGCAGGGACTGTAGCCTCCACTAGGTTCTACTGGGTTCAAGTAGCACTACTTCTCCCCTTGCCCTTCAGATCTAAGAGTGGTAACAGCTTCCCACTCTTGCTGGTCTCTGGGTGTCTCAAAGTCTCATTTGTTCCTTTAGCCTGCCCACATCTCTGTAAATAGTCACGTGTTAAACAGTCTTCACTGGAAAAGTCTGGGGTAAATGCTGTTTCTTACCAGGACCATAACTAATGTATTCATGTAACAATTTTTTAAATAAAGATCCTTAATGTAGACACAAAGATATTTTACACATAAAAAACAAAAATACCTAAGTCTTTGAATCAACCTCCGCACAAGATGTTCCTGAGATGTTTGGATTTCATTTCTTTGAGTTTCTGGAAATGTTCACACAGGGGCATTAAAATTCTCTTTTGAAACCATTTTAAAGCTGAGAACTCATTGTGAGAATATATCTTGGGAGGGTCAAAATACTGCAGAGAATACTTCACACATTGTCCTTTCCTTTATATGGTTGATGACATGCATTTTAAGTCAGAAGAAAGGAAAACATTCAGTAATTCTGGCTTTTCTTGGGTAATAATGGGTTTTGCAGGTCTGGGGAGAGAATTTTATTTAAAAGGTCTGAGCACATATGGATCAGAGCTTTGTGTCACACAGAGAACCCAATGAGGTATCGGCAATCTGAAATCTGGGAGGACACTCATTTGATCCAGAGTTGACCTTTTGTGACTCACTTTACACACACACACACACACACACACACACACACACACCGCGGTATTAACAAACATACTACCAAATGGGGAGTTGTAAATGAGTCCATTTCCTGCAAATAAGATTTTAATGAGTCTCTCTAGCTGGTCACATACCAACACAGAATGATAAAATGTTGATTGTTGATCCCCTCCCACTAATGATGTAAATCCTGGTCAGTGTTCTTAGAACAAACCAAATTTAATTTTAGTTTACAAAATCATCATGGAACAGAAAAAAATAGGTCAAAATAAGCCTGTGTCTGGCGGTGGTGACAGGGACTTCTGCACAAAGCGAAATCGCAGCAGAAGCCCATCCCCACTTGATCTAGTGGCGTGGCAAACATATTTTCTAACACTCATGCTTCATTTGGCAGTCTTGGGCTAACTGATTCTTCTTGAGCTTAAAAACTAGAACATTGAGGGGGGTTAGATACAGAGGAAGTTCTATTCCAACCTTCTCTCCATGGGCCTTGGAAGTTCTACAGGGAAAAACATTAGTTTCCTCCCCATAATTGTATCCGTTCTCTTTTTTTCTGAAGGTATTGATGTGCAGGAAGGGCACAAGGGGTATAGATATGACTAGAAACCAGTGAGCAGGAGATGATGGAAGAGGAAGAAATGGGAAAACCAGCTTTTTCCCTCATTGCATTGACTATTCCTCTCAAGGAAAACATTCCAAGTTTCAGTAGTTTTAACTTTTAGCTTTTTTTTAATTGTTGAAAATATTACAGATGTCCCCTTATTATTCCCCATTGATCCCCTCCACCCCCACCCCGTGACCCTCCCTCTCCGCCCAGCCCTTCACCACAGTTGTCTGTGTCCATGGGTTATGCATGGTTAATCTCTCCTCACCCCTTCACCGCCCTTCCTTCTGAGATTCATCAGTCTGTTCCATGCTTCTATGTCTCAAGATCTATTTTGTTCATCAGTTTATTTTGTTCATTAGATTCCACATATGAGTGAGATCATGTGATACTTGTCTTTCTCTGACTGGCTTATTTCATTTAGTATAATACTCTCCAGGTCCCTCCATGCTATTTCAAAGGGTAAGAGATCCTTCTTTTTTACTGCTGCATAGTATTCCATGGTATAAATGTGCCATAGCTTTTTTATCCACTCATCTACTGATGGGCACTTGGGCTGTTTCCAGGTCTCAGCTATTATAAATTGTGCTGCTCATTATGAACATACGGATGCATATATCCTTTCTGATTGGTGTTTCAGGATTCTTAGGATATCTTCCTAAAAGTGAGCTTACTGGGTCAAATGGCAGTTCCATTTTTAATTTTTTGAGGAAATTCCATACTGTTTTCCATAATGGTTGCACCAGTCTGCATTCCCACCAGCAGTGCACGAGGGTTCCCTTTTCTCCACATCCTCACCAGCACTTGTCATTTGTTGATTTGTTGATGATAGCTCTTCTGACAGATGTGAGGCGATACCTATTGTCATTTTAATTCGAGTCTCTGATGATTAGTGACTTTGAGCATTTTGTCATATCTTTTGGCCATCTGTATGTCTTTAAAACTTTAAAACTCCAATGATACCATTCTTTTAGAACTTAGCCTGTTGTTTGCAACATCTCTCATTGCTCCCAAGATTAAAGAAAATGAAGGGGGATAAGAAGAAAAAGATGGGGTTGAACAATATTAATATTTTTTTAATTTTAAGTTAATTATTTATGGATTAATTTATTCAACAAATATGTACTAGTCACCTATTATAAGCCAGGTAGTAATATAGACAGTGTCGATCCATGGGTAGAACAATACTAATTCCCTATCCCCAAGGAGCTTCCTTTTGAGTGGGGGAAACAATAAACTGCAAGTCAAATCCATATATAATCTGATGTTTGGTATCATAAATGTTAATATGTTAATATGAGACTCTGTACCAAGAATTTACTTATACACAGCTTATCTACTTCTCAAAGCAATTCAAAGAGGTAGGTTTATTATATTTTTCTTTTTTTCTGAGAAGACATATTCAAGCAGAAAGGAATTTTCCCCAGATCTTCCTAGATGGAGCTGAGCTCAGGTCTGCTGGGCTCCCAATGTGTAGACAACCGGGTGGGTGCCTTTGACCTCCCCCTCAGCCTACCCGCATTCTGCCTATCCCAAAAGCGGCCCTCTGCAAAGGTCTCAGAGTACTTCCGGCTGGTAGAATTCACTGGGCAATTAGCCACATGGGAGCTGACATCTCTTTTCATTTAGATGTCATAGAAATATTTTATTTTTACTTAGCTTAATTAAAAGCTTGATTATGATTACAATTTTTGTAAATGCCTTGAGGGTCAGAAATATTGAAAAGCTTTTTATCTTGGACACTGTGGGAATGCTTCTTGAGCCAACAGTACTCTCTATTATACAATCTCTTCTTTTAGGCCCCAGCCACCGGTACCTCTCTCTGAGGCACAAGCCAATGGAGTCCACACTCCATTCTTCTGTATGGTCTTTCCTTATTGTTCAGCAGATAGGTATATTTCCTCTTCATGGAGGCTTTTGGAAGCCAAAAGCTTCTATTTGCATAGTCTATGCAACCATGTTGAAACTCCATTGAATTAACAAAGTTGTAGTTTGAGGTAGAGAACTAAAGAAATGAAAAATTTCCTGGCTCCTATTTGTGTAATATCTCCGTGATGCAGGACAAAAAAACCATCCTCTGTTTTCCCAGCTCTGAATCAGTGATGGTCATAATTTGAATTTAAAACCAAAATAGGGTAATTTGGAAGTTGTGGAATATGAGGAAATTATGGATTGAATCAAAGAGTTATATTCCTCTGAGGAAACTGCAGGTGGGAAAAACAATAGATTTGAGCTTGGTTTTGAGGATTAAAAGGGGAAATTTCCTTTTAAGAAAAAAACATAAGCAGTATGTTACTCAAAGATGTCCACCATATGGATTTGAATGGATCCACTTTCAGAGAACAGTGACATCAGAGAGCAATTCCCAACTTCTGAAGTTCTGTGAGCCCAGGAAGCAGGGGGAGCTTAAAATGCCCTGAAATTAATTTTCCTGCTTTTATGATTTTAGCGAGTGTTTTCATTTTAGTATTGATACCCAGAAGCAGTTTCTCAAAGGACCATTTTTAAAAATCAAATAAGCAAATGACACTATTCATTTACTTGAGTGACTAGAAAATGAACTTTAAAATTTGCTGAATTGTGTCAAATTCAAATGACCAGGATCAAATTTGCATATATTCAAGTCAACTAGGAGCTTAACTCAAAAATTATTGACTTTGAAGTCTGCGTTTAAACAAGCTACAGGAAGAAACAGTGGTAAAATCTGAAATCAACAGCATGAAAATGTTTCACTTTGTTTCACTTTTGTCCCTGAATTGCTCTGAGATTTTTGATAAATCTCTATTTGACTTAGTTTATCCATTTCTAGCTATTATTATTATACTCATAAGCTCTTTCCACATTTGGCATATTGCCAGGACAATGCAAAGTTCTATTAATTAGTATAAGTTCCAATCATAGTCCCAGCAGGAAATTTATACATTATCTAGTCCATTCATCTCAGTTGACTGATAAAACGGAGAAAAAACATTTTCCATGATACAAAGAGATATAGTGGTAGAGATGCCCACAACTGTAATTCCTGAGTCCTCCATTCCAGCATCTTCTCCCATCCACTCTTTTTCCTGGAAAATTACCCTCTCCAAATGCCAGGAACCTTCTCCTGTGTCCTCCTGCCAGCCAGGACCTGACTAACTGGATATAGGTTGGAGTTAAGGATGGAAAAGGATCACGGGCATTATTGAGGTGTGGGATTTACCACAAATCAAGGTCAAATGCAGATGAGTTGTTTGAATTGTAAGTTGTTTATCAGTTATTCACAGTCCTCCTTCCCTTCCTTAGAACAGAGATTGACCAGTGACACCAGTCATCAGTCTACATTTTTTAAGCCATAATTGTTCCACTATGGAACAGTAAGTATCCTCATTGCTTCTTCATCACATTTACAGATATTATGGGCCTTTGCTGGACCAAAGTTCTATATGAAAGAGGCTTTAATTTGAGGGGGGGCAAGTTCATTCACTTACCCACCTCCAATTATTTGCATACACAATACTGTCCTCATAAAACTTATAGCAGTAGACATTTTAAGATTAAAAAATGTAGTTTTTCAATTTAAACAAATTCCTAGGCTGCCGGTTAGTAGCAGCTACACGTTCTTTCTGAATTCACTGGAAAGAGAAATCCTATTAGTTTAGTGGGAAAGGCATCACTGGGGTTTTCCGCTGGCATTCTAGAAGGAAGCATGCGAGATTTCAGACAATACAATCGGTCTCTTCCAGCAAGAAGGAACTAGTACAGCACCTAAAAGTGGTTGGAGGCAAAGTTCCGGAGAGAAAGTAACATAGGCAAGCCTTCAATCAGTCCTAGGGGACTGTTCGTCTCCCTTTGGTTTATGAAGCTGGAAGAAAAGCAAAACAACAGAAGCTATGTCCCGCCCACTGCTCTGGGAACTTCTGCTGCAGGGTGATGGCATTCTTCCCCGTCTCTGCCTTGGCTTCCCTTATTTTGGGGGGTGAGGTGACTTGCCTCTGGAATTCCTCTAGGCACAATGAAAGTATTTACTAAAATGTCTCCTTATGAATATGAAATTTTTACTTTCATAATGGTGCATGACATTTTTATTTATGAATACGAGATGTTGACTTATGAATATGTAATGTGCCATTCTCCACAAATGCCTGCCCGCATTTAGCGCTGCTGTTTCTCCCCTGTTTCCTCTGGGAGACCGACTGCTTTGGCCTCTTTCCAGCAAATGATGCCGCCAAGCGCCCGATCCCCTCAGGGGTTAGTCACCCCCTATGTTTTTCAACCCAGTCTTATGTTGGCCAAGCAGGTCTGCCTTCCAGCCAGCTCAGCAAAAGATAAAGGAATAGAAGCAATTAGTGAAGGAGCTTGAGAGGCAGGTGAGACTCAGTATTCCATTCTTAACAGAGAAACTCACTCTTCAAACCTGGGACAAACTTGAGGACATTCAAGAGGACGTGAATGCGTAAATATCTAAGCTTTATGCTTTGAGGTGTGGGATTTACCACAAATCAAGGTCAAATTCAGATGAGTTGTTTGAATTGTAAGTTGTTCATCAATTATTCACCCTAGCAGTAGTTCTCAACCTTCCTAATGCCGCGAGCGACCCTTTAATACAGTTCCTCATGTTGTGGTGACCCGCAATTTCATTGTTACAAATTGAACATAATTAAAGCATAGTGATAATCACAAAAACAATATGTGTTTTCCGATGGTCTTAGGTGACCCCTGTGAAAGGGTCGTTCGACCCCCAAAGGGGTCGCGACCCACAGATTGAGAACCGCTGCTATGGCAACTCTGCAAAGTTGAAGCATTGTAACTCTGGAGCCGCGGTTTGATAAAGGGTAACTGTAGTTACTTTAAGATGAAAGGGTGTGGAATGATTCGGGGCCCCCTCGCGATGATTTGGCACGTTTGTCTCTTAGGAAGAGAGGTTTAGATGCAGATGTGTGTCCCTAACGGAGCCTTTCTTTCACACGCGTCAAGTATAAATAGAACCACTTAACAACTACCAAGGCGTGAGCCAGCCTGACGAGGGTTTTCTGAGTTTGAAGTGCCTGTTTTGCTCTGTTCCTGGGCAGCGAGGAATGGAGATGGGGCTTTCCTGGACTCTGTGCTGTCAAGAACCGGCCTAGGGCTGGCCTCCTGCGCTCGGAGCAGAGCGTGTGAGCGCACCCGCGACCTCATGGTCACCCCAAGAGAAAGCACTGCCCGGATCAAAATAGTTCTGTTTAAATCCCGCCCGGAGAAACCGTCCTGCGGGTGATCGTTGGTGGCGTCAGACTTGTGCGTGCCTTTCCTTTCCTTTCCTTTCCAGGGTCAATCCCTCATGTTTAAAGTAGGAGACTCTCAAAGTCAGGAAACTGGTCAGACGTCCAAACTCAGCGGTGACGCGGGGCCCCTGTGAACCGGAAACAGGCGTTTGCAGTCCCTTTCCAGCGCGGTCAGTTCCAAATCCCCACCTCTGATGCTAGGGGGTCGGCTGCTGGTCCAGACTCTAACCTGGGCAGGGTCCATGGACAGTTCACCGAGGTCACTTTTATTTTTTGTTTTGTTTTTTTTCTGTTTCAAGAGAGAGTTGGATGAATAATGTTGGCACTTTTTCAAGAGGCTGGTCAAGGGAGAGGAAAGAGGAAAAAGTAAGACTGTTTTCAATTCATCAAACTGCTCCTGATTTCAGAATAATAAACACAAGTCTGTTTCCTTGATTATTTTATAAATAGCAAATATTTGGGTAAGGAATTTGATAAGTGCTCAGACTATAGGAATTGTTTACCAAAATGATGCATCAGTTAAAAAAAAAATCAACAATCCCCCCAAAAAAAGCCTTGAGTATGTCTGTGAGATTCGACGGTCTGGTTCCCAAGGTCCTTAGTCATCATTTCCCTCATCTTTTGAACGTGATCAAAGCAACACAGGGGCCTCGGAGGGGAAAGATTGGTTCCATTATGCAAAAGGCAATAAGGTAGTGCCCTTCCCAGCAGTTAATAGACAGGAATGTTGTAAAATACCGTGTGGTTTTCAAATACCAAGGCGGAAGTTTTCTGGTTTATAACCTTCCTAGTCATCTCGACCGGCCTCCTGGCTTTCCCAGGCATTGCTAACTGATTCCATGCTGAACCAAACTGGTTAGGCTGCAAACCTGCTGCCCTAAGTCAGCTGGCCCTCCGCCTGCTACTTAACTCGAGTGACCCTCAGAGCCACCAGCCCTGGGCCTCTCCTCCAAACCCAGCTAGAGTTCTGGGATTTCCACAGCCCCCGAGTTTACTGTAACAGCCTCCCAACTGAAGTCACTGACCCAAACACGCAGAAAATTGCATTTAAATGAGCAACGCATGCCCTGAGGAAAACAGGAGGGAAGATATAAACTGTGGTCACTGCATTCTTCCGATATTTAACATTTTTAATGGAAATATTTTGTTCACTTGGATTTCTGGGAAAGTTAGATGGGAAAATGCGTCTGAAGTTCTTGTAAGTAGGGTATCGGGTTTTTAAATGAATTATTACCAAACAAAGAGTAATGAAGCGATGTTTTATTTTGTTTGTTCAATGAATATTTTTGTGAGCACCTATCATGGCCGAGGCCGAGGCAGGTTCTGAAGAAGAAATGATGATGAACAGGAAGGGTCTGGTTCAGATGGCTTATCAAGGATGGAAAACACAGACAACTGGAATGATGGTTCTCTCAAGGTGAAGAACCTCCTTACTGTGGAAAAAGAGCATCCCAAGTGAACTATCCATCTCGCAGCAGCATTAGGAGCCTCCCATGTCTTCATATTTGGTTTTCCAACCTAGAACCTCAAGAAGTTAGAGGCCATTAAAGCCCACACCTCAGCAATGCTCTGCCTGATGGTTCCAGAGGCCTTGAGTCCCAAAGACCAGCTCAGTGCTATTTGTATGTGGGAGAGGTTATTCTTTCTGCTGCTGGAGCATAAAATTCCTTGTGAGGAAAGGAATTTATGGGGCTCCAGCCATGCAGCAGGGGTCCCCTAGCCCTTGAGACAGGATGAGGTGGTTTTGGTGTGGTCATCTCTCTTGGAATGCCTCCTGGATCAAGCTTGTGAAGTTAGCCCCCAATCCTCGATCAAGAAAATACCTGCTTTTAACCACATTTGTTTCAGGGCCTTTGAGTTACTTGATACCTCCTTAATCCAAATCACAGATTGTTCTAGGAGATACAAGGACTCAGAACAGCTTAACTGCGGCACTGGCAGGAGAAGACTCTGTCCAGTTTATATACCCAGCCAGGATGAAGCAGGAGTCTCAGGCAGCCCAGAAGAGGAGAGCTAATGACAGATGGTTTATAAAAAGAGGCTTCCAGGCAGCAGTCTTATTTTCATGATGGAGACTTTTAACATGATAGACACTTAATTCATTTGCCCAAGAAAATGATTGCATTTAGAAAATATTTTTTCTTTTGAGGAGCTTAAAGAAAACACACCACTGCATCAACGACTAGTTATAGTGGAGACTTTATGGGAGCCTGACATCATGCTAACTATTTAAGTGGCATTCAAGACAGCTTTCAAATTTTGTAAAACCATGTTATTCTTATACAATACCTTTTATTTGAACACTTATTTTCCCAGTACTTCTGCAAGGGTGTAGATAATTTATGGCTTATTTTATGGGTAGAGAAACTAAAATGGCTAACCATTAACAGGTTGTGTTTTCTCAAAGTTACCAAGTAGGTAATTAGAAGACTTAAAAAAACAATCCAAGACTGCAAATTCCCCTGTTTCTTGCCCTTTCCCCTTAGACCTTTACACCTTAGTCGATCCTAAGTGCGATGCCATAAGATTCTAAGAAACCCTGTATTAAGGACCTCAGTAGACTATTGCCTCATTAGCATCATAGAATATTTTGATTGGATGCTTGATAGTTACTGTGTATGAATTTCTTGCAAATTTAATACTGCTCTGAAAGTAAGGCAAGAGGGACTCTTGCCCTGGTCCCTTAGCTTTAGAGGACACCACATGCCACAGACACATGTTTATTAACCAACACATGGGTGTTTAGTACTGGCACACACAGCTCATACTCCTACACATCTACCCTGATGGTTACCACTGTTAGGGCCCCAGAGGAACACTGTTGAATGTCTCTTGCTCTATGTCCTCAGGACAAAAGGACTGTGACCAAATGCCATTAAGACTTGTGGGCAGTGCCACTGCTGACACCAGAGATGGGCACTGCTTTGGAATGTGGGTAATATTAGGTAGCAGGAGCACTGAAGACAAATTAGTTAACTTGTCAAGTCCTTCCTTCAACTTGTAAAATCAACTATTGCTTCCTAGTAGTGCTAAGCTTTTGTTGTTTTCTTGCTCCTCTTCAAGTTCCAATTGGTGTTCCTAGATATACTCAGGAGTGAGTGAGATATTCACCGTAATTGCAGATGGTGGCTGAGCAACATTTTATACTATTAGACACTTTGTATTACTCCTAAATTTGTACATCTATAGGGATAAATGTACCCTTAGTGAATCATGATATTGATGATTTGTTTGAACATAAACATTAAAGCATATATTAAATAAACCTCAATTCATACAACAGACTCCACAAATACTATATGTGGACCTGTTCATGAGTTATTATTATGTTACTGTGGGGCCTTGGATAGGTCTTAACTTCTCTAAGCTTCTGTTTCCCCATTTCTAAAAGAAAAGTATTGCACTAGATGCTATCTAAAGTCTCCTTCAGCTCTAAAAAGATTTTTAAATGATTCTACTCATTTATAAATATATATACTTTTTATAAACCTTATATAAATTCTACCATAAACATTACATAATAGCTACTATAAACCTTATATAACCTGCTATGACCCCTACAAACTTTGTGTAAAAATATAAACCCTTCTTACTAGTATTCCTCATTTTGCCTATTTAGCCTCATATATTCATTCATCAGGCATTTATACAGTACCAAATATATGACAGACATGGTGTTCTACTTTGGATAGGAACACAGCAATGACTAAGTCACAGTTTATTATGTGCTCAAGCATCTCAGAGGCCAGAAGGCACATAATTAGATTAACAGGCTATACTAGTAATAAGGCCAGTGGATGAGGGCTGGGCCTACAGAGCACTGGGTCCCTTATCTTCCCTAAAGGATGGTGGGCTAGAGGAGGATCATTGGAGAAAGTAGTATGTGAGTTGACTCTTTTTTTTTTATTATTGATTTCAAAGAGGAAGGGTGAGGAAGGAAGAGGGAGTGAGAGGTAGAAACATCAATGATGAGAGAGAGTCATTGATTGGCTGCCTCCTGCACACCCCACACTGGGGATTGAGCCCACAACCCGGGCATGTTCCCTGACCGGGAATTGACCCGTGACCTCCTGGTTCATAGGTTGACACTCAGCCATTAAGGGTGTGAGTTGACCCTTAATGGATGAGCCACAGTGAACCCAACTGAGAGAAGGGGGAGAACACCTCAGGTGGAAAGGGCAGCACAGCAAAGAGCAAGAAGCAGGAGGAATGCAAGCATGAGCATCTAGCATGAGCATCTAGCCTGCGGCAAGGGTGTGTGGGGTGGAACCTGGAACAGCCAGCAGGCACTGGGAATCAGAGATGGACTTGATTCTGTAGGTGATGGGAGACTCAAAAGGTTATATATGAATAGGGTAATGACATAATAGACTTAGGTGGGAAATGAATCTATTTGACAATGGTCTGAAGGTTTAAATTAGTGGAGGTCAGTTTAGAATCAGAGGAACAAGTTGGGGACTGCAGACATAATTCAGGTGAGAGATCCTGAAGGCCCAGGGTGGGGCAATGACAGTACAAATGGAGAAGAAGGGTGGGATGAGAGTCATATTTAGGAGAATGACATGGATCCATTTAGGTAACAACCAAATTCAGAGTGTCCATTCCTACACAGGTCCATTTAATTCTTCCAGCAGTACAAAAAACAAAACAAACAACAACAAAAAAACTTTACCTACTTCAAGGCTACAGCTTTGCATTCTTAAGCTAGCATGTGCCACTTGTTTTAGACTCTAACATGCAAGCTGAAAGAGGGACTTGGATGCCACACATTCTAAGAGGCTCATTCATGGGTTTTCATCCGCTTTGGAAGCTGTGAGTAAATCATTTGCAGTCTCACTTTGTCATCCCTTATGCATTGTAAAAGTGCTTGTGTGGAGGGGAAGGTTGCACCATGAAATAGGACTCATGCCATCCACCACATAGGTTTTCCGATTTCAACAGAGGGAGCCTGTTCACAGCCAGGAACAGCAAGCAGTCGCTTCAGTTTAGGCATCTGCAACTCTGCGCAAATGAGTCAGAAGCAGAGGGTTAGGTTTTCCTTACGAAAGGCAGATGCCTTTAACATTCAGGGGGCACATTCTTGGCGTAAATGGGGTAAGATTGCCCCAAATTCTCCAGAAAAGAAAACTGAAGGTGGTTGGTAAGATCTGGCCAGCCCAGAAGGCAAGGGTTCCACCAGGGAACCAGCAATTGCCCTGGGAAGCTCCAAAAGGGAACGAGGACCAGTCCCAGCTTGAGCTCTGATGTACAAATGGCATTTACTGGGCCTGTGATTTACACAGATTTATATAAGATGGAAGATAGTTTATGAAATCTGTTCCTACAATTACATTTCCTAGGGATTAGACTGTCACTCTTCTCAGACACTCTGGCACATACTTTTATGTAAAAAATTTATATAGAAATAAATAAAAGAGAATGATCAGCTGCCAATTTGTATGAGCTTTTCCATACAGAGGCTCACTGTGCCAATTCATTCTGATTTATGCACCAATTGCCCGTAGCCAGCTGGACAACAGTCATCTTAACTCCTTAACACTTTTAGAACATTTTAAGAGTAAGCCCTAATAAAAGCCTTCCTTTCTACTATCCCTGTCCTTTGGGATGAGAAAATCCCCCACAGAAATTGTGCACATTTTGCAAAAGCCATAAATCCTAGAGGTGACATTTTAATCAGTGCATAATAAATGTCTCGTCATAAGTTACAGGCTTTCTGGGATGTGTTGACCTTTGAAGTCTTGCCAATAGGTAGGTTTTCTCTCTTATTCAAGGCTACCATATATTGGTTTTAATTTCTATTAACCCCAACATTATAATTAAAATTCTTCTGAAATATTTGGCTTTTTTATAGCCTGAGATGATGCTCAAACTTGGTGACATGAATCACTTTATTTTCCTAGCACTGAAGAATGAAAAAACAAATATCACATTCGGGAAGGGGGACACATTTAAAGTGAATCTCTTAAAAAATTGTAATGTGCATAAAAGGTCTGGGGCTGTGCTGAAGGGAAATGAATGCCACTCATTTTCTGTATTACACGTTTCTGTAACATTTGACTATTTTTTCAGTGAGCATGAATTGGCAGTCAGAAAAAAATATTTTTTAAAATAAGAAAAACATAGTGATATGCTTTATGCCAAACAACCTCAGCTAATTCTTTTTCATTTGAGTTGATAAAAATAATTTAGGGAATATTATGGTTACACACACACACACACACACACACACACACACACACACATTCAGAAGTCCCCTCTTATCCACAGGGGATGTTTCAAGATCCCAGTTGATGCCTAAAACCACAGATACTACTGAACCCTATATATACTGTTTTCTCCTATACATACATACCTATGATAAAGTTTAATTTATAAATTGGGCACAATAAGAGAGTAACAAAAATAACTAATAATAAACTAGAACAATTATAACCATTTACTGTAATTACTTATGTGAATGTGATCTCTCTCTCTCTCAAAAATACCTTATTGTGCTGAACTCATCCTTCTTGTGATGATATGAGATGATACAATGCCCACGTGATAAGATGAAGTGCGGTGAATGACACAGGCCTTGCGAGTAGTGTTAGGCTACTACTGACCTTCTGATGATGTTTAACATGCATGTATGGCTTCTCTTTGGCATATCTGAATTTCCAGTATCACTATTCTTGCACTTGGGGCCATTATGAAGTAAAATAAGGGATACTTGGACACAAACCCTGCAATACCATGACAGTCACTATGATAACCGAAGTGGCTACTAACAGGTGGGTAGCGTATACAGTGGATACACTGTGTACACTGGACAAAGGGATGATTCACATCCCTCGTGGGATGGAGCTGGATGGCACCAAATTTCATCACGCTACTCAGAGCATCATGTAATTTAAGCCTCATGAGTTATTTATTTCTGGAATTTTCCATTTAATAGTTTTATACCTCGGTTGATCTTGGGTAATTGAAACAGCTGAAGGTGAAATCGTGTGTGTGTGTGTGTGTGTGTGTGTGTGTGTGTAAATCTTTGGGGGGGAATGGGGGTAAAGGACCATAGCATATATATCCACCAAGTACTAGTTTTTCCAAATCCCTGTAATTCTCTTTTGCCCTTTAATGTCCTAAATCAGGGAGGATTTAGCATGACTCTCAGGCTTTGTTTGGAGCAGTCCCTTTGTGGCGGGGTCATAGGGAAAGGCCTGGATGAGATGCAGTCCAGCAGTGGAAACTTAGATGCTGTGTGAGTCACTTGGCCACCTTCCCATAGCCATACCACTGGAAAAGGATATTTAGTTAGTCTGATGGGCGAAAGGCCCTTTCTGTCCATAACCCTTACTCCTGACCTTGTACCCAAAAATCTTTGCTATCTTGTGGGCCTCACTGAGATGTAGCAAGCACCTTCAGTTTTCATTTGACGTGTGGAGCACTCATTTGAAGTTTTTCATTTTGAATTGGCCTGAATCTGGGTCTCAGACCCGCAGAGTGGCAAGCTCTTACATGGTGGAGATGGCCTCGCCAGACGTGTCTGTACTTTCACTTCCCACCCAGATTCCTGAGTACAGACCAATGGGAGATTGCGTCAGCTTCGCCAAGGCAGACCAATTAGACAAGCCTGAAATCCCCTTGATGACACAGCGTGCATGAAAGCCTGTTTGTACCATATCACATTGCTAAATTTAGATGGAGTCTGGCGATTTTGCAGAATGAGCTCTTGAAAAGAAGCAAAGAGGCAATCCAAGGATATGGGGAACCTGCCTGGGCTGGTAAGGTTTTACTTATTTTGTAATGCAAACAGAGGAGGAGTTAATTCCAACCTCAGCCAGTTGCAACAGAGTCCTGATTTCTGTGAAGTTCTCTGGAGAAGGAAGTGCCTTCTAGGTGCAGGGAGCTGACGTCTGCCAAGCCCACACAAGATGTAAGCTGAGCAGGGTAATTGGTGTCCTGACAAACAAGTCAGTTACCCAGCACTCAGTTACTGACAATATCATGCACATGCTCCTGGCAAATAACACACATAGGGATCAAACCAAGTATCCCCAAAGGAACAACACTCCATAGCCAAAGTATTAATAGTACCAAGGATGTCCTTCATGTTACTAATGTGGTATTTAGAACACTACATCAGGTAGACCTTTTAATTAGCATAAAAATATTCTAACCCTACGAGGTGTTGAGTTCTATAAACTGTGAATTTAAATGTGTTCAGTAGTTGGTACCAGCAAGAGCAACGTTATCCGTTTAAGACACACTACCTGGTATTTTGGAGGATGTCATAGGTTCTCTTTTTCATGTAAAAAAAAAAAAACACCTATCAGAGTATGTTACACATTTTCTTTTAGAAGAGCCAATCTTCTCCAGAGTCTTTCCAAATATTTTAATTTACAGCACAGAGTCTTTCTGCTCATTCGGAACAATGGGGCTTGAGAGCTACAATCTAAGGTGTACTTAAAACGTTTCACATGTTGGCACCTCACAGTGCTTCATCTGATAATGAGTTGATAGATAACATCTCAGATGGATGGAGAGAAGCACAAGTAAGAATTGGGCTACATGTGGAATTCCAAGCTGCTTTGGAAGACACGGAAATCTAAGTCACCCTAAGACAGTGGTTCTCAACCTTGGCTGCACATTAGAATCACCTGGGAATCTTTTTAAAATTCTGATTTCTGGACCTCATCCTCCGGAAATTCTGTTTCTTTGTTATGGGGTGGGGCCACAACATTAGTAACAAAGAAACAGAATTTCCGGAGGATGAGGCCCAGAAATCAGGATTTTAAAAAGATTCCCAGGTGATTCTAATGTGCAGCCAAGGTTGAGAACCACTGCCCTAAGAGAAGACAGATGAAAAGAAATGAATACAAGACCTCCCATTGTTTTGATAAGGATGCCAGTTACTGGGTTCCTCTTTCCCACCTATCAGTCAAGAAGGCACTGGCCCTGAATGAATACGTGTGCAGTGAAACAGACGGTTTTGCATTCCAGAACCCATAAATTCACCTCTGATTCATAATCTCAAACAAAGCACTGGAGTGATTACACAAGCAGGAAAAGAAATGAGCCTCAAAGAGAAGAAAAAGAAAGGAATTAAATAAAAGATGTAAAAAACAAACCCCCAAGCCCTGTCTTATAAAGAATCATCATAATAAATTCTGTATAATTTTATATCAGTATGTATAAATTATTTTATGTTGATAATATTTATGTTAATAAAGCATAGTGCCTTTACAAATATCTCTTAATTTTCAGTATGCAATGCTTTTAAATATCCTGAAATAGAGATTTTTAGAAATATCCCTTCTGAATTGTTCTGATTTGTCATCTATAACCCAAAGTCCCTAATAATCAAAGTTACTGGTTGCATTTGTAGTTCTTTGCTTCAGCCACCAGTCTAAAATGAGAAGAAACCAGTGTATGGTGAAAACAATTTAAAAATGACTTTTCTAATTAAAAAATATATATCCCCTAATTCTAAATATGAGATGAGTCAAAGGGGGGCATTGCCCAGAAAGAAACACACACACACACACACACACACACACACACAGAAAATAATACTATATCATTAGGCAATTTTGTTCACTTTCCAAAAACAAATGATTCATTCATCAATTCATATACCACCTCTATCACAGGACTTGAATATAGAATTGTATCTACCTTTCAACAACAGCAAAAGCCCCCAAGGTCTCCCACTACCTCAGTTTCCCCTAAGTTTCTTAACATGCTAAACCTGTTTATTACCCTCAAGAATAGCTGATCTTTGGAACAGAGAATATTTCCTTGAATAGAAAAGAAAAAACAACCAATTATTTTTCTACTTTGCTAGAGTCACTCCTCTTGTCCAAGGCTCTCTCCCCTCTCCCTTTCACTGGTAGCTAGCAATACATACATACATACATACATATATAATACATAGATTGTTTTGAAGGAATAATTATTCAAAATCCCCCTATATAGCTGAGTATGGACTAAGATATGGCCTTAGACTTCAGAAGAAAGGCTCTAAAAAATGCAGCAAATAATGACTCAACAATTACCTCAGGGAAAGGCCAGCAGCATTATGTTTGGGGTCTGCTGGCTGTGTTTTACTTAGAGGTGAGGCTTGTTGATAACTTAAGCTTCTTTCTGTCAGGGCTTTTGCCACAGGAGTGGGAAGGATTTTCTGTCTCCACATGTTCTGTGTGACCTCATACTCTCCAGCTTTTGGGTCAAGAAATGTGGATTTTGTGTTATTGAAGTACACAAAAGATAGATAAGTGAGGAGATAATATCAACTTCATATGTATACATAAAGCAAAACCAAAACATGTCAATATTGGCCAATGCTATGTGGTGGGTACATAATTTCTATATGTTTCTATTTTTTTAACGTTTAAAGCAAAGACAAAGAAATCAATAAAAGGAGCTTCATGATTCTACAGAAAAAAAATTTTTTACTTCGTGAATCAATAAAATAAATAGCCTGTGAATCAGTAAGATGAATATCCTTCTGGTGTTCTTTCATAAGGAAAGGTTTTCCACAAGTGTTTCATTCCCAGAACCAAGGCAGACGTTTTTTGCGTAGAGTGTCAGCCAAATGTTTGCTGTTTGAGATCAGGAAATATTAAAGTCTATTTAAGAATACATAAAGGAAATTATACAGTAGGATCAAAAACAAATGAAAAGTACCAACATGTAGAGGAAATAAAAGAAAGAAGTCTGACTTTTAGTCTAAGTTCTGCTAACTTATTGTTTGAACGAGGGTAAGTGTCTTCATTGCATCTGGTCTCAGTTTCCTTATTTTAAAAGTGGCGCTAATCATGCTTTTTGAACTAAT
Organism: Myotis lucifugus; assembly: GCF_000147115.1. Lineage (NCBI taxonomy): Eukaryota > Metazoa > Chordata > Mammalia > Chiroptera > Vespertilionidae > Myotis > Myotis lucifugus. Next base: position 204,410 of record NW_005871264.1, on the reverse strand, counting down.
TTACTGGATTTTTGTGAAGGAAAAGTAGAAAGTGTAAAACTACCTTCAAAGAGCAACGCACTGTTTGAGTACTAGGTAGTTCCAAGGAAAAAATACAGTACTATCTTCTGATTTTCTTCTTTGATGAATGTCATTAATAAAAATTATGCTTAGAGTGAGACTGGAATTAAAAGTATATTCCTAATCTACGCACTCTCTATTACATTGCCACAGGCATCTGGGTGCTTAATGAGTCTTATATGATGGTCATGACCCACCGTCATGCACAAAGAAATCCATTCTCTCAAGACCTGATTCTAGAGTGACTTCCTTTTCCCATGCTCTTCACATCTACATGGAAGAAGGCAGAATGTCCCTGAAGTGTTTGATAGATCCATTTAAATATGATTTAAGTGTGCGGTGATTAATGTTCCCTACGTACGTTCTTTCTAATTTGTAGGCTTTTGAATTGAAAGTGGCCCTAACCATAATCCCGTTGGTCCCCTTTTACATGTAACACACTCTTTCTGAATCTGGTTGGGTTGAACAGTTGTTCAATGGGCGTCTCAGTCACAGATGTAGTCAAGTTCTCAGTTGAGTACAGCAGTCAGTCTAGCATCCTGGGAAAATAGTTGAGCCTGTGTGATTCATGTTGAAATAATGCATTGCTTTCTAGTAAGAGATTCCTTAGGGTTGTGTCTACAGTTTCAGAGCAGATGACTTTTACAAGAACATTTTGCCGAGCAACAATTCCCTTCATAACATTGAGAAACTGAGTTTTCCCAAGCGTATTTGAATAGCATAGGCATTACTGAAGAGTGGCCAAATCCAGTAGTCACCTCACAGAATTTTCCAACTCCTGAATAAGCAATAGTCAAAGCTGAGGTTGAGATTCCATGACTTTCCAATGTGGTTTATGTTCTGAGGTGATATATTTTCCTCCCTGAAGTTTATCACATTTTAAATCTTGGGAATGGCCCCCACTAAGAGAATGTTTTTAACAATCTTGGTAGTTCCTGGGATGCTTTATGTCTTATGACTAAGCAGCAGATTTAAAAACACAGGCATTATGAAGATTCCCAGGTCTTCTCTTAAGGTGCTATGAAAGTTGAGACAAAATTATATGCTCTATCCATGCCTCAGTTTTCTCATCTGAAAAACTGGAGAATAGGACTATCTGCAACACAGGGCTGTTCTCTAACTTCTGGGGGGCGGTGTTTACCAGTAAAAAGTGCTGCTAGATTATCAAGTCAAAATATTTGATACTGTGGGATCAAGAATTTGTGGGGTCAGTCCTGGTATTTGGGCACTTTCGTTTAGGAGAAAAATATTTTAAAATAGGGGAGGTGTGTCATTTAAAAACTCATAGAAAAGAAAAGCCAGCTTTTTGTTGTATTGAGATAATAACTCTGTCAGGATTAGGAGTCAACCTACCTAAAGGAAATGACTAACTTTGGAGATATGTCCAAGAGTATTTGTATCTCACATCATCAACACTGTCTCAAGAGCACACAGATCCATTTGTTGACATTTGGTATCTGAAAAACTAAAGAATGTGGAAGTTTGTGCCTCTGCCTTAGTAGATGATATGTAGTCTAGAAAATAGAACCAGGACCAAATTTCATTGTTCTATGTTCCAGACTTACATGCAAATCCCCACAATTGATATTTTATATCAGGGCTCCAAATAGCATCTCCCATGGACCCTGAGAAGAAAGTGTAAATATTTCCTTAGACACACTTAGCCCCAGCTGCATTTTCTCACCAAGTCACTAGCCAGGGTGGTTGAATTTCTGTGGTATGATATACAACATGAAGTCATTTTATCTTACACAAAATGGTAATACATTGATGAGTGCTCACCATACAAAAGGTACTGCCCAAAAGATAAGCATGGTTCCTCTCTACTCCCCTCCTTGGTGAGGCTAGGTTAGGGGCCACTCCTCTGCACTCAGGACTCCCCTGTGCATTCCATCTTCAGCTGTACCTATCCCACTGTTTGGTAGTTTTGTGCATATGTATCTGTTCACTCACTAAACTGAATCTTACCATAAAGCTAAGCACACAGTGGGTATGCAAACACTGTAAGGCCTCCTTTTTTTTTCTTTGCTCTCCTCTTTCATGAATTTATAAATTTATTCAGAAATTTATTCTTTTATCCAACAAATACTTTTGAGCACTTACGATGTGCCAGCCACCTCAATACATTATTTCGTGTAAGCTTTACAACTCCTCTATCACTCTCCCATTAAAGATAAAGAGATCAAAAGTTAGGTCACTTGCCCAAGTTTGGGGGAGGAGGAGAGGGGGAGGATGAAATCAGGATTTAAAATTAAATCTCTGTGGCATTAACGTCAATGCGTTTGGTGCTATTTCCCAGGCCCAGTTGTTACATAAAAAGCAATGGAAATGAAAATAATGCTTAGAGAAGAATGTGTATGAGCTCTTTATCTGGGAGGAGATGAAGGGCAACTGGAGATACTGTAGAAGGCTTAGGCACAAATGGTGACTGACACACTGAATGACATTCAACACAGCAAGTCCTAATGTGTTTTGCAAACTTTGAAATAACTCGTACAGCGGGTCGGTTCTGTGAACTGGAGATCACTAGAGGAAGATGGAAAAATCCAGTGCCAGAGCCTCGAGGAGAGCAGCAGGACAGTGCAGAGCCTGGGGTGGGGCTCTGGTCAGGGCTGGAAACCAAGGCACAGTTTCAGAGAAAAGATGTTGAAGTCAAAAGTGCCCTTAAGGCTGATCTCTACAGCTGGGAAAGGAGAATTCAAGACTTACAGGAACAGGTACCAATTAACATTTGGCAGGAAGGCAAAAAAGGCCTCAGGAAAATGCCAAGGATTTCATCAGGATAAACTTGTACAAGAATGTTAACTTCAAGAGCACCAGATGGCATTTTCTGAGGTCCTTGGTATTATAGACAGAGATTTCTGATATAGGCATTTCCTCAGAGACAGAGGAAAAGTTGTCCACAGATTTTTATTTGAGGACTGATAAGTGGCACCAAAGGAAGCCACCCACACATGGCCGTGCCTTGTGGAGACATGGAGAAGTGACCCAGACAAGAAAGCCGATTCCTTCCGTCTGCCTGCATTTGTTTTCTTTGGTCTCCGTGAGGCTTACTGGTAATAGCCCGGCTAAAAAAAAATAGCTTTCAATATCTCCTTGAGGAAACACACTTCTCGCTTCTTTTTCTAGAAACTGGAAAGGTTTTCTGCTGTTGTTCTGCCTATCACAGGAAAGAAGGTTGAGATGTTCTCCTGGATAATGTATGGCACAGTGAAGAAGTAGAGAAATTTGTTTTCATTCTTGTTAATAAATAGGCTACATTTTTCAAGATGCTAGAAGTCGGGCATTTGTTTCTCTACTTGATACACAAAGGTCTCCTGAATTTGTGTCCCTTCCTCACTCATTTCCTTTGCTCTCTGCCTTCCCACCCCACCCCCTCAGCCTGCCCAAGCCAAAAACATCTTATATCTTCTTTGTTCCCTTTCTAACTTCCACCTCTCTGTATTCTTCCACATGAGTCCATATGCTTTACATAAAGGCCCATTGTCCAACTGACAGCCACTGTTCTCCTCTCTCATATTCCTCTTTATGAGTCACATCCCCTAGAAGTCCATCTTCCTTTTGGAGTGTCTTTCTTTCTGACTACTTCAGATCCTGAAATAATGAAGAGAATCACAATACCATATTTTCCTGACTTCTTTGTCGCGTAAACAGTCTCAGAAAACTTCCTCTCGGAGATTTTCATCCTTTTCCTTTTGTGATGTCTTTTGAGGGACCGTTGCAAGTCCAAGAGGCAGACAGGCTTTGAGATTTGGCTCCGTGCACTTCCTAACATGTTTGTCAGATTCTTAAATGTCACTTAGGATATGACTGTGGTAGCAGTAATTTTAAAAAAGTGAGATTGTAGTTGATGAGCAAAAAGCACGTTTGTTTATAAAAGGCATTGAAAAGTTCAAATGAGCCCATCCTATTTCAGAATACACATGCCGTGAGAAAGCTCTAGACTAGGGCTGTCTTCCACTGAGGGAAACAGACCTGCTATAGTCTAGACCTAGAACATCCTTCATGGAAGAGAGACAAGAATGACAAATCTGGGTTTGAATCCTAGCTGGTGGCGTTAACTTACAAGTTAACCTCTCAAAGCCTCAGACTTCTCTTCTGTAAAATGGAAATAATACTCAGACTCAAGGCCTTGCTGTGAGATTTAAGTGAGGTAATACATGTGAGTTGCTTGGCATGGTTCCTGCTAAAAGGTGAATGTTCAAATACATTGGAACTGGATTGTTAGATGCCCAAAGGAGCATCTGGAGAGTTTGTAGAAGTTTGGGGAAGCAGACAGCAGCACACAACCCGACACAAAGTAGCAGACATTAGAAACAGATGTGGGGATGCGAGGGTTGGGGGGCTCCATTTCTTGGGAAGGCAACCACCCAGCCCAGAGAAACTGTGGGAACAACAGGGTACTGGAGGTGGCTCAGGCTTCACACCCAAATCAGGAATTCATGAGTGAGGACCAGGTCTTACAAGGCACAAGCCCATACATTGGAACAAGGACTCAAGGTCTTGACTGGAATCTTAGGGATGCCTCAATGGTGAGTTCCCATCAAGTTCCTTAGGTCCCTCTAACTCAGACCGGGATTGATTCCAAGATTAGGATGGGCTGGTGGGGCCCGGGAGTTGACTGAGCAGCACCTTTCCTTAGAAGTCTGACAGAACTATTTCTTTACCTTACATGGTTACCACACAGACGTAAATTTATTGTAAAATGAATCATTGAGAGAGGGCAGTTTGAATTTTCTCCAAGACAGCTGCGTTTGAAAGACTCTTTCCTCAGGAAGAAATTCTTAGGTTTCAATATTCCGTTCCAACCAACAAACTCCAGGGTTTTCTTCCCTTTATCCTGTTTGCCCGAGCCATCATTCTGCTAGTCCTGCTGGGGTCAACCCCTGCCCATAGGAGTTTTAGGCTGCTCCCTAACATGATCTTTAGACTGAATTCATTAACATTCTTTTTGATCCAGAGACATAAAGGTGACAACTAATAGAATGTAAGTGTCTCCTCAAGTGTAATAACTTTTATTAATGTGACAGAGAAGCATCATATTTTTTAAAATACTCATTTAGTATACCAAGTTTGAAAGTGCTTAGCTCTGGTGACAAATAAAGACCAAATCTTAGGCACTTGTTTTTCTTTTTGTTGTTGTTGTTACATGTGTAGGCAAATCAAAATAACACTTTATTGAATGATTACACCCTGGAATATGCACTGAATTGTGGTGAGTTAATACATTCATAGGAGATATTTTAAAGAAGATTTCTTTTGTCATTTCGGTGCTATATTAGATGACTACTTCCTGAAACCCACACAGATGTTGTATTCCTGAGTTTTCTGAATCCTGCAGGCCGAACTTAATCTGTTGGTGGTTGTTATTGTTGTTTTATAATCCCTACAGAGGAACTCCTACCAGGCCCTCCCTGCACACATTAGTCACTCAAAAAATACTGTGGACAGACTGACAAAACATCAACAATGTACGGTATATCCATAATGATTTACTTTTTATTTTTCATGTATTTACTGCAATATTGGGGAAATTGTCCAGTTGACTTTCTCCTATCAAGGAGAAAGAGCTGCTACTTGAAAATCCTGAAAAATCTATGAAATAGGCAAAAGCTAGGTTAGGACAGAGAAGGAGTGAGGGATTGTACTGGGCAAAGAGGCTTAGGTATTTCTTCACAACCGTGCATATTGGAGCAGGGGAGCTTTCTATGGCTGTCAGTCTAAACCAGCCGTGGGCAAACTACGGCCCGCCGGCCGGATCCGGCCCGTTTGAAATGAATAAAACTAAAAAAAAAAAAAAAAAGACCGTACCCTTTTATGTAATGATGTTTACTTTGAATTTATATTAGTTCACACAAACACTCCATCCATGCTTTTGTTCCTGCCCTCCGGTCCAGTTTAAGAACCCATTGTGGCCCTCGAGTCAAAAAGTTTGCCCACCCCTGGTCTAAACCACCGAGTAGAAAGTTTCTTTGCAGGAAGTGTCTAGTGGAATTTCCCAACTGAATGCAGATAATCTAGTAGCTGGGGCAAGTGGAGAGTTGCTAATAGCCTCTGGGTTATGACGAAGAGTGTCCGTAAGTCAGGCCCTTCTTCACTTTCCGGACAAGGCTGGAGGGATTCCAGAGCACCTCCAAAGAAACTTTACTTTTTAAAACTCTACTGCATTGTAGTACTGGAATAAAGGGAGAAAGACATTACCCCCAAAACCAAAAGAGTACAATTCAAAGAGGTCAGTGATGTCTGAAACAATGGAAGGAAGAAATTGCTCCTTGTACTATAGGTTTATCACCATCCATTTTTTATGTCTCTTCTTTTCATGCGTGCTAGTGAACGGGAGCAAATCATATGGCCTCGGTAACACTTTATTTGTTGGATGGGAAGTGAAATAGGCTTTAAGCTCTTTTTCAGTCTCACATACTTGGAGAAGGGGCTGCATTTGGAGAACTTGCTGCTGGTGCTCCAGGGCCCCCCGTGTTCGTGGCTCCAGCTGCTGGGCTCTCCAGGACCTCTACCTGTGGCACCAGCACCAGGAACCACATTGTTCCACCGGGGGGACCCATGGAGAGCCCTCTCATTGGAAAAAAGGCCTCTGTATGGGCTGGGAGGAGTATTGAAAACACCGAGATGCTGAAGTAGGCAAGACCAAGTGATGTATTCTCTCAAAGGGTGAAGAAAAATAAAATAGGAAGGAAAAATTCTTTTTCTCCTCCAAAGGAAACCATAATTCAAATGGTTTCAGAGGCAACAAGTTTCATTCTACTACACTTTTCTGCAATCTGTATTATTTGTGCAAGTCAAGAGGAAAGAACGTTATCCATAGAAAGGCTTTGCAAAGTGAAAAGAATTAGAATTCCATGATCAGATACAGTTACCTAAATCTGCATATTTGGAGTCTACACAGAGACAGAATGCATAGATCTTTGAATATTGGCCTTTAGCTCTAAGTGTATTTGAATATTTACCTCTAGCTCCTAAGTGTATCTGATCCTCCAAAAATTTCCTCCCAGGTTAATTGTTTTAGTGGATCTTATTCAGCCCTTGGCATTGAATTTTCATCTGATCCTTTCCTCTTATGGATATGAGCCCATCAGAGGAGGGATGATTTTATTGGAGAGCAGAGTTCTAAAGCCTCCTAGAACCCTGACCCTTGCTCTCTTTGGCACAAGGCCCCTCTCTTGGCATTTTCCAGCCAGACTTCCTAATTGTCCCTTTGACCTCAATGAGTCAGGCCAGCACAAGTTTAAGTGAACCTCGTACTTCCCAATCCAATTAGCCCAACATAATTTACTATTTCATGTTTTGCTCAAATTTATCCCATTTCTTCTTTCCTCTTTTTTTCCATTATTTCTTACCCCTGAACCTGTATCTTGTTACCCAGGCTCTCCATATCTCCCCTGAACACCCCTTCCCCATTCCATACCATCAGTACATCTCTCAGTATAAGTGTAACTCAGGAGCCTACTAAAGCCTTATCCCCTAATTGTCCCCCCAGGACAACTGAACTGAAGATCACTGTGGGCTATGCCTTATAGAAACTAGGATTTCCAAACCTACCTACTTCAGAAATGTTAAAACTAGATTGAACCATAGAATGAGAAGAAAATGGATCACTCCAGCTGAGACAATAATTATTTCCCCCCCTCCCTGAGGATACTAAATATATCTACTTTTTACAAAATCACCTGACCACAGGACACACTAGTATTTTACAAGATATATGAGAACCCCTCTATCCTCAACATTTACCAAGGTTTGCACCACATAGAAAATCTTCAGTGTCTTTCAGGTCAAACCCAAGAAAACTATGTTTTTTTAAAAAAAAAAATCTTTATCTACTAGTCTAATCTGTTCAGACTTCATCCTTGTGCTATTATATATACTTTATTGTACCTTCTCTTTATTGGGTAAGACATTCTATCTCCTGTGACCATAACACGTTTGCTTCAATTATGACCTTTCATTTGATACTTTCTAATCCCTGGATAAAATGGAGAAATAATTGGGCAAATCTTGGCTGCTCTTATAAAAATTCACAGATGCTGCTTTGAATAAAACAGTTCATAATGGTTTAAAAGAGGCTTTCTACTCTAACTTTCATCTCGGCACATGAAGTGGGTGGTGGGGGAGGGAGGAAGTGGATCAATGGCCAAAATCAAGTTTTGATCCCAGCTCTCCCCCATGCCCCGCCCACAAACACCAGCCAAAGCAAGAACATTTGTCAGCACTTCATTCACGAGCATCATCGTTAAGATTCCACATTCACTTCTGGTATCAAAGGTTTGTTCCAATGGAAATAATTTAGAAGGCGTCTTCTCTGTGAAGAAGTGGGAAGGTCCATTTGGAATCACTGTGATCTGAGCCAATTCCAGGCTTCTGGGTGGGAAGCTCGCTGCAGCCCCCGCTGAGATGGAGGCCAGGGATGTCACCCAGCACCCAGGGAAATGAGGAACTTCAGTGTGTTAGGAAGGAAAGTGAAGAGCAATGTTTTCCCTTCTGACATTTCTCTAACAACTGTGTCTAACCTGCAATGTGGCTCCAATCCTTCTCAGAATTATTATTTTCTTTACAGCAAAGTTCTAAAAACTTGGTTTCTTTTGATTTCCCTCCCCTGGCAGGAAAATGAAACATTTGGGGCCAAGGCATGAAAACATGGTCTCTTGGGAAGAGTGGGGGAAGGCTATTGCTTTCCAGCCCACAAACAGTTGCAGGTGCAAAAAATGTGCGCCCGAAAAAGGGAGGTCTGGTAGAGGCCCCCTTTAAACGGCGGCCTTTTAAGTTCAATAAATCTCTTTGCTCTTCCCTTTGTGAGCGTGTGCTTCCCTCCCACGCTCAGATGCACACCCCAGTCCTCAATGTGGCCTCCAGAAGGAAACTTAGTGTTTGTTGTGAAGTTTTCCGTAATTACATAATCGGTGAAGCCTGTGAGTTTGTGTTGAGGTGGCTGAAAAATGCAAGCCTGAGGATTACAGTAATAGAATTAGATGGCTTCCTGTAAGAGCCAGGAGACTGTTCCCTGGGCTGACTCTGATTGGCTGCCCTCCCAGGCCCTTTCCCTTCCCTGGTGAATCACAGCTCGATGGGCATTTCTGTCCGCCAACCGCCCCGAGGAGATCTGCGGGGTTTGTGTTGTGGGTGAACTGTACATACACATTCGGTGCCCGTTTGATTAAGCAGGCAGGAGCCCCGAAACCAGAGGGCTGTGGTTTCTGAATGCCTCTGTGTCTGTGGGTGACAGAGCCGGTGCTTAGCTTGTCTGGGCCCTAGTACCTTGACTCACCAGCCATGTCTAGAAGCCTTGATTCCTTTGCCTTAGGGTTTTAGGGGCAGGAAGAAAGGAAAGGGGGAAAGACCACGGCCAAGTGTTAGGTGTGTAATAGAATTTGGTCCCTGCAATGCATCATTTCTCATGAATTTTTCCCAAGTCAACTGGATATTGAAGATTATATTGTAAAACACAGACAGAACCAGAAATCCCCTTTTATTTGCCTGCAGTGATATTGCCTTAGAATCCGCTTTCCAAGTACCTAACAAGCCTTTGAAATGATTATTCATGTGCTCATCAAGCCCCCCTCTCCCCCCGGCTGTTCATTTGTGTGTGTAGACTAGGATTTTTTTTAAAGCCCAGGCAGAGATGAGACATCAGATGATTGTTTTGAAAATAACTTCATCATATAGGAAATCTTTACATAGCTACCTTGTGATTTAGCTCGTTTCCATGGAAACCTCACCAAAAGACAGCCAAGGGGTAGCTATGACATTAAAAAAAGATGACCAGGATGGAAAGCTCTCCTTTTATTTTGTTCTGTTATAAAGAGCTAGAACCTCAGATTCTATAACTGATGCCAGAATTTAACATTTGCTTTTTAAAAAGCACAAATGGGAAGACAGGTGGGTCGTAAGTGGAAACAGTATACATCTAATTTTTAGGAGAGTCAGGACTGGATGGATTGCCAATTACTATATTCAGCAAACACAAAATCCCTCTCTGGTGCAGACTTGATCAGGCTCGGATCCGCACGTACACATTTTCCAGAGGTCCCTGTTCGCTCTGTTGCTCTGAAGATTCTCTTGTCCTGCTCTCCGGCCCCTCATGTCTGCTGCCATCAGCTGCTCATTCATTCTGTTGCTCTGCTCTCAGAGTTACTCTAGCTTCATAAGCTTATACAGGGAAGCATTCTCTCTTTTTCTATACCCCTCCCTCCAAAGGTTAAATAACATAAATCTATTTCTTAAATATTTGAAAGAATCACTTGGAAAATAGAGTCCTGTGCCTTCTTGAGAGATAACTTCTTAATAACACATCTTCTTGTTTTTGAAAAGCAACTCTTCTTGATTTTGTCTTTGCCAAGTTTGAGCTCCAAAGAATACAATGGTTAATGATGTCTCTATATAAATATTTGCTCCTTTGCTTTATACAATGAAAATTAGATTTGTTTGGAAATTTCCAAATTTTCATTATTTCAAAATGATTGCAATACCTCTCTTATTAATCAAGTGTATGATAAAAGAAACAAAAACTTGACAAATCAAACAAAAAATATAGCATTTCTGGGTTATGTTTAAGTAAAACATATTCAGGTTAAAAAGAGATATACTTATGCTCATGCACAACTAATATAATTGTCAATAGAATAATGAGAGAAAAAAGAGACTTTTTTTCCTATAGATTTAAAAGTCCTTGTCAACTGCACTTTATGGGTTAAATTAATGATTTGTCAATGTCCTCATTGACATTAATATATTTTTAGTCCCAGGATAATCAGTGACTAAATCCCTATAAAACTGATTATGTGTAAAACCTCAATTGAAGAGAAAACCTCCATTCTAATATTATATAATATTATATAACATAATAATATATAAATAATATAGTTTATTTATATTATTATTTTTATATAATAGTATAAAAGAATATGTATAATTTATTATAGAAATTAACCAGAATAATTTTATTTTATTTTGTCTGTTACACTGTTATGTCTGGCTATATAACAAGTTATCCCCAAATTTATTGGCTTGAAACAAATATTTATTGTCTCGTGGTTTCTGTAGTTCAGGCATGTGGGCATGACCTAGCTGGATACCTCTGGCTCAAGGTGTTGACTGAAGCTTAACTAAGGAAGTGTCCTCACTTATTGGTAGGATTCAGCTCCTTTTGGACGGTTGGACTGACCACTTTGGTACTTGCAGGCTGTTGGCCAGAGATACCATTTCCTTGCTGTGGATCTCTACTGGGCAGCTTATGACATGGCAGTGGATAAGAGAAGGCAAGCAAAATGGAAGCCTCATGCTTCTTTATATCCTAATCTTAGAAATCACATCCTATCTCTTTGGCCACATTTTACTATTTACAAGCAAGTCTCTAAACACAGTCTGTGCTCAAAGGGAGAGAATCATATAACGGCATAAATACCAGAGTCAAGAATCATTAGGGGCCATCTTGAAGGCCAACGAACACACTCATTATCCAGAGGAATTCCAGTTTCTTCCTTATAATTACCTAAAGGCCCTAGCAATAATCAGAAATTGGGTCTTCTGGAAGAAACAGGACAAGATATCAGGAAAGGGTGAACTTTTAGCTTCTGCTGGTTCAAGATCTAAAGTCAGTCTACCTGAACAACTGAAGTGGCACATTACTTCTCAATTCTAAGATCGCTCTAGGGACTATTTCGTTAAACAAATAAATTCATAAGCTCCTTCTGTAGTAGAAATAAATAAATAGTAGACACTTTTGTCCAAAGGTTATGGAATTTTCAAAACCATTGATCTAGACAATTAGGAGGTGTGAAATTAATCCTACATTCACTGCCAAAGATAAATCATCAATGTCCAAATTAAATGAAAAGGTCATTCTATATCTATCATATTAATGCTTTGTCTTGATATTAGTTGTCTATTATATTAGTTATCTATTGCTAAATAACAAATCGCCCCAACTTAATGGCTTAAAACAAATAAATAAACATTTACTTTCTTACATAGAGTTCTGTGGGTCAGGATTGGGAGTGGCTTAGCTAGGATGTTCTGGTTGGTGTCTCCAGGAGGTTGTAGTCAAGATATCAGCTAAGGCTGCAGTCATCTGAAGTCCTGAAGGACTGGGGGGTTCACTTCCAAGGTGGCCACAAATTAATGATGGTTGTTGGCAGGAGGTCTTAGTTCCTCACCACAGGGATGTCCTCAGGGCTGCTTGAGTGTCTTCATGACATTGCAGCCAGCTTTTCTCAGAGAGAGAAAGAAATCCAAATTGTTTATGGGATGTTTGAGATATGTTTGAACCTTTAATAATGATCCCTGCCTTAGTGTTTGTCCATGTTTCAGACACAATATGTGTAATCTTCAGAGTATTAAATTCTACTCAGGTGCTACCATGCCAAATGATTCAACAAATATTCATCCCCCCAAAAGGACAAGAAGCCCTGTTGCTTATAGAAACCAAAAAAAACTTCCACAAAACTGTGATATTTGATTACCAGCTACCAAACTGCAGTGCAAATTCATTGGACCTATACCTATCTCCTGGCCTCCGCATCTCTTGGATGTATGATAGGATTGCCAATACACAGACAGCAGATAGGAAGAAGAATGATATAAAAGTATTCATGATACTTTGGCAGAACCTCAAGAGAATAAGTACAAATATGACCACATAACCAAAAAGTCCTGGAGATTTTATTCATAAGACAAACAAAACAAAACCAAGGCTAAAGGACTCAACAAAATATTTGGAGCTCACATTCATAGAGAGACTGGGCTTGTCATCACAGGCAGAGTGGCTCTGAGGAGGTGGAGTCATAGGGCTGTCAGGTGTGGCTGTCATCAGGGGCCAGTTCTACAGCAGCAGGGTCTCTGACAAATCTTAATAGGACCTTCATTTGCTAAAACTCATTTTCTAGAGACCATTGGGTACACACTTGTAGTAAAAATGAAAATAAGTTAGATTGATGTGGTCTCCTGCAGCAAGAGACAATCCAAAGTAGAGGAGCCATGGAGTGAGTCAAAAGGGAGGGAGCTTAGGGACAGGTACTTGTAGGACCTGGGGCTGGAATTCGTCATAAAATGGGCTTGGCGTGGATTGTTCAGAATCTGTAAACAAGGCAGGCAAGTTGCTGGAGTAGTCAGAAGTCTCATTTTTGGAACACATGATCTTTGTAGAATTGCTGTTACATCATTCTGACTATGGTTCGATCTTGGAACATATGAACACCTAAACAAAGAGGTTTTATACAATTTTGACCTTTGGCCATTTATTTGAAGACTATTTTTACAAGCTACGGTTTCTGTTTCAATTTTCTCTCTCAATCTATGGAAGGGAATCTGAACTAACTCCGTCATGTCCTATGAGAAAGTCTCTGCCCAAAGTGTATTTGATGAAAAAATTCCTTCCCTCCACTCATGCTGTTTCCTTTTCCTAACAGAGCCCACTCCCAAGCTTGAGGGGAAAGAGAAAGCTCAAAACTGGTTCAATTATATCATTGCCTTTGCACTCAGTTTTTTCTCTAGTCTTAATTTCACTGTAAAAATTCTACCCTAATATCCAAATCAAAATCCCATCCTTTAAAAAGTATTTTTCAATGTCTCTCTCTCCTCTCCTGCCCATCTTCAGCCCCTCACCCCTGACTTGGAGGACAAAATTATACTCCCTCATTGCATTCCTGGTACTTAGTAGAATGCTTGGTACCTAGTACATGGTTAGTCAATATTTTTGAATTGCATTGTAATATCTAATTAATTTGGCAGCAGGTATTACTAAAATACGTCAGTATTTGACATTTCAGCTCTTTTTAAGTCCTCTCCTCTCTGAATTGCTGTTGCAGTTTGGCATTGTTCTCTGGCAGTTTAACAGATGTTAGTTTTGTAAGTTTTTTCTTTTAGTCCACTTATTAAAAGGTGGTGAGCTCCTAGGGATAGAGACAGTTTCTTTCATTTATTGAGTATTCTCTAGCTTACTCCCTTGCCCCTTCAAAATGAAGACAGTTCTCATACTTCCTACATATTTGTGGCTTTTGATCCTATTTTGAGATATTAATTTATACATTGTCTCCTATATTTCTCCTACCCCTCATTTTTCCCACTCAAGAAGGCCAGTTGGCTCCAAACTTCACTGCCTCGCAGAAGCATTGAGGCCAGGTATGAAGCAGGAGCAGAGCATCAACCATTGTGGTTTTCTTTTCCAAAGGACTAAACCCTTTGGTGAATGGAAGCAGTTTGGTGTCGATAATGAAGAACATGATTCCCAGGTACAGACAGAGCAGATGAAGTGGGGAGAGAAGGCGATTGCCAGGTCCCCCATTCATTGCCTCCAGCTGAGATAAAATGATGGGTGAAGAATATGGAGAGAATGAGAAAGAGTTCTGGGGTCCAGGAGTAGTGTGGACTCAGGTCCTGCCTGCAAGGCAGCAATTCCACGAAGGGGGCAAACCCTCAGAGAAGAATGGATGTGAGGTGCACCTAGGCTGACTGACCAGGGTCTGTCTTACAAAAATCACTCATGGGATCATTTTAGATCCCCAGATAGTGGATGCATTTTTAGGCTTTAGGAAAAAGCAAATGAGGATGTTAGAAGTAAAAATAACAGGCTTGGAATCAGAAATGTTGTTGCTGTAAGATGTGGAAAATGTATTTTCTTACACACCTGAGGATGTGAAAACTTATATTTGCTACATTTGTTTAGTTGGTTAATTTGTTACTTATGTAAACTCGGCAAAATTATTATTCATCACATCCTGGAAGGGGAGGAGGGGGAGATTATGTTTCATTATCTGAAAAGTGGTTTGTGTTTTAGGTCTGTCACGAATTAGCTGTGTAACTTTGAGAAAATTAACTCACTTTTCAAAGTCTTAGGTGCATTGTATATTTTCAAAATAGGTACAATGATATTATCTGCCATATTTGGATGATATGAAGTTAAATTGAGATAATATCAATAAAGAGCTTAGCAATGACAGCTAGCATATTTTTATAGGACAGACTTTTTCAAGATGGAAGAACCTTAATGTTCATGTAAACCAATTAGTAATGATCTTATATCATTCAAATTTTGACAGTAAAAATATCCCTTTCCTCCTGTGGATTTTTCTTTTTTCAGAAAGTAATATTTCCAAGGAAAATTTAGCAATATTTATAGAAGAAATGGACAAAAATAGTGTCTCAATTTATAAGTATTCTCAACTAAGAAATATAGAATAGGAAGAATGTTAAGCATCAGAGAGCTTTTGAACCTTAAAAAGGTATAGATAACACAAATAAATTATGGGAAACTGCATATTATCATTAAATTAAGACTGAACTAAGTTGTATATGCTCATATATTATATATTCATGTCAGAAAAGGAGTCTTATTTTTTCCAAGATGAATTTATAAGCTATATGTCAATGAAATCTAACTTTTTGCTGATAGATGGAATGCCATATATAATGATGAGGAATATGCTAAAAGCAAGAGCAGTAAATGGCAATCTTCTGACTTACTGTATGTGTCACTGGAAGAGTAATTATTTCTCACAAGTAGAGGTGAAGTCAGGGACTATTATCAGCCATATTTAAGTGGTTTTTCTCTCTTCATCCATATCCACCAACTTGATTAAATAATGATTTGGCTCACAAGAGACTTGAGCTTGGTGGCTCCAAGTTCATTGCCAGTCAAGTTTGTAAATGCCTCTGGTGTTCGGCTTTAGAGAAGTGCACAGATAAGGAAAGGCTCCACTAAGTCAGCACCGGACAGGGTGGGGCTTGAAGGCAGGGGGAGGCAGCAATCTCAAGGAGTGACCAGAGAGAACTAGAGAACGGAACTAGACTCATAAGGTCTGAGTGAAAACTACAAGGCTGACCTTTTAATAGTGTGTTTCATAGCCTCAAGCAAATCCCAGCCTTTATTATAGAATAGGCTTTATGTTAAATGATTTTGCCTATCTGTTGGCTAACGTAAGTGTTTCGAGTACATTTAAAGTAGGTTAGGCTAAGCTATGATGGTCCTTAGGTTATGTGTATTAAATGCAATTTAAACTTATCAGACATAACCCCATTGTTAGAAGAGCATCTGTACTGAGGAAGAATTTTTTTAAGTTTAAGTAAATGGAAATTATTCTAATATTCTCTTGGGTAAGGAGAGTCAAAATTGCAAAGATGTTAATCCTCTACATATCTGTCATTGTATTTGATGTGGTAATCATAATTATTATTGAATTACAATTGTATTTCCCACTTTTAGAGGGCTTAAATGTGTCAGGCAGTGGGTTAAATGCTCATAAAACCCTAAGCAAAATCACAAGTTTAGGGGAACTTGCAAAAAGACTGTAAAGTTTATCTGAAAAATAAACATGAGGAATAGCAAAGAAAGTTCTGGGAAAGAAAATAGCAAGTGTGGATTAACCAGCTGTAATTGTGGTTTGCAACAATAGAGAGGTCAATGGAAAGAACTCAGAAATGGTCACAAGTTTATGACAGGGTGACTTCAACAAAGTTGTTTTTTCAAATCAGTGCGGGGGAAACAGGTTTACAATAAAAGGTTTGGGACACCTAGAGAGCCATTTGGGAAATAATGAAGCCATGCCTCTGCCTAATTCCTTTCCCCCAAATCAGTTAGATCAAAGATGTGAATATAAAGACATCAAGCTATAAAAGAATTAAACAAAACTAAATATTTTTAAAATATTGTATTGAAAATACCTTTTAAAATATCCTCTATATATAAAAGCCTAAATGACCATTCGACTTTTCGACCATTAGCTATGACGCCGCGCAATGACCACCAGGGGGCAGACGCTCTGACTGGTAGGTTAGGTTGCTTCTGGGGCCCTATCAGCCCTGAATCTGGTTCATCCGTACCCAGACTCAGAGAGGAAGGAGGAGGGAGCTTGATTCCTCATGGAATCAGCCATGGGTTAGCTTGCTGCTGGGGCCCTATTGGCCCCAAATCTGGTTCACCAGCACCAGATTCCCTTTCAATATGCATGAATCCATGCACCGGGCCACTAGTCTATAATAAAAGGGTAATATGCAAATTGAACCTAACTGAGGAATGACCAGGAACGACCGGTAGCTATGATGCACATAA
This sequence comes from Myotis lucifugus, assembly GCF_000147115.1. Lineage (NCBI taxonomy): Eukaryota > Metazoa > Chordata > Mammalia > Chiroptera > Vespertilionidae > Myotis > Myotis lucifugus. The sequence goes on along the minus strand of NW_005871264.1, from coordinate 187,294 downwards.
CCACCAGGGGGCAGATGCTCAATGCAGAAACTGCCCCCTGGTGGTCAGTGCGCTTCCACAGGAGGAGCACCACTCAGCCAGAAGCCGGCTCATAGCTAGCCAGCACAGCGGTGGTGGTGGTGGCAGTGGCGGTGGCGGCAGTGCTAAGGATGTTGGACTAATGGCTTAGGCCTGCTCCCCAAGGGCTCCTGGGCTGCCAGAGGGATGTCTGACTGCCAGCTTAGGTCTGATCCCCAAGGGAGCAGGCCTAAGCCATCAGTCAGACATCCCCTGAAGGGTCCCAGACTGCAAGAGGATGCAGGCCGGGCTGAGGAACCCTCCTCTCCCCCACCCCCTCCAGTGCATGAATTTTCATGCACCAGGTCTCTAGTAGAATAATATTCATCATTGACTTGGCAAAAACAAACAGATGTATCTTAAGCATCATTATTTACACATACAAATAATGCCAAAATATGAATGTTAAACTGGTGGAAATAGTATCAATTTTTAGGATGAAAGATTAAGCTTTAATAGATCAATTAAAAATATGAGAAGCACATTTTTAATAAAAAGGGCAAATAACAGAGAAAGACAGCTCAGAGTAAAAAATAAAAATACACATTATTAATAAACATGTGAAAAGATACCAAAGTTTTATGACAAGTTTTTAAAAACCAAAATTAAACCAACAAAGTGATGTTATTTCTACTTATTTGATTAATTCAAATAACATGTTTTTGAGCACTTACTATGTGCCAGGTGATTTTAGTATTTTCTTATGAATATTTTTTACATATTTCTCATGAGCATATTTTACATAATAAACTAACATTTTAAGTAATAACAGTAGTTTGAATATAAATAGATGCCTCTGAGGAGCTTGTAATGGTTAAAAGGTGTGTTTGTTTTTTTAAGTAAGTCACCCTTGCTCTCAGCAATTTTGTTTATATGCTTAATTTGATTAACACATTCTCTTTCATAGAATACATGATTTTCAAAAGCAATTTATTTTATAAATGCTTACAAAACTAATTATTTCTCTCTATTTAATTATATTTTATTGAATTGACAATATTTCTGAGAGTGAAAAGTTAACATTGGAATGTTTAAGACAAACCAAAGCAGAATCATAGCACAATGACTATTCTCTTTTATGCGTTGGAGGTGAGAAGAGCTGTTGATGAGGCTAGCATTTCATTTCTTCACTACTTCATTCTTTCACTCAACAAATACTTATTGAATGTCTACTCTGTGCAAGGCACAGAGCTAAATACAAGGGGTATTGCAATGGATGAAAGAGGGAATCCATATCCTCAGATTTTATCATCTAACAGGGGCCACAGGGAAGTAAATCAGCAATGATAAAACTTTGTTGTAAGAACTGGCATTCGTTTTGTTTTGTGTTGTGTGTGTGTGTGTGTGTGTGTGTGGTTTTTAATTTTAATTTTTTTAATTAAATTTTTTTCAATTACAGTTTACATCAGCATTATTTTATATTAGCTTCAGGTGTACAGGATCATGGTTAGACAATCATATACTTTACAAAATGAGAACTTGTATTTGTATTAAGTAACTGAAATCTCCCCCTTGCCTTCATTCTTTCAATCTGGGGACAGTGTAGTGCTGCCCAGGGTGACATATTACTTCTGCAATTATACTAGATATTCATTTGGGAAGGATTGAGGCAACTTATTTAAGGTAGTTTTTAAATAATATGTAACACCTAAATAGAACAAGGTCATAGACTTCCTCCTAATTAGTAAGACGACATCTTTTGGCAACATGAGAGAGATTTTCCAGGTTTAAATGAATCACTAGGAATGAGTAAATCACAGCCATAACAGATGTTCTGTAATTAAGAAGAAAAAGATGTATCTTAAGCATCATAAATTTTAGAATAACCCTAATATGTGTCCATTTGTCTTTGTCAACAAATACTGGAAAGAACCAAAGGAAATAGTCAAATGTAATTCCAAATAGTCTATGCTTTTACAAACCCACTAAGCTGATATATACTTTCTTAGAAAAAAAACCTCATAATATATATACTAAATAATTAAAATAGTTTCAAAAATACTTTATAGAGTTTCTAAATTATTTCAGATTGAACCATATGGAATTGCCAAGATTTCTTCTTTTAGCTTACAAAATTGGTGATTTCATGTGGTTTACACTAATAGCATGGCACCATTTCAGTTTCTAAGGGGAAATCTATAAGGAATGAGTAATTTATAGAGCCACTGGGAGCCACTCTGTGCTAAGAGTTGTCTGACATCAGTTCAAGGTCTTTATCTGGGGTCTATAGACCCCCTCCCAAAAAAGGCCCAGGCTAGAATAGGGGAAGACCTTTGAACTTGGATAAAAAAATTGCATATTTATTTTCACCAAACTTGACCTTGAACTTTGCATTTCTTTCAAATGTGGTGACATTATCAGCACCTTGGTCTTTGTCACCAATAGAAATAACAGACATTTTCATATTGCATTACAGTTGGGATAGCTATCACAAAAATATCACTTGACTTATTGCAAACTTGAAATTTCCTGTTGACATTATACCTACTTTTAGATCTTATTTAATGCATTTATTACTAATCTCAAGTTTGCTTTTAAAAATATTTTGGTAACTGTAATATGATTATTTTACTTTTATAGTGTTATATCTTTTATGCATTTAAAGTATATTATTCTGAGAAGAGGTTCCAAGAGCTTCCCCAGACTGTCAAATGGGTCCATGGCACAAAAAGTTAGAACCCCTAATACCACCTGATTCTTTTGGCCACCTGTATAGTAACTAGTATTATCACCCTAATGCATAGAGAATGAAGGTTGGGTCATTTGATGAAAGCACACAACAGCCCAACCTGGTTTCACAATGAGTCTGGCTCCAAAGCCCATGCTCTTAACCAGTACCTCCACCTCCTCTGGAAATTTCCAGGTGACCAATGGAGATTATGATTGTTAAGATACTGATGATTATCAAATAATATTTGTGTGAACTCCAAGATGTTTTCCTTGTGCTGCAGCAAGGACTACACAACAACCCACTTAAAAAGTGTTGTCCAATGCAATCGTAAGTTTACAACATGAATAAGAAGACGTTAAATAGTAAGGAGAAAGAACCCTGAGCAATGTTGGAAGGGTGTGAAGGCCTCACAGGAGGAACTATCAGAGATAGACAACCTGGCATATGGAGGTGTGAGAAGGTTGACGACCTCTGCCTTCCTTTCCTACATCTGTTTTTATTGTTCTTTCTTTCTTCTGTCTCCATTTAGTTTCTAATTTAGATTTCTATTCCATTTCTCCATATACCAACCAATTTTCAGCTAGAAATAGAGGAAAACATGCCAGCTTATAGCAGATGAAATTCAGATTCATACATTTATCTATCTATTTAAACTTCCATTGTGATTATTTTTAAATCGGGGTATAATTAACATATAACACTGCATTAGTTTCAGGTATGCAGCTTAATGGTTTGATCTTTGTAGTTAATATCTGTCACCATACATTATTTACAAGAAATTTTTGGTGTGATGACAACTTCTAAGAAAACTCTTTTAGCAACTTTCAAATATGCAATACAATATTATTAACTGTAGTCACCATGCTATCCATTGCATCCTCATGACTTATTTATCTTATAACTGGAAGTTTGTACGTTTTGACCACCTTTACCTATTTCACTTACCTACCACATTCTGCCTCTGGCAACCACCAATCTATTTTTTGTATCTATGAACTCACTTTTTTTCTTCTGGGGATTTTATATATGAGTAAGATCATATGGTATTTGTCTTTCTCTGTCTGGCTTATTTCACTTAGTGTAATTCCCTCAAGGTCCATCTGTATTGTTGTAACATTTACTTCTAAAACTGAATATTCCTGTGTGTGTATGTATAATATTTTTAAAAATGCATTTATTCATTGATGTAAACTTAAGTTGTTTCCATATCTTGGCTATTGTAAATTATGCTGCAATAATCATGGGGGTACATATGTCTACTAGAGTCAATGTTTTTTGTTTCTTTGGATAGACACCCAGAAGTGGAATTGCTGGGTCATGTTACTATATTCTTTTAATTTTTTGAGGAAACTTTATATTGTTTCCCATAGTGGCTACATCAACTTACATTCCCACCAACAGTACACAAGGGTTTCCTTTTTTTTACATCCTCACCAACACTTATTTCTTGTCCTTTTGATGATAACCATTCTAACACGTGTGAGGCATTATCTTATTATGGTTTTGATTTGCATTTCCCTGATTAGTGATATTGAACCTGTTGGGCATTTCTATGTCTTCTTTGAAAAAATGTCTATTGAGATCCTCTGCTCATTTTTTAACTGGATTGTTTGTTTTTACATGGTTTTGACATATAGAAACCATAGAGTCAAAGTGAGGCAGAGATTTCTCACCTAACCAGGAAAGTACTAGCAATTACATGCATGCCATTTCTTTCATACTTCTTACCTAGTAATAGATTCAACTATTATTTATATGTCATAAGCCTGATCCTGGGGATTCCCAGTACTTTTGTCTTACCAGGATAAGCAGATATGGACAAATACCATCCTCCCAAACTCTACTTTTTTCATTCATGTAACAGTAGGTTTAGATATGATAGCCATCGTCACTTTCCTTAAGGAACAGTGAGGATCTCCAGGGAACCTCACCACTACATGGGACATCCTGGCTGGGAAATGACCCACTAGGCCAGCAGTTCTTGAGCTTCCTCTGTAGCTGTTCCTCATCTTGATTTACTGCTATTGGGCTCCAACAGCATGATGGTTCACAGACCAGGGTTCTGCATTCAGATAACCTGAATTTAAATTCCCACCTCAACATTCCTAGAGAAATAGCCTTGGACAAGTTAGTTAACCTCTCTGTTTCTTAGTCTCTTCATCTGTAAATGAAGTTAATAATATTGCTCTCTTTCTAAGGATGTTGTTGGGATTAAAAGAGATGTTTGCAAAGTAGTTGGCATGTAGCTTTGTAAATGTCAGCCATCTTAAATCATAACTAATACTGTTGAAGAAAACCGTAAAAAATCAAACAACACTTAGAGAGCTTGGAATTACACTTTATTCACCAGTGGGCTTAGAGAAAAAATGAATTCAAATTCTAAGGAGAGCTACAAGCAGAACTTTCCTTTTTATTAAAGAGCCAGCCCTATGTGTGCCTAGTGGTTATCGCACTGGTGGCCTTGAAAACAACACAGTTCTATCCAATTAAAAAATACACCTGGCATGGCATGAGAGTATGGGCGTATTTAGTCTCTGGCCTACAAGGTCAGACAGCTATGTTTATCTTCCTTATTATTCAAGCAGGCTAGAAAGCAAAGTTGTTGGTTTTGTTTTTTTTTTCAGAATAAGAGGCTATCTAAAAAATAGCAGAGAATTTCAAACAGTAGTTTTACAAAATAGGGGTTAGCCTTCTCAATACGAAGACCACTACTGTCTCTGAGCATCTGCTTTCCCTCTTCAATGGCACAAACGGATTCTACCTCAATGAGGAAAAGAAAGGTTCTGGGTGATGAAGCTACTGTTTCTCCTGTCAATTATAGGTTTGTTGTGGTAGGGGAAATTATTAAGCAGATTTACCCAGCTATTTGGTTAGACCCGTGATCGGCAAACTGCGGCTTGCGAACCACATGCGGCTCTTTGGCCCCTTGAGTGTGGCTCTTCCTAAGCCTTAGGAGTACCTTAATTAAGTTAATAACAATGTACCTACCTATATAGTTTAAGTTTAAAAAATTTGGCTCTCAAAAGAAATTTTAATTGTTGTACTGTTGATATTTGGCTCTGTTGACTAATGAGTTTGCCGACCACTGGGTTAGACAGAAAAGAATATTCTAGAAGGGCTGACTCTCTCAGCAATAGAAACATGTGCTTCCAAAAACAGTCACCTTCTAAGGTATATGAAACTTTTGTTTCCTAGGCATTATAAGTTTTCACAATTATGCTAACAAAACAACCCATTTTATTTATTTTTGGGCTTTTAAAAAATCTTTATTGTTAAAAGTATTACATGTGTCCTCTTTTATTTTCTGTTGACCCTTATGGCCTACCCCTGCCCTACAATTAACCCATTTTAAAGCTATGGATAGTTGAGTTTTATTCTCAAGCTGCTCTTGAGGCATACGCTCTAGGATCAGTGTACAGTTGCAGCCATGTAATAATTATGAACTTCTGGTCATTGAAGTCCCCTTTTCTTTAAAAAAATGTATTTTTATTGATATTTTACAGAGAGGAAGGGAGAAGGATAGAGAGTTAGAAACATCGATGAGAGAGAAACATTGATCAGCTGCCTCTTGCACACCTCCTACTGGAGCATCATGGTTCACAGACGAGGGTTCTCCATTCAGATAACCTGAATTTAAATTCCCACCTCAACATTCCTAGAGAAATAGCCTTGGACAAGTTAGTTAACCTCTAACTTGGTTGTACCTGCAACCAAGGTACATGCCCTTGACCGGAATCGAACCTGGGACCCTTCAGTCCGCAGGCCAAAGCTCTATCCACTGAGCCAAACCGGTTAGGGCCATTGAAGCCCCTTTGATGGACTGAAAAACCAGTTTGTACTGAGCACTAGCTATGTGTCAGGTGCTATCCATAGTTTTTTATACATTATCTCATTGATCACCATGGCAGCTCTATGAAATATGAATTGTGGCTCCACTTGAATAGATGAAAAGATGGAATTTCACAACATTTAGTAATTTTTCAAAAGTAAACACAGCCATAGAAGGGCAGTGTCACGATTTGAATGCTGGTCCATGTGACTGCAGGGCCCACATTGGGTCACGTACCACCCTGATTACCTGCTGCTGTGTTGAACATGCAGCTGCCGTGGTGGCTGCAGGATATTAGCTTCTCGTGTGAAAACTGCCCCCAGATCACAAAATAACTTATATTCATTATCACTAATTTCAAAAACATACATGGAATTGAAATCATTATTAATTTTAACCTTATTAATAATACCATCAGCTTTGCTAAAACTGCCCAGAATCCATGGCTACATAACACAATAGTGTGTCAAGAGTTAAGAAAAAATTAGAAAGTGGGTGATTTAACTCACAAAAGCATGCTGACTGTTAGATATCTCTGGTTAGGAATAAAGTGATTCCAGTAGACTCAGAACCTATCATTTGTCAAAGTCCACAAGAGGAGGATGTTATCTTTTTCTGCTGAACTCCAGGTTCACCAGACAAGACATATTGCAGCAAAAAAGAGTCAAGAGGTTATCGCCCACAAACACTGAGAGACTCTCTATCAGCAGGGGATGGTGCTCTGGGTGAAATTCTCCAAGATCACTGGGATAATGGTCTTTAAAGTGAACTTTTCCCTTCTATTTAGCACTCATGAATCATGCCATAAATGACTGCCCAGATTGTAGTCAGCAGGGGTATTAACCATTTCATAGCTCCATGTCTATGCTCACCTCTTCACAGAAATGAAATTTCCACATTATGTATTCCCGGCTGACTTAGTGCCTTGGGTTCACTGATTCAGTGAAGCTAATTCCATGAAGTAAAGCAGAGATGAGAATGCATGGCCTAAAGTATTTATCTCCATTGCTAGACACAGTATTTTCTGCTCTAAATCTCTACCCAGACATACTTTGTTCCTAGGAAAGCAGGTTCTACAATGATGTTTATTCATTTTCATCCAATCAATAGCCCAGAGAGGGCACTCACAGGTCAGCTCCCCCGACGACCACCATGCTGTCACATAGTCCTCAAAGAAAGCTTGGCCAGAGAATGGGATCACTATAGAATGGTTCAGTTGTTGAAAACCCTGGGCACCTTTCTTTTAGAAGGTGAGTGTGAGCAGATATAGTAAAATACTACTTTAATTAAACAAGAACTGAGTATGCAAAATAAAAGCCTTCCCAACATAAATGACCAAAGAAAGGCCAACTCTCTCTGGTTAGTTTGCCTTCTGTGAAACCCACAACTCGGACAGCATATCACTAAGAGGCCCCACAAGCTGGTGCTGATTCTGCCAGGGCTACAAACTGACCTCAGAATAAGCTAATCCTAGAGCAATTTGGAGAATTTACAAGTAGATATAATGGGGGGAGGGAGAGATTGTTAAAGATTTGAGAGAAATTTGAATCTTAATTCTGTCACTGTAGAGGTCTTCTTTTATGGGGCTATTTAATCTTTGACCCCTCCCGCAATGGGATTTGAAATAACACAAGAATCATTTTCTAAATAAAGAGCTGAGGAGAAAGATTACATTAACAAGTGAGTGTCATGCAGCACTTCCTGGCACTTAGAAAAGTCAATATCATATATAGTTTCACTCAAGAAATATTTGTCAATGTCTTTTATCTACTGGACTCTGTGCATACAAATATGGTTTATCAAATCATGGTTCAAAAAAAATGAAAATGCACCCAATATTGTTAAATAAAAGGCAAAAATAGCAGGATTTCCTTGATATATATAACCACTCTATCTTTCCACATTTAACATTTTTTGACAAAGTGCAGATCAGAGAACACAAATTAAAAACATGCCATTCCTCAAAGGAACTCTGAAGCAAGAGGAAATCATTGTCTCTAACTCGGTCATATGATGATCCACCTATTGACCAGCTATTCAGCCATTATTTCAAAGTCTTCACCCAGTTTTGAAATCCCAAAGGGCTGTATTTGTCCTTGGCCCAAGAATACTATTCACATTAGTATGAGTGGGATATATTCTTACAGGCAAAGGGCAGTGTGTGATTCCCATTCTGTAAGGAAAAACATGATCACATGTTAATTGTCATTAACTTAGGCTTATCATAAACTAACTTATCTTATCTCCCATGTACCTAACAAATTTTCTGTTTCTATCAGTCTGACTATAGTACCTTGTCTAAGACTCTGAGATAAGAGCATTCATTCACATAGGCTTTTTTAAAAGCCTTATTCAATATCAAGTAAATTCAAATGGAACATTATTAGAAACTGATTGAGCAGAGACCAGAAATATTTGTGAAGTAATGGTGTGGGCAAAGAGAACCCATCTCAGGAAAATAACTATCTACTCTCAAATATATCAGAAAGCTGGATCTACAGTGCACTTCTTTGTGACCCAAGGGGTTCACTTGCAACAGTGCTTCCCTAAATTCCCCATTCAAGAGCATCCCACCAAATAGCTGAAATTGATGCTATGAAGGAAAAAAGTAGTAAATGGTGCATGGGAGAAGTTACTTTGAAAATATAATCTTTAATCATAAAGGTATTCATAATAACAAAATCAAGGAAAGAGCTACAGAGCCCTGCAAATATGGTAATTCGTCTATTTTAGGGATGTCTACATTAGAAAGTGGAGCTGACAATATGTGTCAAAGTCCGGTTCTGAAAGATGGAAGAAAGGCACGGCAGGTAGGAGAAAGGGACCCACTTCTTTGGCAAGAGCTGTATTGATGCCCTAACCAGTTTGGCTCAGTGGATAGAGTGTCGGCCTATGGACTGAAAGGTCCCAGGTTCGATTCCAGTCAAGGGCATGTACCTTGGTTGGGGGCACATCCCCAGTAGAAGGTGTGCAGGAGGCAGCTGATCAATGTTTCTCTCTCATCGATGTTTCTAACTCTCTACCCCTCTCCCTTCCTCTCTGTAAAAAATCAATAAATGTTAAAAAAAAAAAAAGCTGCATTGATGCAGCTCCCAGGGAGGTGGGGCCAAGAGCTTCCAGCTTTCTAGTTTGCAGAGTGATCATGGCAACCAATGCCCAGTAACTATCAAACCCTCTAGAGTTAGTTCATACGGGCTTTCATGACATTGTTTGAATGTCCAATACAAGATGAATTATGAATTAGGACCCATTTGTTCCTACTGTATTGATGAAAATCCTGAGACCAGAAGAATGAATAACATGACTAGCGTGGGATAGCTCTGTGTGTCAAACCCATCTCTCTTAATTCCATGTCTATGCCCTTTGCATACGGCCACGGTTATTGTGATCTGTTTTAGGGTGTAGCACTGACATGTAAAGAATTCAAGTTGAACTGTGAATCTAGCATCTAAGATGAGTAAAGGGGAGGAAATAGGCATTAGGTGAGATTTCCAGTCTTCTGACAGCCCCTGTACCCTTGTACCAGCCCCTTAGAGATAACTAGTGAAGGACAAGTTACTCACAGCCCTAGCACCTCATATCCACCTGACCCAGTTCCAAACAAAAACAGTGGAAGCTTAGTGAGCTAGCATGAATCAAAATATGGCGCAGAGAGAGGCTGGTGAGAAATGGTAGGGGACAGCGTAATTTATGTATTTTCTGCTTTCCAGTTTCTTTAGGTTTTGAGAGAGAGAGAGAGAGAGAGAGAGAGAGAGAGAGAGAGAGAGAGATATTCAGGAATAGATGATTCTTATATTCAAATTATACCTCCTGACTGAGAAAACTGCTCTCTGTATGTAGATGTCTGAGTTTTACTAAATCTTTGTCTCCTGTCTTTCTACAACTTTTATTATCCTAAACTGTCTAAAAGTAAAGTGGTGAGTCCTTACTGACCACATGCTGATCCCTTTCTTTTTTCGGTGTACCCATCTTTTTTGTGTTTGGAGAAAATGCCCAGAGAGATCAGCTGAGGTCAGCACAGAGCACGCAGCCCGGGAAGGGGGATGGTGTGGCGCTGCAGCACGCGTCAGCTGACTTGTAAAATTCTCTGACAGCACACTTATTGCATGTTGTAAAACCCTTGGACATGTACTTGGGGAAAGCTCTTATGGCCACAATAACACTCTATGTGCCCAAAAGTTCTTTTCAGCCAAGTCAGTGGCATTAGTGGTAAAATGAATTTGCTTCTCAGGAAAATTTGAAGTCAATGCCAGTAAAATCAAATGCACATTAAAGAACCACATTTTTTCAAAAAAATAGGTAATGTTTATACCAGTAACATTGCTCACTGTTATCAAAATTGCCCCCAATAGGACTCCCATACATGGTTTTTCTAGTAACAGGGATTAACTCTGATTGTCCTTTATTATGCAAGTCAGAGAAATGGTCTGCATGTGCTGCCTCCATTTCCTTACTTTGCATTTCTGCTTCAAACCAGCACACTCCTATTTTCACCTCTTTCCTTCCACTCCATCTCAAAGATCACCAGGAATCTTCCCTCGCTGGGTATAGTCTCCTTTTCTCAGTTCACATCATAGACTTTCTTCTTCCCTTGGCAAAGCAGACTTTACATTGTAAACTCTTCTCCAGTCTTCTCAATGTGCTTTTCTGACTCATCTTCATTCTCAAAGCTTGCAATTTGATAACACTTTATCTTGAGAATCTGATGGCTTTATGAACCACTTTCCCAGATGAGTGCACATATTCCATTATACACAAAAAACGGGCTGCCATGAGATATCACCTACATCTAAATGGATAATAATAATAATGACAATATCAAGTGCTGGCAGGGATCCAGAGCAACAGAACTCTCATTCACTGCAGACAGAGATGCAATGCAGTACAGCCACTTTGGAAAACAGTTTGACAGTTTCTTATAAAGTTAAATTTACACCTGCCATACTACCCAGCAATCCCACTCCTAAGTACCCCCAAAAAATGAAAGTTTGCTCCACAAAAATCTGTATGCAAATGTTTATAGTAGCTTAATTCATAATCAACAAAATCTGAAAACAACTCAGATATCCATCAAGTGGTAGATGGATCAGATTGTGGTATATCCACACAATGGAATACAGCTCATCAATCAAAAGGAATGAACTATCAGCCCAGCTGATGTGGCTCAGTAGTTGAGCATCAACCCATGAAACAAGAAATCTCTGGTCCAATTTCAGGTCAGGCACACGGCTGGGTCGCAGGCTTGATCCGCAGTAGCGGGGCATGTAGGAGGCAGCTGATCAGTGTTTCTCTCTCATAGATGTTTCTAGCTCTCTCTCCCTCTCCCTTCCTCTCTCTCTAAAATCAATGAATACATTTTTTTAAAAAAAGGAATGAACTATCAATTCTCATAACAACGTGGATGAATCTCAGTAATGCTTACAAAAGGAAGCCAAACTCAAAATACAGGATTAGAAAACTGACTAGTTGTTGGCCAGGGGCTGGGGTGTGGGAGACTGACTACTAAGGGGCATACAGGAATTTTAGGAGAGGACTGGAAATACTCTAGATATTTAATCTGGTGGTGCTCATGCAACTATATATATTTGTCAAAACACAGGACTCTACACTCTAAAAATAGTGAATGCACTATATGAATTTGCATTTTAATAAACCTGACAAAAATTTTTTGGCTCTGAATTTCAGGAGTGTTGTAATTCAGTTAAATTTTCTACCACAAAAACTGCTCCTTCCCCCCACCCCCCTTTCTTTCCTCACTCTCTATTTTCTAGGCACTCATCTTCTCTTATGGCTTCAAGCACAGTCTTCACACTGGTGACTCCAAATTTTACATCTCCTGGGCTCCAATCCAACATATTTGCTGACAATTCAAAATTACCATATCCTAAAGCTGTGCTCTCCTGGAGAGTTTCTTTTTAGAATTTCACCTTCTAAATTCCCTGCATTTTTCATTTAAACCTCCCTGCTCTCAGTAGGGAGAGACTTGTCTTTAACTTTTTTCTGGACTCATATCTCATCAATCACTAAATCTTGTTTATTCTACTTTTTAATTATCTCTCAAACAACTCTATTTCTTTACATGTATTTCCCAGGCTACTTCCCAAATCCATGTGTCAAAATATCTTCCTTAGACCTTTATAATCACTTCCTTTACAACTAAACCCTTATCTCTTCGATCCACACCTCATTAAATGGACAAAGGTTGTGTTACATGTTTCCTTTGCTCAAAAACCTGCAAAGTTTCTCACATCCTATGGGATAAAGTATAATCTTCGTAGCCTGAAGTTTAAGACTCTGACTGATTGAGCTCAAACACTTTTTCAAGTCATATCTCCTACCACATCTTCTCACACACACAGCCTCCTGAAACATCAGTAATACACTAGCAGGGCCCTGCAGACACCACAATGCTTACATTCTCCTGGCTGTGCGAGGTCTCTTCCTAGAGTATCCTGCCTCTAAAATGGTTTGGGTTGTGACAAAATATCCATTCTTTGAGATGCAGTCCAAATATCACAATCTCTAATGAGCCCATCCCCAGTCATTCCTCTCAGAATTAATTACTCTCTTCCCTGGCATGCCTTTAGCATGTATGGGTGTGTATGTGTATATGTGTATGCGTGTGAGTGCACATATGTATCTTAATAGTCTTAGTTACCAGACTGACGTTGTGTAATTGCTTGACCCTCCTAGAGAATCAACCACTTCAGACCATGAACTGTCTCACTCATTTGTGCATACATACCCACAGCTGACTAGTAAGGGCTTCTCCCAGACAAGATACTCAATAAATATTTCTTGAACTAAATTTAATTTAGATGATCTTCTAAAATTAAAAAAAATTGAATTCCACACTATTAAAATAAAGCTTAAATTAAGGATCATATATCCTTTAAACAAGACTTGTATACTGTATGTCCCATGTAGACTGTTCTATACCAAGGATATAGAAAAGCCCTTGTCCCAGAATATCTCCTCTATTAGCCTTAAATTCTACCACGTGTAACAAGAGAAATAATATCTGATACTAGAGGCCCGATGCACAAAATTCATGCAAGAGTAGGCCTTCCTTCCCCCAGCTGCCGGCACTGGCTTCCCTCAGGCACCTGGGACCCAGGCTTCCCTCGCAGAGGGAGGTCCCGCCCACGCACCACAGCCCACCGGCCGGTGGCCTGGACCTCCCTCTTTGGGGTGATTATGGAGACCCCCTATTGACCATCCCACTGGCCAGTGGCCTGGGCCTCCCTTTACAGGGCAATCATGGGACGATAGCCAGCCCCCGACCAATCACATCGCACCTGCCTTGTCTGGCCTGGTGCCAATAGGTGTCATAGCATGATCCCGGAAGGTCGTTCCGCTGTTCGGCTGTTCAGTCGATTTGCATATTACATTTTTATTATATAGGGTAGCATAAGAAAGGCCTCTGGAGAACATGTCACCTGGGGCTGGCCTTCTTCAATAGCAAAAGTAAGGTTATTAGACCTTTTGGATTTAAATTACTTTTAGGCCTCTGTACTACAACCACTTCATTAAAATAAAATATATTTGTCTGAGATTCAATTCTAAAATTTTCTGTATTCATTCCAAATAGGGATGAAAAATTAGTTTCAGTGTAACTTCTCTAGTGTTAAGTAGAAAAAAAAAATAAAGTTAAAACCTCATCAGTATTTCAAGCCTGTGGTCAATCAACAGGAATCCACTGAGAATTTTCTATGAAACGACCATTGTTCAAGACAGTCTAGAGGGTATGGGCATTGAGTATTCTCTCATTCCCAAGGAGTTCAGAGCCCAGAGCCAAAAGAAAGGGGAAAAACAAGTGTGTGGGATGGTCAGAAATTGCCATCTTCATGGTCAGGGATGATTAAGTACAACCACATCTAGAGATTAAAGAGATCTCCATGGCTGGTGTCATGGGCAAACTCCTCTCAAGCAAGGCCCATATGTCTTGTTTGAGAAAAGCAGTTCAGTGAAACAGAGCCAGGTTATTAGTTTCCTAGGGCTCTGTAATAAGTTACCACAAACTTGGTGGCTTAAAACAACAGAGATTGTTTTTGTCACAGTTCTGGTGGCAAGAAGTCTGAAATCAAGGTGTCTGCAGGACTGTACTCTATCCAGAGGCTCTAGAGGAGATTCTGTCCCCTGTGTCTTCCAGCTTCTACTGGCCCCAGGCATTCCTTGGCTTGTAGCCACATCATTTCAATCTCTGCCTCCATGGTCACATTACTTCCTCTTCTTTGTGTATCTGTCTTATGAGACATATGGTTGTCTTTAGGGTCCACCTAGATAATCCAACATAGGATCCTCCTCTAGAAGGTAGTATTTACTTTTTTGCCTTCTGGAGATTAATACATCGACATAGCATTTTGAGTGCGAGCATTCAACCTGCTATAGCCAGTTACATAATTTCTAGAACAAAATGAAAATTCCAAACCCCATATTCAAAACCCAGGAAACCCGTGCCAGTAAAGGTACTAAAAGACTTTTTTCTTTCTTTCTTTAATGGTTTCTCTCTCTTGACTTGTCATGGTTTTTTATTTGATATTTAATGCCATTATAAGAAAGAACTTTATAATTATTTGCATGAAATTTTATCACCCATCTTTATTTTATGCAATGACAGTTTTAAATGCAAATATAATAGCATTTAACTCATATGGAGAATTTACCAAAATTACATAATTTGTATTTCACAACTAATACATTCATTTGTATTTCATTCTTACCAGAGCATTGGAAATGCTGCACAAACCTAAATTGATCACTTTTATTACATTTCTTGACACACATATTTTCTCCCAACATGGAAAAGGAACTCCGAGTTACCCTATCTTTCCCTTTCCTTCTATGTCATCATTTTCAGTGTAAGCGGTTGGCTAATACAGGGAAGTAATCCAAATAAGAAAGGATATGATAAGGTCATTTTGTAATTTGTGTTTCTTAGAATGTCATCGCCTTGTTTCTCATCTGAAGCAAGTTCAAGTTTGAATTGAAAGCATGGCCTCTCGAGGCTGTCAGTGGCCCCGTTTAGTCAAAGTGAGTACAAGTCACTTCCCTTGTACTACTCACTCTGAGTCTTTCTGCGTTCCCATGCATTGTGGGTCCCCTGGATTTTGTGTTCATGGGGCATCGTGAACGCTGATGTGAATGGGTGTCAAGGAACAGCAGACATACAGATAGTACAATCTCTGCTCAAGTTCATATGCTGCTGTTCCATTGGACTTCACTTCCAAAACATGAGCTCAGAGATTAAATTATTAAGAATTTCAAAATGGCTACATCAGAACATTAAACCAAGGGCCCCTCTGAGCACAGGACCCTGTGTAAACTACAAAGACTGCACATGGCAGCCCTGCAATGAGGGACCCTGTGGTATAGCTCCAAAGTGTGGTCATAGCCCATTTGTGAATTGTGACCCATTGGTGGTGAAATTGATTTTGACATGGGTTTTAACCAGCTTTAACACACACACACACACACACACACACACACACACACACACACACAACAACAACAACAACAACAACAACAACAACTTTAGAATAGAAGTGATTTATATATAATAAGAAGCATTGGCCCCTCTGAGCAGAGGACCCTGTGTAAACTACAAAGACTGCACATGGCAGCCCTGCAATGAGGGACCCTGTGGTATAGCTCCAAAGTGTGGTCATAGCCCATTTGTGAATTGTGACCCATTGGTGGTGAAATTGATTTTGACATGGGTTTTAACCAGCTTTAACACACACACACAACAACAACAACAACAACAACAACAACAACAACTTTAGAATAGAAGTGATTTATATATAATAAGGAGAAGCATTATTTTGTAAAACTTATAATTCAAATATGAATATCTGTGCATCTATTTCTTTCTGTGGGTCATTGAAACCACTATTCTAAGGGGCAGTTTATGGGTTCTGAGCCAGAACATAGAGATTTCAACCCTATTTCCATCTATTATTTCAACAACCTTGAAGGGCATCACTTAAATTTTTTGAGCCCAAGTTCCTTCATATGCACGAGGTTTAAATCAGATAAGAGAAAATGCTAGATAAACATTAGTTATTAAAGAAGTTAAGCCTAAATTGATGCTTTACTCTAATGATTTTATACAAATGACTGAAATTGATACTTGAAGATTTTCAATCCAATCATCAAATATGGAGTGAATTATTAACTATTTTAATAAAGCATTTTTTCCTGGTTGCTCAAGCAGGAGATATAAAGACTTTCTTTTTAAAATAAATGCAATTGTTTACTTTGACTAGGTAGTTCACATACAAGCCTTCCAAGTGTAGATTTTTAGCTTAACATTCACATATAATCACAAGCGTCACTCACAAATATTTGCATATCCACACTATTCCTTGTGTTTCTTTGGGAGAATGGATTTGCATAGTATTATACAGATCAGCTTCTCCCTCTAAGAACATATATTTTTATATAGAGTTCCCTCAAATGATTACAAACGTACTATGTAATTTATAGATTCATAAAGGCTAATTAAATATCTAAGTTTATATATTAACTAGTGTGAAGTTAGTAGACCTATCTACTTTCATTAAATTGCAATAGAGTCATTTATTCTAAATAATCTTTTTAAACATAGACTGCATCATTTCAGAGTGGAAAAAAAGGAAAAGAAAAGAAATACCGAACTATTAGTAACCTCCCACAGCTTGGAATTGAAAAAGAGAAATTGTCACTACAAGGATTTATAAAACATTCTTTGGAAAACTTTAATCATTGTAGCTATGATCTTCCATGCGATTCGTAACACTGAAAATGGTGTAACTGGGCCATGCCATTTTTAATTCACCTACATTTGCAGGAGGAAGGCCACTGATCATGGTTTTCTCTTATTCACATTATGTACCATATTTGGTTCTGGTTCAATAAAGGAAGCTTACTTAAGACATACACATTTTAGGCTGTTTATACTTTTAAAATTGTTGCATTTAAAAAAGATGTTTTTAACATAACAACATCTAAGTTTGATGCCAATAGTGTAATAAACATAAATTTTTCAAAAAATATTTTTTTCTCTTAAGAACTGTATGGGTTTCTTTTTCATAGTCACTTCATTTTGTGTTATTTTCACAAAGGAACAGAGATCTAATAGTCACCTCATTCATCAGGCAGAGACGACAAAGACATGATTTCACTGATCACAGGAGGGCTTGTGGTTTTAACTACAGACCATTGACAAAAGGAAACCCCAATCTCTGGGTGGGATGAGAATTGAAATGTGGGTGGATCTGAAGTGACTAGTTCCATTACCCTCCCCCAAAATGTATGGACTCAGGAAACATATTTTAAACATCCCCACACCAGGTTGCAGATTTTATGAGTGAAGAGAAAGTGGGATTCCTGAAAACACAAAGTAATTCCGACATATCTTTGGCTGCCAGAACATGCTTCAGACAAAAAGGTTAAAGGCAGCAAGAAAGCAGGAGATGGAGTTCCCAGAGAACCAGATGCTGTTGTGAAAATGCAGCTTGTGTAGATTTTACTCCAGACATCAGCGTACTCACTGAACCTTTGGGGAGGTGAGAGAAAAAATATGAATTAATAATTTCCAGATTCAGGGCTCCGGGGCACACCCTGGTCCACTGGCGATTAGCCAGTCTTTATTTTCTCTTCCTGTTCTGGGTCTGTGCTAAATTGTGTTTGTAAGATTTGTTTAAAGCAGCTGTTAATTCTTTTCCATTATTTTTTCGAGATCAGCTTCATCTTTCTGGTGGTAAATTGAGCATTCCCTCTGAATTTGGGGAATGATGATTGAGGAGTGTTGGGTTGAATTTAGAGTCAACGTTGTAGAAAACAAAATACCATATCTAGTGATTCCTAGTAAATACACAGAGCAAAAATTTACCCACAAGAGCTCTCAAACAATTAATTCATAATAAAAGAAAGAGAAATATGATCCTAAGAGTGCCTGGGAATTCAATATGCCATATAGCTCTCATAGGTCAACCTGGTAATGAACATTGGTTTGCAGTTAAGTAGTTTTATTATTTTAGTTAACAGCACTCTCATCAGAAAGTATTTTAAGTTGCTTATTTTTACCTTAGTCAGACATTAGCAACAGACCACAAATCTTTGTATTTGTGTTTTAAAAAGGAGGAGGTCTATATTATCTTATTACTCAAAATGTTTTTAAAAAATCAAACTCTACCAACAGACAAAAAATACTTAACAGCTCTATTCTGTCCGGCTAGCACCAAGACTGAAATGACTGCACTAGTAAATGCCTTTAGGTAGAGCACGTATTCCACAGTTTGCCAAAGGCCTACCACTACCCTCCACCTTTTTTTTTTTCACATTTTCTGTTACTCTCTGGCCAATAAATGCATTTGAGTTTACTACCCCTGCCCCAAACCATCATGAGACTTAATAACAAGAATGTAATTCTTATTATTACTACTAGAGGCCCGGTGCATAAAAATTCATGCAATGGGTGGGGGGGGAGAGGGTCCCTCAGCAGGGCCTGCATCCTCTCACAGTCCCGGATCCCTTGAGGGATGTCCACCTGCGACTTAGGCCCGTAGACATCCTTAGCACTGCAAAGGAGGCGGGAGAGGCTCCCACCACCGCCACTGCACTTGCAGCCGTCAGCCTGGCTTGTGGCTGAGTGGAGCTCCCCCTGTGGGAGTGCACTGACCACCTAGGGGCAGCTCTTGCATTGAATGTCTGCCCCCTGGTGGTTAGTGTGTGTCATAGTGACCGGTCATTCCTGGTCGGTCTGCTGTTAGGGTCAATTTGCATATTACCCTTTTTTTATATAGGATAAACATAGCTAGCATTCAATATGTGCTTGTGAAATAATCATTGTAAAATGTGTTTTGTTTTTTTTAGAAAATTGTAGTTCAGTTATTTTGTGTTTTAAATTTGAATTCAAATGAATAATTTAGGCTAAAAGGTGAATCGATGTGTTCCATTTGTTTGCTTCTGATTATTACTGGTCAAATGTGCTTACTCCACACTGAAATTTTTAAACTTACAATATCAGATCATTCACATTTTAATTGAAAGTTATAAACAACAATAGAAGGGAGTTATCAAGGTAATAATGAAAGAGTAATTAACTCTATTTGTACTTCCAAAGAGGTTCCATTTTTATGTTGGGACAGTAAGAATGTCTAGACCAGCTCTTATGATGAATGGTAGAATGAGGGTTCAGCTGTATTAGGGATATTTCAAAAAGCTCTAAAACCATTTTTATTTTTCTTCAAGTTTTGTGTTTTGAAGCTTCAAGTTTTCCAAAACATTTTCCCCTTAACTTTAAGCCTTTGTTTTTCAAAGGAAATTTAATTTTAAAAACATGTTTTTTCTAAGTTCAAACTTGTATTATATAAATAAGACAGATTTTTGTTTGAAATTAATTGCTATGTGCTCTAGAACTATGAAAGAAATCAAATTCAAAGGCTGAGTTCATCTATTTTCAGAGTTGAATACAACACAGGCTGAAACATTTCAAATTCTGTTCTCAGCTCACATTTTCAAATCATTGTATTTCTTTTCTTTTTTTTCTTATTATTTATTTGATTTCCAGGATAAGAATTTAAAAACGTACCAATAAGTAAAAATCAGGAACAGATGTAACGACAGTTTAGTTTGAAGTTACTTTAGGAAGGTGTAAGTTGGCAAAATCTCTGCAAGGGTTTCTCCTTGAAGAAGGAGCAGAAGGAGCCTCATGCCCCATTAGAAACCCTCTGCTGAGATGCTAACACAGGGCTGAGCAAGCCCTGCCTTCCAGGGAGAGTAAGTATAGACCCACTGCCTCTGCTGGTGTCCTTTATTGTCCTCTGCACCATGGCTGTGATCAAAATAAACAGCCATGGATCATAGTAGAACTGCACTGAAAAAATTTTCTTTTCAACTTGAGAGCCTTTCAAAGTTGCTTAGTAACTTCTCCTGCCCCTGCCTCACCCTCAAAATCAACACCCATACACAATGATTTTATCCACCCATTCACTAATTCATCTGACATTTTCTGGGCATCAAAAGTATGCCAGATGCCAGGCTAGGCACTACAAACACTATAATAAATGAGATATTCTCCAACTGCCAGCAAGTTACAACTTTGAAAGTTAGGTGGACATCGTGGTAGAGTTATATCACCAGGGAATGAATCCCAGCCTTACTAGAGCATAAAAGTTAGCCTAGCATTGAGTCGGCTTCTCTAGGATACTCAGGCATCTCAGTGTCATTTCAAAAGCAAATGAGACTCAAGAAGCCCCATGAGTTTGCCCCTGGTCAGGTATCGGGACAACTGATTGTGGGCTCTGCTGCTCCTCTGCGGCCCCCTCGGCAGCAGCCCTCACTCCTGAGCGTGGCTTGGCTCGCCTCTGCTCACGTGCACGGCCCAGCTTAAAAGAACCACCCAACACAGCTTCTTTTCATCCACAGGTAGAGGGAGATAAACTGAGTCACCTCAAAGACAAAATATAGAACAGGAGCAGTTTGTCTTCGGCTTTTCCAGCCTGTCCTTTCTGCTCCTTTTGACTCTATCAGAATGAGATCCGCTGGCCCCGTGAGGGTGCAGTACATACCTTTCCCCTAACCCTCTCCTACACAAAAGCAGGAAAGAATCTAGTCTGTTGGTTGCCAATGTAGTGGGCAGTTTTCATTTTTGGCTGCTCAGCAACTAAAGACTTTCCTGTGTTGGGAGAACACTGAATTTTGTAAATACTTGGGGGGTGAGAGGAGAAGGAGTCAGATGCTCCCTCTCTCTCCCTGCACCCTGCTGTCAAAGGGTTGGCATGAGGCAGTGGCACCGTGAAACAGGAACAGCTCTGGGGGCTACTAGAAGCGACATCAGGCCACATCTAGTGGCTGAGGTGCCATACATGGTACATAGCAAGGTGTTTGCTGTGGCATGAGTTCATTCTTGTAGTTATCGGTTGATTCGGGTTGATTCATATGCCCCAAGAGATGCTGAAGCCTGGCTCCTGGTCCTGTGAATGGGACCTTATGTGCAAGTAGGGTCTTTGCAGATGATCCAATTAAGACGAGGTCATTAGGTGGGGCCTAGGGCAATGTGACTAGGTCCTTATAGAAAGGAGAACTTTGGAAACAGAGGCAGTCATTCATGGAGGGGGAACACTGTGGACATGCAGGCAGAGACCAGAGTGATGCATCCACAAGCCAAGGAACTCCAAAGATTGCCTGCAAACCAGCGGAAGCTAGGAGAGAGGCCTGGGACACATTCTCATGTTTACCCCTCTCCCCCTCAGAAGAAACCAACCCTGCTGACACCTTGATCTCAGGCTTCTGTGCTCGGGAACTTTGAGATAATAAATTTTGTTTAAGGCCCCTAGTTTGTAGTATTTGTTTTGGCAGCTCTAGCAAGTTGATACTTGTACCCATTCTGGTTCTCCAGTCTGTCTGGTAGTTTATTAAGCTACCCAATTTCCCTCTAGTGCAGCGGTTCTCAACCTGTGGGTCGCGACCCCTTTGGGGGTCGAACGACCCTTTCCCAAGGGTTGCCTAAGACCATGGGAAAACACATATATAATTCCATAATGTTTTTGTGATTAATCACTATGCTTTAATTATGTTCAATTTGTAACAATGAAAATACATCCTGCATATCAGATATTTACATTATGATTCATAACAGTAGCAAAATTACAGTTATGAAGTAGCAACGAAAATAATTTTATGGTTGGGGGTCACCACAACATGAGGAGCTGTATTAGAGGAGCTGCATTAGGAAGGTTGAGAACCACTGCTCTAGAGCATCCTTTACATTAACTACAGTTAGTTTCTTATTTCCACCTGATTGATATCCCTTTAAGTATCCATTCTTCTTTTCCTCCTTCCCAAAGCTCCAGTTTCTACTTTAGGATTCATGTGGTTCTGAGAAACTGACATCACCCCAGGATCCAGGGTAGAGAACTGACCTCTGCTTAGCCGATCAATGAAGTGATTGGTTCCTGAAAGGGCGAGTCCCTGAAGATGATTCAGTCACAGTAGCGTGCCATTTTCTAGATTTCCGAGGCAAAGTTTTCTCTGTCCTGCTGTACATACATAAAGGTGTCCGTAGCCCCGCAATTCTGGCCAGCTTGCCTCGGAGAGGAACTGCAGACGGCAAGAAGGGAGGAAGGGAACAAACCCTGTTCCCCGTGATATCACTGAGCCACTGGGGAGGCCACACCTGAAATCAGCCCTCCCTGTGGACTTCTCAGCACACGAGCCAAGCGATTCCCCTTATTGTTTAAGCCTGTTTGAAATAGGTTTTCCTGCTATCTCCAGCCAAAGGCATCTGAACTGACACACCCCATTTATACTTTAAACAGGATTCACAGAATTTGGATAAGCCTCTAGGTTATGTGCTGTTTAAAATATTGTTTCTAGCCTGGCTGCAGTGGCTCAGTGATTGATCGCTGACCTCTGAACTAGGAGGTCACGGCTTGATTGTCGGTCAGGGCACATACCCAGGTTGTGGGCTCGATCCCCAGTAGGGGGCATGTAGAAGGCAGCTGATCAGTGATTCTCTGTCATCATTGATGTTTCTATCTCTCTCTCCCTCTCCCTTCCTCTCTGAAATAAAAAATACATATATTTTAAATAACTAACTAAATAAATAAATAATAAATAAAATATTATTTCTAATTTTGAAGGGAAACTCTTTTAAAAAATGTCAATCAATTGTTAGCAATTGGTTGACATTTTAAGTGAGCAGAGGGGTTATCCTCTAACTACTGAGATATGGTATTGACCCTGAAGGAGATAATAGCAGGAATGACGGTGGTGGTGGTGGCGGCGGTGTCTATCACTCCCCAAGTGCTCGCTGTGCCTGGGGAATTTGAGGAACGTTTCTGTGAAACACAAACACTGCATCTGGGACTTGAACAGTACAGTGGGGTTCCCCAGGCACTGCAGCCTCT
Organism: Myotis lucifugus; assembly: GCF_000147115.1. Lineage (NCBI taxonomy): Eukaryota > Metazoa > Chordata > Mammalia > Chiroptera > Vespertilionidae > Myotis > Myotis lucifugus. The sequence continues at coordinate 163,842 of NW_005871264.1, read as the reverse complement.
TAGAGACAATCAATCAAACTCCTATCTTTCTTCCCTGTGTTTATACTTGCCCATTCCTGAGTCCTGTGGCACAGGTACAAATGGTCCTGTAATCACTGTCCTGCCCATTCACTAGAACAAATGAAACAAATTCATGACTCCATCTGCCCCAATTTCCTCTTTCTAGCGGGGTTTATGGTGTATTCTGGCTGCTGTGTGTGCGTGTGTGTGTGTGTGTACTTAGTCATAATTCTTCTAACACTTGTCCCTTATTATATGTGCTTGGAGTAGTATTCTGGTTCCTAATTTGCACTCCAGTCCTCTGTTGTGACAAAAGATCTCTGTAAGTTCAGCCTGCTGCCATTCATGGGGCTTCCTCCTACACAGAAAGACCTCCTGGAATGTGCCTATGTCAACTGCTGGAAGATAAGCAGAGCTCTTAGCCAGAGAGCCCCAGCAGTCTTGCCTTCCCTAATTACTAAACTTGCCTTTCAGCCATTGAGTCTGGCCTGCCTGAGGTCTGAGTGTACCCCTGGCCACCATGAGCGGGACCTGCTGGCTGCCCTTTGTAGGGGATGGCCCCGCCGCTGGCAGGCTCTTTCTCCCAGTACCTGCTCCGTTAGTGTGCTTTAGTCACTTCTCCTGCTACAACTCCGTCAAATGCGACAGCTGAAGACATTGTATTATGACACTTGTTCCACCATCAAACCTCTTGTAATTTCAGCTCTAATTATAACAGATCTTAAGGGTCAGTGTTCATTTTTTTTGAATCCTCTCCATTTCCCTTCCCTCTCAGCATCACCACTAATCTGGGTCTCCTGTTTCAGAATGGTAATCAAACAGTCCCCTGCCCCCCGCATCATGTAAGGGCCCTGTTTCTTTTGCTTCAAGTTCCCTAAAGCCCAAATATTTACCACTGAATTAAGGAGCAAGAGTTCTTAGGTATTTGGAATTTGAGAACAAACCATGTAGAAAATAAGGATATGAATGAAACCTGAATTAAATGACCAGGGGAGTGACAGAGAGGGATTCCAAACAAGGAGGACCCCTGATGTGTGGGGCAGATGCTGGACCTGGATGAGAACGAGTAGGTACAAAAAGGCCATTGCAGTTCAGCAGCACAGAGGAGCAGGAAACATCGGCAGGAATGCTTGGGGCCAACTGTGAACACTAGGAACCAACAAGGCAAAAAGAAAAGGAAAGATAATGACACCATTTTCACATGATCTTCGTTTATGTAAATCACATTAAAGATGTTAAATGTTTCTAAATAAAATGTTTTTTACCAATAGCAGTTTAGTACATGTCAGTTATAGTGTGAGCAAATGCTCACAACTTTTAAAAAAGAAAGGGATGATGACTCAAAGTTACATTCGATTTCATGGATAAGGAATCTCTGGGCGTTGCAGAGCTCAGCAAGGATGTCTGCACAGAGCTCAAAAGTGTGAGTCCACACGTGGCCGTCATAGAAGGCAGACTATGGAGATGTTTCCGAGAGTAAAACGTGCTGGAGATGGCTTTTAGCTGGGTCGAAGGGGAGTTTGGCTTGTGAGATGAGATGGAATTTAGATAACAGAATTAGAAAAAGGGCACCGTGTCACGTAAGTTGCACAGTACGTGTGCTAGTTTTTATGCTGTTTCCCTTTGCCCTCGCTGTTTTCTCGGTTTGCCTACTGTGAATTCCTTCGAGAGTAGAATAGAAAAACTTTGGTTAGAGAACAATCTCTAGACAAGGTTCGGGGACTAATCATGTCTGGCCCACTTTCAATGCGGGCTTTTCCCAACTAAACACACAGAATGAGGTCAATGTTTATCGTGGACAGAGCCCCCTTTTCACTGGATCCGTTTTTGTAAACAGCCATCTAACTTGTTCTCTCCCTGCATTTGGAAAACTGGGCAGTTCGTGCTTTTCTCCATTGACGGCGTCTTGGTTGGAAAGTCATTCCAGCTTTATTACAAAACGGAGTGACATTTCCCAGAAAGAAGGCGTATACTCCCGCCATTCCGAGCACTGCCACCTTCGCCGCACATCTCATTCTGTTTTTGCAATACCCGCGTCTGGCGCAGGCCTGGGACTCCAGGGTCTCACACCACTTTCAGGATTCTGGCTTTCCTGGTGCTGAATCAGGAAACAAAAATGTCACTTTTTGTAACTCTGGGTTTTCTCCTCTTCTCTTCTAACCAGAGGCACATTCTTTGAAAAGACTCTCTTCTTTTTTGACAACCACAAATGTGAAGACAATGGCTTGCTTAAATGATATTAAATGGAGAATATTGAATCTATTATGGGCCTCCCTTGATGTGGCACGACTTCCTGATGAAGTGGTCACTAACAAAGAAGCTGCAGAGGGAAACGTACTTTATAATACTGGGAAAGTCTCTCGTTGAAAAATCTACTTGGGTTAATGAATACTTCTGAGCCCAATGTTCGTGTTCGTATAGGTGGAGTCATTCTTGAGTGTGTCGTTGCTTCTCTGACTTGCACATAGAAATCTATTTTGTTGTGCCTATTTCCCATAAAGAGAATGCCTAGTTTCATCAGTACTAAACTCACCCTGGGTTCATTTAGTGGACTGGCTATGGCTGACCAAAAGGTTACTTTGAACTGCAAAACTTTCAACAAGTTGTGTATAAGAGTCACACTTAGGATGATATGAAATTGAAAAACACACACACACACAAAAAAAAAAACACCTCTTTTTTCCTGATAAAGACTTTGTCCAAGTACAATTTTTGTGACTGGTGTGACATTTTCTCTCATCTTTAGCCGATTAACTTTGTTTTTACATGTGTAAAAATCTGACTTTTGTAAGACAAAAACTAAATATTTCAATGTTCATTTAAAAAATATTTATTATGTGCCAGCTATGGGTAAGGTTTGGTGCTAGAGGTATGATGTCAAAAACATAGGCACAGTCCCTGCCCTCAGAGAGCTCAGAGAGAAAGGGGGAGACAGGCAAGTAAATGAGCAGAAACAATCAATGTGCTAAGTGTTGTTCATTATTCATAAAATATAAATCGAGAAGTAATGTTAATTATAAAACAAGGCAGAAGAATTTAAAATATTAATTCTCTTGAAGGAAAATCTGCACATAGACTTTGAGTTCCATTTGATAATTTATCATTTGCCTTTTCCTTATTTTGATAGCAAGCTGCTACATTTGTTTATACTATGATCAGAATAGTAAAGAAAAATGTCAATGATTCGTGATTACTGGTTGGGATCCTTTAAAAGAACTTGTAGCTGATCATTGAAGGAAACAATTTAAGTCTGTCTCTTAGAAATTGAACATGGGAATAAACAAAAATTTAGCTTCTTTCTATCAGAAAACACTATCTGTACATATAATTTAATAAAACTAAAAACAAGAGGAAATAAAGCATGCTTTAATCACACAGCAATTTTGAAATAACTTCTATAAGCAAGTTGAAATTTAAAAACTAGATTTTGTTCTGTAGTAAGTTTTGCTTTATTCATAACTTCTGGGAGCCCTGCAGTGAGAGGTGTAAGACCTAGGCCTCTTCTTTAGTAGTCTATTGTCAGGGTAGAAGACAAGTAGACAATTCAAAGATACTCTGCCAAGTCAGGAAGAAAAGATACTCCACCGCCAGTAAAGAATATCTGTAAAACAGTTGTTGAAAGAGCATGCTGCTTAAAGAGACTGGGATTAATACAGGTTGGCAGAGCAGAGGGTGTGTGCTGGCAGACAAACTGGACAGACAGGAAAGGGGAGAGAGTGAAGTACTAGAAAATCAGGACAAAGAGTTTAGATTTTAACCTGAAGTTAAACAGGAAGCCTTGTGAATGAAGAGATGGGATGACATTGTTAGATGGTTATTTTTAGAAAAATCTTTCTAGCTGCATAATAGAAAATTGATCACAGAAAGAAACAACTGGAATCAGAGATAAAAATAGGAGGCTTTTGCAGTAATTCAAGTGAAAAATGTCCAAGTCCTGAACCTTGATAGTGGAAACCGAGAGGAAGGGATGGGCTGGGTAATTGATCAGAAGGAAGGGATGAGGGGATGCTTCCAAATGAAGCTGGGTAATGGGGTAGATAGATGGTGAGGCATTTCCGAAACAGAATTTGTGGGAATGGAAGTAAGTTTTGGTGGAAGATAAAGAATTGGATTTTTAATGTTTGCATGTAAGATGCCTGTGGGTGGAGAATTCAGGAAAGCAGCTGGAAACATTGGCCTGAGGCTTTAGAAAAGAGATCTAGACTTGAGATAAAAAAAAAAAAAAATTGTATGAGGGAAATCACCCAGCAAGAGCATGTGAAGAAGAGAGAAGTCAAGGACAGAAGCCTGATAAACACAGCATTTAAAGACTGGGCAGACACAAAGGAATCCTAATAGATGATCAAGATGTAGAGGGGAAAAAATAAAAAATAAAAAAAAAACAAGAAAAATTGATGTCATGGATTCTTAGGTGGAGAGAATTTTCAGGAAGAAAGCATGGCCAATAGGATTACATGCTGTAGAGAGTGAGGTATGTCCATTGGGTAACCTTGGCAAGAACACTTGCAGAGGTAGGTGGGATTATAAGACAGTGTGCTGATAGGGTGAGGAGGTTATTGGAGGTAAGGAAGTAGAAGTGTAGACTGGTATGTGGCTTTAGGAAAGGAGAGAGGGGTTAATAAATGTATAGACACATGAATTTATGTTTTGAAGTAAAGGAACACACGGGAAAACACTGACTTTTTGTATTGCTCTAGCTTAAGAGTGATAGAATAATGCGTCATGTAAAATTCTAACAGTAGACATCCTAAAATTTTCAGTAGTTCCTTCCTTCCTTCATCCCTTTTTCTTTTCTTTTCTTTTCTCTTCTTTTCTTTTCTTTTTTTTTTGTAACTCAAGAAGAGATCGCAGATTATCTTTAATGATCAGAAAGGAATTAGGTATAAACGCAAAATTTTCAAAACAGGTAATTAAAGCATCAGATAACAGCAATAATACCAATTTGAAACCCCAAATCCACATACTCCTGTTTGCTTCACTATGAGAAGATATTACCTTTAAAGTGGAGGCCTGCAATTTTGAAAGCAAATGTAAAGATAAATGTAAAACAAATCTTTTACATTTACCTTCTGAATGTAAAGTATAAAAGCGAATATAAAGTGAATCAGAAGAGTGAGTAGCCCTAGCTGGTTTGGCTCACTGGATAGAGCGTCGGCCTGGGGATTGAAGAGTCCCAGGTTCGATTCCAGTCAAGGGCATGTACCTTGGTTGCGGGCACATCCCCGGTAGGGGGTGTGCAGGAGGCAGCTGATAGATGATTCTCTCTCATCAATGTTTCTAACTCTCTATCCCTCTCACTTCCTCTCTGTAAAAAACGCAATAAAATATATTTAAAAAAAGAAGAAGAAGAGTGACTAGACATTCCTTTTTATATGAACAAAGGTCAAAGATGCTATTTTAAAATACTAGTTTTATGTTGATTATCTCAGCAATGGCAGGAACTTTAGAATTTATTAACCAATTTTACAGATGGGAAAACTGAGTTCCAGAGAGGTCATGTGACTTATCTAAATACAGGATGAGGACAAAAAAACTTTCTCTCTTAACATCCATCCAACCACTACCATCCCTAAAAAATTTCCTAAACCAATGAAAGTTGCTATTGGTTATAAAAGGAATATAGTAATTTTTGTCTGTTTAATTACCAGAGCTTTCTTTCCAATAACTGGAAAGGCATACAGAGTGCATAGAGCTCAGGAAGATTAACTGTACTTACTGAAGGCATTTGTCTTCTACTAATTCTATACTTTCGTATATACATCTGCATCTTAATATTTCTTTGTTTGCTCTTTGTATTGTTATTCTACATCTGTCATCTAGTTTCCAGGCATTCTGTTCCTTGATTTTATGTACATGCGTGAACACACACACACACACACACACACACACACACACACCTGTGTCTCATACACTTGCTCCCCTTTTCATAAAGCTGTCTTCGCCTCTGCCACTTGATTGTTTGGGCTTTACCTAGTCACCATGTGGTGTGTTTGCTCATGCACACAGATGTTCTGAGCTTCTTCACTTAGGGACAATCCCTGTCCCTAAGCCTTGTTCCCACAATTCTAACAAAGGCCAACCTCAAAGGACCACCACTTAAGGGTCCTCCGTGGAATTAGAAACAGGGGGTTTTACCACATGTTTTCCGTACTGGTCCCATTTCTGAGAGCCCCTTACACGTGACATTAGAATCAAAGATACTTAAGTAAAAAAGAAAGAGAGAAGAAAGGACACCCTTAAAGTTAATCCTGCTGTTGACAGAAAGCAGAATTAGGCTTTGGAAAATGTCCATTCTTTAATTTCTCATATTGGTCTCATTTGTAGTGTAAAATGATGCAACTCACATTGTACTCTGTCCAGTGGTTCACTTAATCCCCTTAATGAAAGAGACGTGAATCACTGCAGCAAGACTCTTGCCTCCCAAATGACTCTTTCTCAAATTAGAAATGAGTAATTATTAGAGGGATAAAGAACTATGAGCTTCTCAGAATAGATAAATTTCCTCAAGTCAGGAGACAGCACACACAGGGTTCCCCCATCCCAAATCCTGGAAACGCTAATTGTGTGACACCCTCGTTCTTACGTTCAGGAACTGAGACATTGAAATGGGCATGAGTGGAAAACTCCACATTGGCTCACAGGATATGAATACGGCTTCCTTGCTTCAAGGAGCTTCTTAATGGGAATTGTGTTTTGCACTCCAATGAAAGAGGCCAAGCCCAGGAGAAAGCCTCTAACTTTCAATAACTATATATAAATAGAGCGGGGGAGTGAACTATCGTCTCGCCACTTTCCCAGGCCAGCCTTCAAGGACATCAGACCACAGGACCAATCGCATAAGAAATAGCACTCATGTGTAGTTCCATGGTGGTTTTCATCTTAAAGGCTAGTATTTACTAATCAGTCGAAAATGTACCATAACAACAACAACAAAAAGAATAATTATTATTCATCATGATAAAATAAAGTTAGTCCAAGGCAAAAACCAACTTTTTGGAGAAAACAACAGATACTCTAAAGCAGTGGTTCCCAACGTGGGGCACACACCCCACAGGGGGGGGCAATTTGATTTTTAAGGGGGGCAGTTCCCTAATATATGTTTTGAAACTTTATTTTCTATTTTTTCATATCACTTCATATTATTTTAACAATTTCTTAGTAATTTCTTCCTCAGTCCTTCAACTGTCCCTTTGTTCTTTTATTTTTCTCTTTCATGGATGCTATGTTCTTTGGAAGCTTGTTTAGATCAAGTTAATGGCCTTTTAGGCGTCCTCCATGTGAATAGGAGTTCACTTTTTGAATAATAAGAATTATCTGTCATGCGGGCGGGGGAGAGGCATCAGGATTTTAGAGATGCTTAGGTGGGGCATGGCCAAAAAAAGGTTGAGAACCACTGCTCTAAATAAAGTTAGATGTCTTCAAGAGAAAAGCAATTTATCTGGCCTCTTTGTTCTTATAGGAGTTCATTGTCTCTCTTCCAAGCTTCAGGTATCTCTAGTTCCTAGAAAATTTCTTGAAAAGTAACCTAAAATTGGTAAATAATCAGGTTAATGTCAAATAAACAGCTCTCGTCATGATCCATGAATATGGATGAGGAATGGGAACTATCTGGCTTGTGTTGTTCTCTTTAGTCCTGGCTTGATGAGTAAAAAGCTGAGTTATAGTTTCTTGGCTGAGATCAGCTGTCTCCAGGAACTTGAGTAACTGTCTCCGACCCAGTGTGTGTATACTATAGAGAGTCGAAGAGCCTTAGGGAGCCCAGAATTTAGCAAAACACAAAACTGTCTACCTGATACCCTGCTGATATGACTACAACTGAATACGGAGCAAAAACTCTCTTCCAAGTAAGAGCATTAAAACTTATAAGGAATGAAATCAACACCATGCTGAGCCCGGGATGCTTTGTGGGATGTGCTTTCTATCACAGTGACCTCAGAATATGATAGATAAACCACAAACAATCTGATTTATCTTGGTCCATTATGAATCCACCATCCATGAATTTAGCTAATTATTTTGGAATTGATTTATGCTTCACTTTAAATATCTTTTGAGGATAACAACTATCATCTATATACTAGTCACTATGTGAAACAGCTTATTCTTGTTTGAGCTAAATTTCTGACTCTTTCATTTTATTTTCCTCAGCCTATTAAACCAGATTTTGTAAACAAATCTGTGTTATTTTTCTCCATAGTTGGGATGACTTCATAGGTTTTATAGATCCCCTCTCAACCTGTTTTTAGACTAAAGAATGTTTTGTTTTGTTTTTTCAGCAATTTCACTTAAAACATCAAGTGAACTAATAAATGTAAAAATCTCAGAAGTTGAGTACAGATTGTTTTTGCTCCTTTCTTAGTAGGTAATCCTTGTGCTGAGGAAATGCCATATATATATATGGTTTATTTGATTATTTACCTCTAGGGACAGATTCATCACTTTTACAAAAAGTCTCTCAAATTATCAGCCTCCCCTCACCCTAATCCAATTTTGTTGCAGGTGAAGAGAATAGTTACTGAGTAATTAGACCACATAAGAACATTTACTCTTTATATTCATGATCTTATTTCACCATCACCACACCTCTGTGAAATGGACACGATTATCTCCATCTTACAAATAAGCAACTGAAGCTTCAGAGAAAGGTTAAGAAACATGCCGGAGGTCACAACTACTAGTAAGTGACAGGACTGGGATTCAAACCAGTTTGTCTGGGTAGCCGGTTCAGTAGCTGAGAAAGTTTCAGCCCTGCCACTGAGGGGATTCTTACTCCTTTAAATCAATGCTCGTCTTTTAGAATATGGGCATATCTTTATCTCATAGTTCCTTTACACCAGCTGTGTATTTCCGTTATCTTAGGTAAAAACCATCACCACAGGATCGTGTCTACTACATCTGTCTCTGCAGCCTTTTCTCTGTTTGGCAGTCCTGTTTGGAATGAGATTCTAGCACATTCACTAGCATTAATCCCATATGAGTTAAAGTGAATAGCAGCAATGTTATTAATTAAAAGCGTTGGATGCTACCAGTTTTCAATTTGGATGGTTGAAACTGTATGTATGGCTATTTTCCACTTGCAAATTTAGTCTTTTATCCCCATGAATCATCTGAAATGAGAGAAATAAAGATACTGTTGCTAAATATTTGGGGGATTATTTTGTAAGCCAGTGAAAACAGAATCTTTTATTTGTCTCACCAAGGGTGAGAAGGTTTTATTTTTTATTTTCCTGTATGGATCCTCTGGGAATGAGTGCACATAACACGGAATAATATTTCTTTAATACCTCCCCCCCACAAGCACTATTATTTCCACATGATGACATTCATCTCCCTTTTCCAAAATGCCTCCCAAAAGCTCCCTAGACAGATTTAATACAACTCAAAAACATAAAAGATGGCTATTTGAACTTGTGTACTAAAGTCAACATTTAAATGATACACATGGTCAAAACTGGAGATTCTTTTTCTCCAAGTTACACTATATTAAAAAAAATTTCTCCACTTTCTTGGGCCTCTGCCTATGAAACTGTGAACTCATAAGGATACCTGGTCAGAGCTTCGGTTCCTCTCCATTGTCGGAGGGATTTGGGGTGCATGCAATATGGCAGCTGGCTACTGAGGACAGTGCCAGTAGCTAGATCAGAATTTCAAACTACAGTGGGGCCTTGACTTACGAGTTTAATTCGTTCTGAGACCGAGCTCGTTAAGGAGCTCGTTAAGGAGCTCATTAACTCAAATTACTCTGTCAACTCAATGCAAAAAATTGGCCGAGAGACAGCTGGTATCTCAAAGAACTCGTTAGTCGGGACACTTGTAAGTCAAGGCCCCACTGTGTTAGACATCCACTGAAACATCTGTGCTCTTCAAAAAATATCATGCAAATTCTCCTAAATGTAACCATCTTGCCTGTCCTGTAGACAACCCTGGTCAAATAAGTGTAGGGAATGTGGTACATTTTTCTTCTTCCAATTGACAACACATACTGCCACATTAATGGAACGCAGTAAGCAGAATTGTCTTGGATACAGTGGTTACTACCTCTCTTGACAATGGACTTGGCAATAGCATTCTTTATCCTATCACATCATATGAAGCTAATATTCAGTGGATTATACTTTGGAAACTATTGATCATCAGAGGAAAAGACTGGAAGGTCTAACTTAGAAAGGGGTCCAGGCTAAATTTTTGTCTCTTGATCGTACAGTTGTTGCTTGGACAAATCATAAGACCTCATCTAGAAAATATGGGGTGGAAAAGCATTTCTTCAACCACAAGTATGGATGGAAAGTTCTTACTATTCTTTGTTATTTTTAAGAGAAAAATTAGCTGACTTTTTGTTGTGGCATGATGGATCCACAGGTCAGTGGTTGAGCTGGTTCCCAGGAGAGCAGCTCCTCTAACATCAAATTTCACAGCCCTGAGCATTATCACCCTAAGGATCTCAAAGTGACCTTTGGACGCAGTCTCTCTGTTTCTCATAATGTGCCTGAGACAGATGCCAATGTTTTCGTTTGATACCTTAGCCCATTTGTGAGCCAAGATTCAGAGCCACCAGAAACACAGGAGGTGGCAATATCCGTACCCATTAGCTAAAATAAGGAAGAAAAAAATTCCAGGGATCCCTGGTTAAAGCAAAAACGGCCAAGATTCCCAGCAGGACAGACAAGAGAACTAGCTACTGAAAAGGAACTTTGATGTCTAGGGAGAGACTGTTATATATTATTTTGGTTATGTGGCGTGCAAACTAAAGTCTGTCTTTTGAATTATTTTGAAAAGCACTGCTAAATGTGGCTTTCCTTTAATTTGTAATGATAAGTTATCCATGTTCCCAAAAAAGGAGTAAATAGTAAATAAACCCATAATGACAACTTGGTCCCTTCCTTGGACCTCCGTCATTGCCAATTTTCATCCTCCTATTATTTGAGTTTAAAAAATATTTTCCTATGTTAATATTTAATATCTGGCACTTATGACTTTATAATGACATAGTACCCTATTAACTTTAAGTCTTATAACAGTCCTTCTAATCAGATATGTGTAATTTTAACGACATTTCTTACACTGTAATCCGAAAAAGAGAATTTAAGATATGTTCCTCAATCCTTAATGATAATTAACAGGACAAGTGGGCTGAAGTAAAATAATAGTAAACAATGTTTGTTGAAGAGACACTATGTTCCTGTATGTGTTTTCTTTGCTTGTTTGTTTTTGGGTTTGTTTGTGGCATTTTTGCTCTGTGAGAAAGGTACTATTTTTTCCATTTTACAGATAAAGAAATTGAGAAATTAAAAAAAGGAATTTAGTACTTTTTATAAGCTCAAACAGCTAAAAAATGGAGCTGGGATTTAAACTAAAAACTGTTGCCTCAAAGATGAACCTTTTTTCGGTGAGTAGTATTACTTCTCCAAATCACCAGTGATATGATTCTACATCATATCATAGTATATGTCCCTTTTAAATTCGTGTTTCATAAGCTTTGATTACAAGAAAATAAAATTTCTCAGTATTCAGATTTAAACCTATCCTCAGGGAATATTTTGCCCAGACTGGTATTATCCAGCTTGGCACATATTCTTTTTATGGAAAATTCTTCTCATTCATGGATTAAAACAGCCATTCAAAGCGTACCTTCCTTCTGGGTGCCCATGACAAATCTATTCTTTATAAAGTTATGAGTTTACACCATATATATTACCTTACAAAATATGTGACTAACCCTTTTCTTTCTTTGCTGATTTTCGAAGCTTTTTAAAAATAACACCACATGATTTTTGTCCTGACTTTTCAGTATTCAAAATCATTTTTAATGTTATCAATCTTTTAAAAATAGCCTTAAGAAATGATAACACCCAACTTTATGATTTTTAGGTCTCATACATCTATATGTTTTGAGGACCTTCCATGAGCCAGGCTTGCTCTTGGGTGCCAGAGAGAAAGTGATTAGTAATAGAAATCTCTGCCCTGAGTAAGTTTGCAGTCTACAGCTGAAGCAGGCAGATAAATTATAACCACAATACAGACAGAACCAGAGTGTTATGTTAAGGAGAATAGAAGGTGCAGTTAACTAAATCAGTAATTCTTTTGAAAAGAATTACCCAAGGGACTTATATCTAAGCTTCATATTGAAAGTGGATACCTGTGGATTAGGCAGATAGGCAGATAAGAATGAGGCAAGCCCAGGTAACCATTAATTTAACATATGTATGACACATGGGATAAATGGAAAAGGCACTGAATTACTTGAAATATATTTCTGTCAGATGTAAATAATTATCTCAGTTGCAGGTTTGGGGGGCAAACTTCAATATTCCAATTTTCCGTTTTCCATACCATTTTTAGGTTAAAAATGGAGAAAATAGTAGATTTAATGGAGGCAGGGTGGATTGCAGAGGCAGCTAAATAGCTGAAAGGATGGGATATTTGCCTGGAATCAAATTCTGATGATCAGGTCTATCCCATCAGCACATATGCAACTTCAACAAACAGCAGTTCTGTGTGGATTCTGTCTGATAGCCTTTTGGATTGCAAGGTTTTGAACTGTCATTATATTCGCTTCTCTCATGTGTTTGCTCATTTTTCTATTGAGAACTTGCCCTTGCATCACTTATTTTTTAAATATATTTTTATTGATTTCAGAGAGGAAGGGAGAGAGAGACAGACAGACAGACAGAGAGAATCATCAATGATGAGAGAGAATCCTGATCAGCTGTCTCCTGCATGCACCCCACTGGGGATGGAGCCCACAATCTGTACAAGTGCTCTGACTGGGAATTGAACCATGACCTTCTGGTTTATAAGTTGGCGCTCAACCACTGAACCATGCTAGTGGGCACACCACTTATTTTTAGGAAAATATTTTTGTCTGTATTACACTACCACTTTAATAGAGAAGTTACAGCAATAGCATTCAAAGGTAATGATTTGTGAATTCAAAATCTTCAACTTCGTATAACTGTATATATGTTTTTTCAATTTGTCATCACTGTACTGTCTGATTAATTAGGAATAACAACAAATCATCAATGAATAATAATGTAATGTTATTTCTGCCACATTTTAACATTACCAAATATAGAGATATTCAGTCTTTTACAGTTACTTAAGAGAAAATATAACTTGATAAGAACAAATGTTGAGGGTTGTTGTTTGTTTGTTTTTTAATTCCTGAAATGTCTATCTCAGTCTCCTTCAGTTGTCTGGAATACAAGTATTTTCTACTCGGAAACTCTGACAACAGCAAATGCAAGTTGTGACATGGTTTGCTCCTTTCAATGTAATTCTAGGTGACTTTCCCAGGAAGAACTGGCTTGTGATCCATCTGTAGCACCACGCCCTGTCCTTTTTGGTCATTGCAATTCTTCAGAACAGAATATTTTGAAAGAATTGAAGTGATCTTATCCCTACTTTCCTGTAATCTAAAACAATATCTTGGTAATTACCTATGTCATTCTGAAGAGAATGTATTGCTATGGGTATTGCCCTGAAATGTTATTGGACGGGCCTTTAAATGGGCCAAATTTGTTGAATTTTAACTCCTTTGAAAACTTTTCAAATCATTTTCCCTTAATGTTTCAGCCAATGCAGCTAAAAAAATTTGCCCAAGAAACTAAGATCTACAGTTAGTTAATTAATATCATGATATCAATTATGTCACTAACCTGCTGAGAAAGTATATAACACAATCAATTAAAATAGAAAAATAGTCTTTGAGGTTAGGAAATAAAAAAAAGTAAAAGCTATTTGCTTAAATGATTTTACATTATCAGTCCTAGTACAAATGACTGCTGAATCTGTTTTTTTATTATATTTGAATCTGTTGTTTCATGCTAATGACCAATAGAATGAGTATTATAAGAAATCAAGAATTGTTAATAACTAGTGTCCTGGTATAAATATGTATGGAGGATAACAATTTCTTAATTTTAAGAAAGACCCTTTGTCATGATTATAGCAGTTAAGTGTGAATATATTGAGTGAGTACCTGCTAGAAGATGCCAAAAAATAAAATTCACCCATACTTGTGAAATTTAAGCACATTGTTAAAAATAGTAATAAATTTAACATTTCAGTTAAATCTAGCAAATGATTTCCATGAACCAAAAAGCATAAGCATTATCCTAATAAGTGAATTTGCTGTTTTTTAATCTGTAAAATACATTTGCTGAAAGTCAGTCTTCAGATATGAAAATATAATAAAGAAAAATAATTCGAATAATGACTAGGTGTTACTATTATTACTATGCTTAATATTTTATATCATTTCATTCTCAGAATAATTTTATGTAACCATATGAAGCGAGTATATCATATAGCCACATATAGCTTCATTTGTGCATATACATATATATAGTGTTAGAAATAATTTTATAATTATAGAATGGTTAAGTGTGAGGCCAAGAAAATATTTAATTGCTTTAATGGTTTGGGATGTATTTTGAGTTCTGCTTTCTCTCACTAATCTAATATAGGAAAATTCACTAAACTGTGTCGAACTCATTCCAAAATAAATAGCTGGAGATTAAAAAATAAAATGTCAAGCTGGTTGTGGTGAAAAATGAACACACTTAATTTTGACTCTGTCTGAACATTTAAAATTAATTTTATTTGTAGCTGTAAAGCTAAATGTATAGCATACATTGTTCTCTCAATCATAAATATTTGCAAATTTCCTTTAGCATTCAGAGAAAGACACTGGCTTCCAGAAAAGCTAACCATCTTAATGGATAATATTTCTCATGACAATATATTCGATCCAAACTGTGTTTTCTCTGCTAAATAAAGGACAAAGGAAACTATCACACTGTTAAATAGAAACTTAGCAAATACTAGAATGTAAATGCTTTATATTTTACCACAAATGTTTTATTTCATTTAATATATTTCTGTAATATTATGATACAGATAACTCATTTGGGTGAACTTTTTGAAAACCACAGAATGGTCAACCTAATACCCTGAAAAAACACAGATGACCATCATGTTAAAAAAAAATCTAGTGTATTATTTGCATACAAATCCTGTGGAAGCCAGGCACAATGACTCATACAGTGAAATCTGAAATCATCATACATTTCCTGAAATTCCATCTATTCCATGAAATCTTTTATATTAACTAATTGGAAGAGGTGACCGTTTTCCTTGCTAAGTAAGTGCTGTCATTTCCTCTAAATTCACTTTCCCATCAGATAATAATGTGCTATGACACACTTTCTTCATATGTAGTTGCACAATGTTAAGCTTATTAATTACTCAGGGACAAATGGATTATCTGAATAATTGTTTAGCCTCTTAGGCTATAAATTTGTAAGAAACAACCATGTCTGTTCATCTCCTGTTTCTGATTCAACCTTGCTTCGCCTATTGTCATTCATACTTTGAGAATGATGGGGATGATGAGGAGGAAGATGGCAAAAGTGTCTGTGTAATGGGATTAGGATAATAAGACATATTCAGACATATTCCTTTTGTTGAAAAGTATAAGGTATGGACAATACTGGCAAGTGATTTTAGATAAAGTTGTGAAGGGGGTTTTTTGACCTGCCTACTGAGGAGTTCTTATCTCTTAGAGGCCATATAATGGAATTGGATCTCTATTTATTTAGCTCTAGGACTTTGGGCAAGTTATTTAACCTTTATGAGACTCAAGATCCTCATGATAAATAACAATCTTATAAGACTGACATAAGGCCAAGTACCATCAATCATTAGACAAGTAAGTAAAATAATGTTTATAACATTCTTGGTACTGAATCTGGCACATGGTGATATCTATGATTATTAGGAATCAGGAAATTTATACTGAATGCCATACAAGACTAACATGATTTAGAGATAGGTTCTAATTATATTTACCCTCAATTTTGTGTTCACCTGGTGCCAAGCAATGTATTATTATAGGTATCATTTCACTTTTTACACTAACATTCTATAAATATTTATTAAGTGGGATATACAGTTAATGGAGACTAGAGACAAAGCTCAAACACTGGGTGGGCTCTGTATCACCATCCTCTGCTCACCTGCCCCAAAAGAGCTTTCCCATCGGACTAAAATCTAAAATATTTCTATTTCTTTCCTGATAAATAAGTTAACATTACTCATCTAACATTGTCTTGCTCTTCAAAATTCTACCAATGCTTTGGGATAGGTAAACACAAATTTTCACTTTGAATTGTAACTAGATGAATTTTTAAATATTATAATTAAAGAAATAATCATATATTTTTCAAAAGTGGGAGCTTTTTTGAAATAAAGGAACTGTTTGTTCACTTCAATTTTAGGAAAAAATACTAACACTTCGAATAGTGCCTGGCACATAATAAGCAGTGAATATTTGTTCCAGTTATTCCTTAGCATTCCTTTCTTTTTTTTATTGAGATTTAATTGGCATACAATCTTGTATTAGGTTTAGGTATACAACATAATGATTTGATATATGCATATATTGCAGAATGATCATCACAATAAGTCTAGTTAAATCTATCACCACACATAGTTATAAATTTATTTCTTGTGATGAAAATTTATAAGATCTACTCTCTTAGCAACTTTCAAATATACAATACAGTGTTAATAACAGTAGTCACCATGCTTTACATTACATCCCCAGGGCTTATTTCTTTTATAACTGGAAGTTGGTACCTTTAGACCACCTTTACCTATTTTGCTCACTTGTTCTCTGTATCTACTCTTTTTTCCTACATTTTCTCCCTAATTCGCCCATTCTCATACTACCATACTAATTTCTAAACTCTTTAAAACTCATTTTTCTCTCCCATTAAAAGGGGAAAATAATGTCCTCCATAAAAGTTTTCTTATTGATAATTAAATGGGACAATAAAACATTTGGCATGCCTGGAAAAATTAATGCCTAACACATAGTTGTCAACTAATATTTAGAACTTTTATTATTGTTAAGCACCAGTTATGTATTGCTGACTTCTAAATATTACCAGCTCAGACAACTTTCTGCTTCCAAACACATCTCACTTCCTATGGCACATCACTGCTTGAATTTTCAACAGCCATCTCAAATACAGAATGAGCAGAATACATCTCATGTGACCCATATGACCCCTCCCCTGCCCCACCACCTTATTTTCTACTTTCACTAGATCCCACAGTTTCCCAAGTCAGAAATCAGGAAATTATTCTAGAGATCCTTCTCCCGCCCTTAGTCTTGCATCTAAAGTGCCACAAAGCTCTGATGATTCCCTCCTAGTCACTCAAGTCCATCTATCCTTCCATGCATCCTGTACATGTCCATGGGATGCTTTCTTTTATGTCTGTTGCTAGAAGCCATCTGTGGGTGTCTGAACCTCTGGTTTCAGTCCCCTCCAATTCATCCTCTAAATTGCTTCCAAAGTGAGGCTGTTAAAATGCAAATCTTAGCACATTACTCCTCTCCTGCAGGCTGAAGTCCCAGTTCCTTACCCTGGACTGGCAGGTCCTGGATTTGTTCTTCAGCCTCATCCCTTTATCCTGTGCTCCTACCAGGTCAGGGTTCATGCACCTCCCCAATCTATGTGCTCAAAGCCTCCAAATCTTTGCACAAGCTCTCTGCTTTTCCACTTCCACACATATGTTTTTTCAAAATTCAACTCATATGTCACTTCTTCAGTAAACTTTTTCTTTCCACACCAGTCATGATCCACCAAAATTGTGATCTCCTCCCATTCCAGGCTGAATAGTCCTTTCATGGTGCTTACCTAGTGTCTGTACCCACAGGATGATAGCCTCGCATTCTGCATGTATTTCTCTGACTCTCCTCTAAGTGATGAGTACCTTGAAGAGGGCAGAGTATTTTCCCCTTGTATTAGAACCCAGGATGTTGTCAGAGACCTAACATGTGCTTCTAAATGATTATTACATGAGTAAATAGATGCCTCTTTACGTTTTTTGCTCTTACTTAAATCTCTTTTGTCTGGTGGGAAAAAATACAGAATTTAGAGTTTGAAGACCCTCATTTAAGTCCTGGCTGTGCTATCTAGTAGTTGGAAACTTTGAACAAATTAGATGATCACTTCAAACTTATTTCATCATGGTCAAGATCAGATCTGATCATGGATATAAACTTTGTAAATAGCAAAGGACTTTGAAAAAAATAGAGAGATGAAATATAATGTAGCTCAAGACAAAATGGTATCATTGAGATCAAACTTTAGTCATTGAAACTGTGTTCTGCAAGTGTCTTTTTAGGGAAACATGTAGCACAGGTAGCTGTGTACAAAGTTGGGTTCTACTAGTAATTGCAATTGATTGTATGTGTCGCATAAGTTATTTAAATGCCTTGGGCCTTAATTTTCTCATTGTAAAATGGAAATAGTAATAGAATTTCTTCATAGGTTTGTTATGAAGATTAGATGCATTAAAATACATTAAACACAGCAACTGGAAGATTTTCCTGAAAAGTTGCATACTTTTATCATTAAAAGCCCTTGTTTCTCCTATGAACCAAAGAATAACTATTCTTTAAATTTTTTTAAGTTGTAAGAAACTAATGGTCAAATAATACTAAGACTAGAATCACTGAATGCAAAAGCAGATTGAAATTTTAATGAATACAACATCCAAGACCCAGGAAATACAAAGGTAGCAGTAACTGTTGGGAGGATAAATGGTAAAGTGTACTTAAAATAACCAGTAGATATTAATAAATGTTTTACTTATATTTTCCCCATGTTTTTTCAAAGAATTTTATAATTTATTGTTAAACCTGACTAGTTCCTCTATTTAAAATCATCCTAAATTCTGCCATATTATAAACACACACATTATACCACAGTCTAAAAACACAACTCTTACCTTGTCGTTTGCTTTAAAATTTTTTGTTAGTTTTCCACAATGCACTAGGTAAAAGCCAAACTTTTGACTTGATGTTCAAGGGCCTAGATCACTGGGTCATCCCCTCCTTCTATATTTTATGAGTCTCAGTCAGAACCTACTGCCCCTGATACAACCCCATGCTCTGTGAATTTCTGCTTCCTAATCTACTCATGGCATCCCTCCCCACGAAACTTCTCCTTCCTCTTTCTTCCTACCTTAACAAATTCTACCCATCCTTTTCCTACCCCAGGATCCACTGGTAAGTTCTTCTATTAAACTCCTCTACTGATGATGATGACATGAAGACAATGACAGTCATTAACATTGATTGAATACTTATTGTATGTCAGGTACCAAGCCAAACGATTTATGTATGTTGTCTCATTTAAGTCTTATAACAACCCTACAGAGTAAACACTATTATTTGCATCTGAATGAAGCTGAGGCAAAGAGAGATTCAGTAATTTTTACAAGGTCATAGGTACTACAGTGGGTGGTAGGACCTGGATTAAATGGAATGCCTGTCAACCTCTGAAGTCCATGGTCTTAATCATTAGACTGTACTCTCTCTCTCCCCTGTTGTCTATATTTATTGTCCTCTATAGGTTTGATGTTTGCCATTTACTGTATCATATCCTTAATTAACTTTTCTGTGTATGTTTGCTTCCTCATTGAGGTGGTTATTCTTCATTTGCCTCCTCAAATTTATTCTCTGCTTTGCTCTGGATCTTAAGGGGCTGTTTGGGCTGCAGATCCACTTCCTTGCCCCCCAGGTTCCTAATGGGTTGGGCCAATGGAAAGCATCAGCAATAGATCTGATGTTGGGAAGAAAGAGATGGAGTAATCCTCTTATTCCCATCACTTCTCCTTCCCTGACTCACCAAGTTTCTCTAAAACCACAGCTTCTACTGGGGCAGGGGAAAGCTCCTCCCAGGTCTCCAAGGCCCCCACTTCCTGGTTGCATTGTCTTCCTTGGGCATTCTGGCACAGTGGCAATAAGAACTATTTGATGGTCCTTTGTCCCTTGGTGTTGCAACACTCCTTGCTGCCTTTCTTAATCTTGATCATGCTACTGTAAAAAATTCTTTCTTTAAACTAGTTTCAGTTGAATATTTTTTAATATGCCATCTGATTCCTTACTGGAACCTTGATGGATCCACCACCACTTCAAATTTTGAAGAAAAGTCTTAAACAGAGGAGCTATTCAATCAGTATTAATCACTCTCTTACTAGTGAAGGAATATACATATGCATGTGTATATAATGTAATAGACTTATGAATATGAATTTATAGCAATGACTATCTTTCTTCTTCTGAATTTATCTTCTGGATCATTATCAACTGTGCCCAGAAATCTTAATCACTTCTGAGCATCAAGTCATCATAAAGGAGGACTGTATGAAAAATAATTGGGAAGTTTTCATTTGACATTTTACAAGTATTTCCTGGAAATTGACATTTTTTTCTTCAGGGTTACTTAATAATATGGGATGCTTCCTGTATAGATAAAATATATGCATATTTTTAGATGTAGACTAGTCTATCTCAGAACAAGGCAACGTTTGCCCATGGCTCTTTCCTAGCATCAGTGTGTGTGTGAGTCTGAGACTGTGTGTTTGTTGAGTTGTCAGGGAACTTTCCCTTGAGGCTATGATCCATCTTCTCTGGAAGGTTGTTCTCAGGGCTAGTTATTCCTGAGCCTGTCCTACCTGTCAGACGTGACTTCATGCTTCTTGCGATGATCTAAGAAGCCTTTCCCCTTCCAACCCCAACTTCAGTGACATTTATGAACAGTCTGTTCAAACTAAAACCAACTTTTTTCATCAAAAAGATAACCTGAATTTGGAAAAATTAAAAATGGCAGTAAATAAATGCAGTGTTTATCTTTGGAATGAAGGAAGGATTTCCAGTTGGCTGGTTTTCTATCATAAAAGCATTGATTGCATTCTTGTATTCTAAACAGGGCTATTACCATACAAAGAAAGCAAGCCTGTGAAAAGAAAGCATTTTCTGATATTTATGGCAGTAAAGCCTGATTTTTTTAAACCTCTAAGCAAATATCTTTATATTAATCTATTGAAAAGTAAAAGTGAAAATTTTCAGGAGAGAAAATAATATGTGCTTCAAACTAGTCTCAGTCATTTAGAGAATGCCTCCTACTCAGAGATATAGGAAACATTGATGATTTTATGTGGTCATTGACATGGGTCAGTACAGTTTTTCCTGTTTTTGCCCCTTATAAAACCTTCACAAATGGTAGAACCATCTTTTAATTGGAGCATATAACCCAAAAAGGAGTGTGACAGTACTTTCCAGGTACAACCTTGTCTGATTCAGAGGTCCCTGACCATTTCCTTGAATTGGGGGATGAGAAGTTTATTGAATGATTATTTTTAGATAACTGAGATAGGTGAAGTTGATTTGCTGGTATTTTCTTTTCCTGTAAAAATGAAAATAAAACTTGAACATTGGGGTTGACCATCAGGGATCTTACAAGTACATTATAAGCCATTATTAGGTGGCTAGTGTTTATGGAAAACTAGAGGCCCAGTGCAAGAATTCATGCGCAGGTGGGGTCCCTCAGCCTGGCCAGTGATCAGGGTCAATCAGGGCCATAGGAGGTTGGCTACTCTGATCAGGGTCATCGGGCCAGCTGGCTGCGGGGAGGGCCTATGAGAGCGCACTGACCAACAGGGGGCAGCTCCTGCATTGAGCATCTTCCCCCTGGTGATCAGTGCCTGTCATAGCGACCAGTCGACTGGTCATTCGGTCATTCAGTCGTTTGGTCACTTAGGCTTATCTACACTAATAAAAGAGAAAAATGGTAATTGGCGTACGACCGCTACCCTTCCGATTGGCTAATCAGCGTATCCTTATGCAAATTAACTGTCTGGGACCCCTCAGGGGATGACCACCTGCTAGCTTAGGCCTGCTCCCTGGGGGATTGGGCCTAAGCTGGCAATCAGACATCCCTCTGGCAGCCCAGGAGCCCTCGGGGGATGTCCACTGGCCAGCAGGGAGCAGGCCTAAGCTGCAGTCGGACATCCTTAGCACTGCTGAGGAGGCGGGAGAGGCTCCCACCACCACCGCTGTACTGGCAGCTGTCAGCCTGGCTTGTGGCTGAGCAGAGCTTCCCCTGTGGGAGTGCACTGACCACCAGGGGGAAGCTCCTGCATTGAGCATCTGCCCCCTGGTGGTCAGTGTGTGTCATAGTGACCAGTCATTCCCAGTCGTTCTGCTGTTAGGGTCAATTTGCATATTACCCTTTTATTATATAGGAGTGCCTGGCCAGCCTGGGTGAGGGGCTGATGGCTGTTTGCAGGCTGGCCACACCCCCTTCAGGGTGAGGGGTCCTGCTGGGGTGCCTGGCCAGTCTGGGTGAGGAGCTGAGGGCCGTTTTCAGGCTGGCTAAGCCCCCCAGCGGGGACCCTCACCCCATGAGGGTGTGGCCAGCCTGGGTGAGGGGCTGATGGCTGTTTGGAGGCTGGCCAAGCCCCCCAGCAGGGACCCTCACCCCATGAGGGTGTGGCCATCCTGGATGAGGGGTTGATGGCTGTTTGCAGGCTGGCCACATCCCCCAGCCACCCAAGCTCCCAGTGAAGGCTGGCTGGAAGCAGGTATCTGGGATTTATTTATCTTCTATAATTGAAACTTTGTTGCCTTTTCCAGAGGCCACAGCCAGCTCAGGGCTGGCGGGAAGCTTGGCTTCATCCATCACCGGGGCAACCAACCCTCCTGCTTGCTCCAGCTCCGTGGCTGCCCGCCGCCATCTTGGTTGGGTTAATTTGCATATAGTCGCCCTGATTGGCTGGTGGGCGTGGCTTGGGGCATAGCGAATGTACAGTCAATTAGCATCTTTGTCTTTTATTAGTGTAGATATAGATGTGTCTAGTGATTTCATTTGTCCTAATAGTGGCAGAGGAGCTAGAAGTTTATTTTGAGAAAAAAAAGAACAGCAAGAACATAAGAACCCTTTCCAGACTAGTGTGGCTAGGGAAGGATAAATAAGCTTGGTGCAGTCAGTAATCCCTCAAATGTAGTAATTACTCAAGAATCAATCCAGTTTTCTACCCTCATTTACTAGGCAGCATGGGGTTATGCATTGTGAACAAGGTGTAGACTTTCGTGACTTTCCACAGTTAAGACAACAAGACCTGGCAGATTGATTAGGGGAGCCTAATCGTGTCCTATATGTTGGGAAAGATATTCTTGGTTCGAGATCTGGTCTCTGAATTCTACATGCCTGGAACTTTACTAATTAATGTATCCAGGATTTATCAGATCTGAGGATGGCAGTTCCTAACCCAGGTTGTCCAACATAATCAGTCATCAGCAGAGGTTTAAAACTTATACATAGCCTGGTGTCACCTCCTGAAATTCTAAATCAATGAGTCTGGGATGGAATCTTGTTGAGTCTCTCTATTTTTAAGCATTTCAAGTGGTTCAGACACAAAGTTAAGAATCACTGTTCTAGAACAAACCACTTACACAGCCCAAAGTCTTGAGAGCAAACGCATATAAACATATTAATTTAATCTTTTTTTCTTTCTTTTTCCCACCCTTTTTTCCATCCTTTATTTTCTCCCTCAATATTTACTGAGCACTTAGTATGTGCCATACATAGGAGGAAGATCTCTGACAACAGTTATATATCCAGATCCAATAGTCAACATTTTCTCTTTCTAGAAGGTGAGTTTACCTGGAAAGGCAAATGCAATTTAGTCATTGATTAATTCAACAAAAATTTGTTAAATCTTTATTATGTGCTCATCAGAATAAATGTTACTATGTGATTTTAAGAGAGACTTTTGTTTTACTTTACTATTCTAACTATTTTCTATCTGCCAACTCCACAATACATTGTGTTAGCAAGTCAATGTAGCCCTATCTAGGATAATAGCTGGGGAAATACAGACAGTATTCTGTCACTCTTTTACCAGACTATGAAGACTGGGTTTTTTTTTCACATTTGTTACTACACCATGTCCTTCCTTCATTTAAAATTAATTTCATAACTTATCTTTCCCAAGGTTGCAAGTCTGCCTGTAATTACTTAGAGAGGAAAGCACCTTATTCATATTCTCAGGTGGCACATCCAGGAAGGTTTCTTGCACCCAGATCATCTTATATTCAGGAAGGCAAGTGCTTAAGGGCCTCAGACTGAGAGGGTGGACCCTCCCTACCATGGATAGGTCATTCTTAGTCATCTGAGATTAGAAAAGTTGATGTCTGTTTTATTTGGGGAACTGTAGCATTCTGTCCAGTTGGGCTACTCTGAGAACAGATTCTATCACAGCAGTGACCCTAGTGAGTTCCTTGCCTTAGACGTCAACCATGAGTTTCACCCACACTTTCTCCATTTTTAAAATGTATTCCTTTAACTATTCCCTGTTTGATAGTGTGCCTCTCAGTATAAATTCCTAACCCAGACCGCTTTCTGGAAACCTAGCCTCAACTCCAGCGGCTTAGTGTTATTTCTACCTCAAAAACTCAGAGGATGCCCTGACCAATTTGGCTCAGTGGCTAGAGCGTCGGCCTGTAGACTGTAGAGTCCCAGGTTCGATTCCGGTCAAGGGCATGTACCTTGGTTGCGGGCACATCCCCAGTAGGGGGTGTGCAGGAGGCAGCTGATCAATGTTTCTCTCTCATGGATGTTTCTAACTCTCTATCCCTCTCCCTTCCTCTCTGTAAAAAATCAATAAAATATATTTTTTAAAACACTCAGAGGATACTTTATATCCAAGATGAAATAAATATTCCCCTCAACTGTGATATTCTTCCTACATTCCCTACCTTGGCTTGTGCCAAACACCTAATGTCACCAAGGTGAAACCTTAGTATCATAGATTTTTCTCAGTCCATCCTATTGCTCCTCCCTACTAATCTCACTCAATATGTCAAGCAGTTTTGAGTCCACCTTTTTAGCATCTTATATTCATTCTGATCTTTCCACCTCAATTGCCTTAGTTTAGGGTCTTATTAACTCTTGCTGTGTTGTGATTGGTTTCTCTAACTACAGTCTTTTTCTACTTCAGTTCAGCCTCATCAAAGCACAAAAATAATATTTCTAAAACAAAGTTTAATCATGCTTCTTCTTTCCTCAAAAATCTTCCCTAGTTATCATCAATACAAGATAAATGTGGGAAATGAAGGGAACAACACATGTCAAAATAAAAAGACATAATACCGCATGGAATTATGGGGGAACTATGAGCATTTTGATAATGGCTGACCCCATAAGTGTGAAGTAGAGAATGGAGTAGGCAGGTTGGGGATGTATCATCCCCAGCAGGCCAGGTATCTGCTCTTCTTTTCTTCCCTGAATGCCTTGCCCTACTTCCTTAACTCCCAGCTCAAAGTGACTTCTGGAAAGCATTCTCTAATACCCCTTCACAGAAGTTAATTACTCCTTCATCAATGCTAATGCTATGTCTCATATTATTGCTCTAGTCACAATTTAATATAACTACTTGTTTGCATGTCTGTTTCCCCTATAGACTATGAGCTTTCTTAGGAGAAAGATTGCATCTTAATCATTGCTAAATCCTCGTATGACAAGCTACCCAGTACATAGTGAGCCTTCCAATCACTGATCTCTTTCCCTCTGCTTTCATTTTAATGTCATAGACTATAGGCAAGAAATAATGACATCTTAATTAATGATGGTAGGAATGCAAAGATGGGAATAAATTTTAAAACTATTTAAAAAGTTAAATAGACTTAGTCATTATCTAAAAGGAGTTAAGAAATTATCAGACCTCTTTTTAAAGGAAGGAAGAGCTCCTCTTCCTTGTCTTCAAGTTATATAAGTTTCAGTAACTTGGAATCTTAATTATTTTGTTCATTTATTCCTTATAGCTTGTCATGAATCTTACATTAAGTTTGCATTGAATCAAGATTAACTTTGATTAAGATTAATTAAGACTAATTTTACTTATAAATATATTTGACACATTTTCAATGTTTAATATCATTTTTAGAGATAGTTTTTTTAAAAAGAAGTGGCATTTAAGATAGACTCTAACATAGTACAGATGAAATTTCAAAGCAACAAAATTACAAGTTGGGAAAGATAATTTTACTAGAATGTTAGCAGATTTTGGACAGGTTATATTAAAAGTCCACAGAGATAGTAATAAAACATCGAGACTACAATGGAGGTAAGGAGAAGAACACTCTTTGGATGAGGACAAAAACTTGCTCTGGGTGATCCCCATAGTCAAACTGGACATGAACCACATGAATCAAATATCGGGCTTCTTTGCAAGAAAGACAGTCCTTGGTCCATAAAAGACTATGTCCCATCCTGAGGCAGTGGGCCTCCCAGTCATGGTGGAGGAAAAGTCCTACACAAGGCAAAGGGCATGGAGCCAGGAGCAGGTTTCCATTGCAAGACAGAGGCTGGATTTAGCAACATCCACCATGGCTCTCAGTTTGAGTTTGAGATTTTGACCTGCTAATCCCATGTTCTTCTGTAAGCCGTTTTTCCTGACTCAAGTGTAAGAGCAATATGAACTATAGGAGCTAAAATGATACATTCTTACCTGGTCTCTCCTTCCTACCCAGCATACAACCATTGGGTCCATGCCAGAAACAAAACTCCTTTTCCTCCCATCATATCCCTCTGCTGTTGGGAATTATTGTAGAAACTCTTTTGGAGCAATTCATATCTTAATCAGCCCTCAGCCATTGGGCCAGTCATGAATGCAAGACTGGTAACCTCAATGAATCAGCAAAATGGATAATGACATCACAGTCATTGGATCTTGACTCATCACCTCTATATCAGTGTCTGCCTTTAGGCATTTGATGGCTCTCCAATACCTGCTATGGGTGCAAAGACCCCTCTTCTCACTGCCCAGTCAATTGTCCTTTATATTTATACAAATCACTGCCCTGAAACAGGAGATGTAATGACCACCAGGACATACTTCAGGCTACCCAAGCATCTCAATCCTTACTCCAGGCCCACCCCAAATGCTCTATGCTCTCTGATGTCTAAGTGGTATCAGGAATTTTTCACATGAGCAGAAATCAGAAACATTCTTTTGTTCTTTCTGTCTCCTCCCCCTACCAAACTTGTAGAATTACTTAAAAGATTTGCAGAAGCCAGATCTCTGGACCAGGCACAAAGATTCAAACAACTTATTACTTAACAGATGGCGTGAGTGCTGCATGAAACTTGCATTAGAGTCATGTGCATCGAAACAATGAAACTTGTGGTAAAATAATTTTCCCCTATATCTTTAGTTTTATCTTCCAATCAAAGTTATAAATTTAGAAGTAATAAAACAGACTAGATTTGAATGTAATTAGATGGGAATTTAGCCACTTTAAATAAAAACTTACACAAATGTAGTGATGTTGTATATTCAGATGTACTGAGAAAATGTAGCTCAATAATTTTGTCTATAAGTAATACTGCTTATCTCACAACACCACTTTGCGGATAAAAATTAATTAAATTTTCAATCTAAATTCATATTAATACAATTTTCAAAATTTTAAAAAGTTGGTTAATAGTATCTCATTTTGATAAAAATTGTTGAACCTTCAGAGAGCCCTTAAGAGGGTGGCCTAATGTATGAAGGGTGGCCAAATTAGTCTCAGCTTCCATAATTCCTGCTAGGACGCCCTGCGTGATTATCCCATATTTCATAGTCACTTCCACTACTGAGCTGCTGGCTCGGCTTTTCACTGCATGGCCCTCGAGACTACAGTTCCATCTGAAATAATTCTCTATTCAGTTGTATTCAATTTGCTGATGAAGTGATCAACCAGAATTTTCAAGTATTTTTTAATTTCTAGATATTTGGTTGGTTTTTAAAAAACAAACACCTGCTTTATTTCTATCCATATTTTCAATTTCTCACATATTTCTTCAAGTAAGTATATTTTCTATTTGGCACCAAACAAATCAAACAGGTTAAGTCTTTCAGAGTCTGTTGCCAATAACTGCTCTTTGAAATTCTCCTTGCTGTTATTTTCTAGTGTGTTTTGTGATTTGTGACTGTGGGTTTCTCATCTCTCCTGTAAAAATCCTTTGAGGTTTGGCTTGAACTTCCAGTTGTCAAGAGGAGATTTGTATCTACTTCCGCCAATTACCTGGAAGTGTTAGCAACTGGAAACTATTTAAATTCTCAGCTTGAAAGTATAAATACTAACAGCTAACATTTTCATAATATGATTATCAATTCTATGTGAGATTTATTTATCTTGTTTTCCAGAACCAAAGGTTAGATAGCTGGTTATTTGTACCACTCCTATACAGTAGGGTTTAGCAGTATGTCTTAGTCTCCCTTTTGTAGGGGGTGCAAGCATTTGAGACACTGCCAACTTTATGCAAGAATTCCCCACCTTGGTGAAGCTCTGAGGTTTATCTTTTCATTCCCTGAACCCCGAGCAGTAGTCAGAGAAGCTCAGTGTTCCCACGTTTTATCTGAATTCCCCACTTTTAGATCCCACTTTTAAAATTTGTTTATCTCTCAGAGTTCTTGGTCTCCTTTATGTGCTTGTTGAATTCCTTCCTTTTGTGATAGTTCATTGAAACATTTTAATCAGGAGTATCATCTAACATAGCTATTTCATTAATATCACCAGCCCTTTTTCTATCATAAATAAGGATAAGCATTTACATGGTTGAGATTTTGTATCCTGGGACTTTGGAACCAGACAAATCTAGGTTAGATACCAGTTCTTTGACCTACTAATATGACCTTAGGCAAGTTTCTCAAACTTTTAAAATTCTAATTTCCTTCTCTGTTAAACAGAGACTAGAATACTCTTAGCTCTCTGGTTAATAAAAGGTTTAAAAGATTATATTTGTAAAGCACTTAGAAAATTGCCTGCAATCCAGTCAGTGATTAGTAACTATTCTGATTATTAACCTAAGTTTCTCCATGCACTTAAATTTTTCATAAAATAACTTTTACTCAATTAATTCAATATTTCTCTAATTACTACCATGTTTGAAATTCTAGAGTTAACATAGTATACAAGATAAACTCCCTACCCTTTGACATTTATATTTTAGTTAGATAATTAACCAGTAAATAACTAGATATAATACATAATATTAGAAACTAATAAATGCCACAAAGAAAAATAAAGCAGGCTAGGAGATAGAAAATGATTAGATGTGATATAGATGCAGAGCTATTCTAAATAATAAGGTCAGCTAAGGCCTCTCTCAGGAGGAAGTAATTTTAACAAAGTCCTAATGAAATGAAAGAATAAGCCATGTCGACAACCAAGAAAAGCCTCTCAGGCAGAGAAGTACAAGGGACTTTGAATTACAAAGTCACTTGTCCTGGTGGAAACCATCAGAAAGGTGAGGGTGACTGGAGCAGAGGGGTGAGAACTGAGGTTGGAGGGGTTGGTAGGGGCCAAATCACATAGGGCCTCTTGAGCCATGATATAGACTTTGGATTTTATTCTGAATACAACAGGAAGTCACTGGAGCACTTGGTACAGGGGATAGCATGGTCTGCTTCATGTTTTCACGAGACCACTCTGGATAATGCATGGGGAGTAACCAGTGAAGTAGGACAAATGAGGCAAGTGGAAAGTCACTTAGGAAGATTATTGCCGACCTCGAGAGAGACCGTGGAGGTTGTAGAGGTGCTAAAAGATGATGTGATTTGAAAGTAATGTTCACAGATTTGGTGCTAGATTGGATATAGAAAGACAAAGTAGTTCAGGATAATGAATATTTAACATTTGGGCAGAGCAACTGGGATTAAATGAGATGGGGAAGAGTGAGAACTTGTCAGGACAGGAAATCAAGTTTGGTTTTATACACTTTAAATTTGACATGTCTATTAGTAGAAATGTTGAATAGGAAATTGGATACTCATGAGTCTGGAGCTCTGAGAACTTGCAGATAAAATCTGGGTCAGCCGCATATGGATGGTTTTTAAAGCCAGGATGAGGTCACCTAACGTGTAGATGCAGATTGGATCTAGAGCACAAGGTGTTAGCATTAGAAAGAAGCAAGGACAGCTCATGCCTCACTCACTTTACTCCGATCTCTGCTCAGACCTAACAGAAGTGTCTTTCCTGAACACTTTCCCTAAAACTGTACCCTACCTCCTAATTATAGCTATGCTTTCAATCTCTTTCGCTTTCCTTCATAACACATTTCCTGTCTCATATGATATTGGATGTGTTTATTGATTTAGTTTGTCTTTTACCCAAAAATATAATCACTAAAAGGGAAGGGACTTTGTTGTCCTCAGAATGTATAACATTGCCTGGTATATAGTACTCATTTAATAAGTACTTGCTTTGTATTAAATGAATGAAACAGGGAGAAAAATAGAAAAATATTTGTACAAATGCCTGTTAACATCAAATTTGGTGGAAGGAAAAATAATGATTTCTCATCTCATTACTCCTATTTGCTCAGTGTAATAAAAAGCATAGTCACCAGCTTGGAAGAGAAAAGAAAGTATGAAATACTTGACCCAGAAAATAGAAGGAATACACTATAAATTTTAATTGAATTGCCAGGAAATGTCACAAGACAATAAGATCTGTGGTCAAAACTGTAAAGTGAGACCAGTTAGCACATCCATGAATTTTCTCTCACCTAAATCCAATTAGGTGCAGGCACCGAGAAAATGAGAACTGGGTTTAGTCAGTGTTGGGATTTTTGCTGCATATATAACAAGAGGAAAGAGGGCTATATTAGTTTCTGAGGGCTGCTGCAAAAATGTTACCACAAACATGGTGACTTCAAACAACCAAAAGTTATTCTCTCACAGTTCAGGAGGCCACAAGTCTAAAATCAAGTGTTAGAATTTTTGGTTTCTTCCAGTGTCTTTGAGGAAGAAACTGTCCCGTGCTTCCCTCCAGCTTCTGGTGGTTTCCCGAAATCCTTGCATTCCTTGGCTTATGGCAGCGTCAGTCCATTCTCTGCCCCCATCTGAAGTGATCAGAACAGTGGGAGACTGAATCATACTACAGAATGTGGGTCACCATCAGGGACAAGAGCTGGGGAGGGTTGGCTGAGGAGGCATCTGATAATGATAGATATAAACAAGGCAGCGAAGCCCTCCATTGTAAGGACAGGCTTTAATCTAGTTAATCCTTTTTTTTCATTTGGGGGTATGAGATGTCCTACTTTTTCTGTATTCTAAATAATCTAGAATTAATACCCCTCCCAAGTGCACCTTCAGGTTTATGTGGTTCACCGTATTTATTAATATCTGCCTTTCACTAGACTGGGAGCTTGACAGTTGGACTCATAAACTTTCCAACTTCTTTATTCATAGCACCTTGAACACAGTAGGAATTTCAATATGGCTGCATTGGTTACAGTTAATCTAAAAATAAAACAGTTATCAGTTCTCTTCCTCTGTGCTTTCCTTCATCGTTTTTGGAAGTGGAGTAGGGGAGCACAGTGTTGTTAGATTTCTCTACCCTTATAATATAATAGTCCTTCAGCCTGTTTACTTGTTCAGGGCACATTGTCACCATGTGACAGGACGTGTGTACTCTAAAATGACAAAGTGTGTGGATCCTAGCCAGCAGGGTCAAGAAAATACTTCATAAACAAGGCTGTAAATAACATCTGCGCTGTCCAAACACAGGAGGACCTGGTAGCTTTTCCTTTTGCTTATTGTTTTGTTTGGTCATGGCCATCTCCCTGTAGACCCAAACAAGTCAGGGAGCCACTGTCTCAGCCCCAAATTTCTTCAGGCGAATTCTTGTTGCTGAGAATATATGGCAGGCTGTGAGTGGGAAACCCAGCTGCTGTAGAGTGAAAAGACAGGGGACCAGTGAATCATCGCACTGAAGAAGAAACCCAAAAGTCCGTGTAATCAACATAAAATCTTTGAATTATGAAGGGAAAGTAAAGCTTATAAACATTTTTGTGTCATAACACAGAAAATATTTAATGAGACCAAGAATTTAAATTAAAGAGTTTTCATCTGAATACCTCAGATCACAACTTTCCATGTATACATTAGTCAACTTAGTCATCTAACATTCACTTCACATTCTTCTGCAGTTGATTTATAGACTATTATGAAAACTTCCTGTAACTAACAGAAGTTACATCAAGTGAAAGATAAATGCGATTTTTAATACCTTGAAGGAAAACTACATTAAGGTATGTACTGCAGAAAACTCTACCATGGCTACAGGTGCAAACTTTCAGCTACCTTAATCACTCATTAAGAGTTGTGCCCTTTCTGGATGGTATAACCCAGTGGTCGGCAAACTGCAGCTCGCGAGCCACATGCAGCTCTTTGGCCCCTTGAGTGTGGCTCTTCCACAAAATACCGACTTCTGCGCATGGGCCACAAAGTTTCAATCTCACTGTACGTGCGCACCCGCACATGGTATTTTGTGGAAGAGCCACACTCAAGGGGCCAAAGAGCCACATGAGGCTCACGAGCTGCAGTTTGCCGACCACTGGTATAACCTGTTCAGACAGGGTGTGAGCTCTGTTTACACAACCATCTGTATATATAAAAGCCTAATATGCAAATTGTCCCCTCGGGAGTTCAACCAACCAGGAGTTCGATCACTCACTATGACATGTGCTGACCACCAGGGGGAAGCATGAAACAAAGGAAAACCCCAGCTGGCAGCCAGCAGCCGCTAGGGACCCTACCTGTGCACAAATTTCTTGCACTGGGCCTCTAGTTACAAATAATAGCAACTTTAAGAAAAAATCAGTGGAATCTTATCAGGAGGCTTTTCCCTCTCTCTGTCTATCTGTTTCAAAGGGTAGGACCAGAAAAAGATCTTTTGTCAATAGCACACTGCACCTGTACTCAACCATTGTTAGAATTAGGAATTGAGGCCCTGGCCAGTGTGCTAAGTGGTTAGAGCAGTGGCCAGTGGACCAAAGGATCACCTGTTCACTCCCCTGTACCAGTTGGGGCACGTGCAGGAGGCAACCAAACAATGTGTCTCTCACATCAGTGTTTCTCTCTCTCCTTCTCTCTCTTTCTCTCTTTCTTTCTCCCATTCCTAGTTCCTTTTCACTCTCTCTAAAGAAAAATCGATGGAAAAAAATATCTTCAGGTGAGGATTAAAAAACATGTAGGAATTGAGAAGGGAAAAGATGTGATGGCAGGACTGGCTGCAGACTTCATCTAGCTGTGTCAGGTTGCCTGTGCACCTCTATGCTGAGCTCTTAGCACCTGCTTGAGGAAGGTGCCAGAGAAGTACAGCTTTCTTTACTGGTGTTCATGGCAAAAACTAAGAGAATTTCAAAGAGGACTTGATGCATCTCCTATGAGAGTTGGGGACTTCTCCAGTTCTCTAGAAGCACTACTTTGTCTCTGATTCAATCCATTCAACAGTGACTGATTGAGTAACTACTACGTGCCCTGTGAGACAACATGGAGACAGCACTGGCCTTGGAGTCAGGGGATCTGAGTTTGGAGCCAGGTTCCACCAAGTACTGGTACCTTCGATTTCTACTTAACCACTTGATCTTTTCTTCAGCATGTCTCCACATCTGTGAAATGCATGGCAGTAAGAATTAAAGGCCATGAAGTGGGGGCTTTTAGGTACTAAACTCTTACTTTCTTTCTGATCTTCTTTTGGATTAGGGTTGTGGGAGACATAAAATCAGTCTAAGTAAGGGTAAAGAGTTGACTGTCTCATTCGGGAGATACTAGCCTAATGCCAGGGAGAATTTTGCATATGTACCTGGGGATGATACAAGGGACTTAGTCCAGTACTATGAATCTGCATCTCTGCAGTGCAAGCAGGAATTCCTTGCTCAGAAAGCTCTGGAGTTATGTTATACCACATGCTGTAGGGATGTGGACTGGAGATCGGGAAGGAAAGAGAGAGAATGTCCCCGCACAACCTTCTCTTCCATTATATAAGATATAAGTTCTGACACAAAGCTCACATGACAATTTTTGTATGTTTCTTTCATGCTACCAATCACTTTCTACTTTGTATTAGAAATTATATATAATTTATTCTCTCCATGGTTCACCTCATATACCTCAAAGTGCTTGTCACATAGCAATGAGAAATAAATGTTGAGGTGAGTTAATCAATGAAAAAAAGCAATAAGGTGTTCATTCTTCCCAGCCTCCATAACCACTGAAACCCAATGGAAAGAGAAGGTTGGAATAGGAAGTGGATAGGCGGTGTCTCCGAAGCTGCCCTGGCCAAGAGGACAGCATCTTTTACTCGTGAGGGGCCATTTCCCCAGGGATGAGAACAAGTGCACATTTCCCTGTCTCTCCAGGGAATGAATGAATGCTAAGATCTTGAAAACGCCCTGCTTTATTTTACCAAATTCACAATCACACCAAATGAGATGCTGGTGAAAGTTGATTTGCCAAAAGAATTTTCAAGAAAGGAAAATCAGTAATTAAAGTGGGCTGTCCTCCAGTGAGACCTAGTGGCCTGAAAATTCAAGCAGCCACGGTCTTAGGACTTTCAGCTGGCAGCTCGGTGCCCTTGTCTCCTGCAGGCAACCCTGTCCAATGGAGAGCTCTAATAAGCTGGGGTTAGAGTGGGAAGAGTTCTAAAACCAAGGAACTGTGTGAACACAGAAAACTAAAAGAGGAACACTCAGTGGAACCAAGAGCTTATTTATAACATCTCATGTGGCATTTGGGAACATTTCTAGAATTGCTTGTTTGGAACCAATGTTGGCATCTTGCTGAGAGCAGATAGTAAGGCCATTTGGGGGGTTTCAGTCCCATCAGCCAGACAGTTTCAAAGCCAAGTTGGCCAGGTTCTCTTAAGATTTCCGGATGGAACATGTTCTTGAAAAAGCAAGAATGCAAAGCAGGGCCTCTTGTGGCAGTGTGGAGAGGTCAGTCCATTAAAGTTAAAGCCCTTGAGGGTCTATCCTGAGTGGCAGTTGAGTAGGTTAGATGAGTGGTTAACAAGATTCACTGACAACCTGAATTAAAAGGAAGAGTATATCCAAAGTGGTGTTGGCATCATTATATAAATATATATATGCCAGCTCCACCCTCCCAAGAGCCTGTCAAGTAGGACTGTGGTAGGACTCCAGAATATAGGCTCCTAAGGCTCTCCGTGTGGTTCCAAGGCCCAGCTAGGTCTGGGAACTACTGGTGTCCATAATGCACATCACCTAGGAGGAGTAGCCTAAGTATGGAACAAGCCAGAGGCAGCATTACCATTCTCCAGTGAATTTTTACTTGGGGAAATTCTTCCAGTAGTTAGTTAAATTTTGTAGAAATAGTCATGTGCTTTGCATACATACACTCATTGTCACACCAGTGATAGAAAGGAAAACTCTAGATTTGAATCATCCAGTTGCCGGCCAAATTCTTTCCATCCACTGAACTTCCTTGGAGATCTTTGAAGTCAGCAATTGCTTTGTTCTCAGAGGAGTCAATCTGTGGCAAGGGCAATGTTGCAAATTTGGCAACGTATTAGGACTTTCCAAATCGGGGTCATTTCAAAATATCTGTCTGTGTGTTATTTATCCTTTTTCAGTATTTTGACTTTGTTCTTTCTAATAGCCAAAGGACAATCTAGTCACCTGGAATACATAATGAAGACAGTAAATTTACCAGTGGTGGTAACAACAGGCAGCAACTGATAACTGATTTTCTTATTAATCCACCCGTCCTCTTTCAGAAGTATGGATTTAGTAACTGAATAGTTCTCTTCTCATGGTGCCCTGAACGAAACCGTTCCTCCATAAATCTGAGCCGTGATTCTCATTATTCTTTTTTCATTTACTTGTACCCAGCCTTACACCTCCTGACAGGTTATCTTCAATGTTCCCAGTGAACATTTTATACACGAATATTTTACACACACCCTATTCCTATCTTCTAGAACTACTGTTCTCTTACCTGCCGTTTTATCCCACAGATGTTTGTCCCTAACACAGAGTGAGAAGTCTTTGGGTAACATCCCCATGGGGAGTGGAAACATGTGGCTTCTTTTTTATGTTCTTTTAGATTCCTCATCTGCAGGAAACCACAGATCCTAATGCTGATTTCCTGTATTGCTGTAGAATCTCACGATACAAGGATTTCACTTTTTAATGATCCCTTCTCTCTTGGCGTGAGCCTGTCCACATCGCAATGCTCGCTGCTGTATCTGAACATATGCTGACTCATAGTTCTCGGCACAGCTGCTCCCACCCATTTCTACTCTCCAGTTCCAATTGGTAGCGCTATCCCAGCCTGACCCTCCAACCCCAAAGGATATTGAATCATTGGAATATACCCAGTCCAGGTCCCAGTTAGTGTCCTCCATGCTTTTTACTATGTAATGGATTGAGTGTTGATATTTATGGCAGCTTTATTGATAACCCTGATGATAAGATAGCTTTGGTGTCTCCCAAGCCATTTATGGTCCTGCAGGGAGTGCTCCCACTGGATTCCCTCCTCGTAACACATTATCAATCAGGCCTATCACAGGGAAATTCTCAAAGCCAGCGCATGTATGTGTCTGAGCCTTTGGAAGAAACAGGCAAATTACAAAATAAAGGGACAGTTTTCATCTGTTTTGATTTTATTGTCCTTCTACTTCCCAACACACACACACACACACACACACACACACACACACACACACAGCTTCTGTTTTTCCAAGAGCTTTTGAAATTTTGCTGGGCTTATACCCCTGAGGGCAATGGACAGGAAATGAGAATTGGATAGGAAAGGAGCTGAAAACATCTTCTGCAATTTTTTTTTGTTGTGTGTGGTATGATAATTTTCCATCCAAAATGTTTCTAAAATAGATTTACCAGGAAATATGGCTTTATATAGAAGGAGTGCCATTCTTTAATGATTGTATACGGTTATTCTTATCACTACCAATTAAAATAACATATTAATAGCTCTCTTGAATAATGGCTTTCATTTGACCACCTGAAACATTTAGAAAATGTTGAGATGAATTTCCCCACATTGTAATTCCAGGAATGATGTCCTGTTGAAGGAACATGTTCCCTAGAATTACAGTGCTTGATGGGAGAACTTTGTAGCTCTTAACCCCTTCACTTTTTAACTTTACTTACTATAAAAGAATAGTTCCAAATGATTTCATCTAAACATAGAAAAGAACTCTTCTAATTCCATTTAAAATGTTAAGATTTCCTAATTCCCTCCATCTTCTTTACCATTTATGCATTTGCCCCCCACCTCCAATCAGCATTGAAATGGGAAAAAATGAAATAAAAACAATATAGTGAGTTTTTTCATAAAGATCTGTCTTCAGTTTGAGATTATTTCCTACTTACTATTTTGGTGTTACAAGTGTGCTTCCCTTTTTGAAGTTATGGATAGGATAAATGGGAGGTTTTTGTTTATTGTTCTCACTTGACAAAATTAAAAGTTGCCACTCCCACTCTGGTCCAAAATTTAATTTTGAAATTTTACTTTTTAAGGAAATACAAAACTCTTGAAATGAGCACTCTGCCTTTGGAATTCCATGACAGGACACTCTGCTAATGCCCAATCGTGGCTGCAATAAGCCAGACCACACAGGGATGCCTGGTGGAGACTTTGCGGCTATAACTTAAGAAATAGATTAGGTGGCTGCTGCTGGTGTCCCCGAGGTCATAATTCTTCAGGTATTTCAAAAGGATAAGGTAATTAAGTTAATAATCCCTGTTGTTATAAATACTCGATGTGGCATTGTTCATTTATTGCCTCCTAACATCCATGATATCGATTTACACAGGAATAACTCAGGGGAAGTTCTGGTATTGAAGACTCTAGAAAGGAACTAGGATCAAAGACTCCTAGATTAAAGGGTTGATTTAGAATAAATGTTAGAAGACATAATGTGAACAACACACTTATTACAAACAAGAAATCCCAGTCTTACCTACTGTTCTAGCTGGTGGCAGGGATTTCACTTCCTATAAAAACAAAACAAAAATGGAAACGTAATTGAGTGAAGTAAATTGTTACTTGTGCAATTAACATAAAAGCGCTTGTATTTAGATACCTTTAATTTACGTTTAAAATACAGTTTAATAGTTAATGTAGGTAGGGCCACACAAGAAGAAAAATTCAACTTCTAAATATGTACATATTTGAATGGTATGTGCAATAAATGTGCATGTATATTTTGCAGGCCTAAAAAGTTCACTATCTGTCTGTTGTATTTTGAGATCATAATATTTAAAGTCTATATCTGGCCTCTTTTGAGAAACTCAGAGAGTACAATTTAAACTGCTAGATAGCCCCACTTCGTAAACCACAGACATCCAAATTAGCATAGTCTCCTAGGCTCAAAGACGGAGATAAATTGGTATGTGGTCAAAGAGGCATTTTAATAAAACATGAAAATACAACCTATACCAACTGTGTGGTAATTCTACAGACTACTGCTTCTCTGTGTCATCTCATGTGTGACTATAACTATGAGCTGGTAAAAGAAACTTCTGACCAAAAAATAAAAAATAAAAACTTATGCAAAATAGCAGAGTTTCAAATCTATGCAACAAGCTGACCTAGAAGGATCATCTCATAGAACATTCGCCTTAACTAAGTCTCAATTTTCCTACTTACCTTCTACTCTGGGGCAATTTGCCAGGGTTGCTATCACTTTCCAAAAACCTTGTGTGGCATTTGTGTTCAGCCTCTGGTGTTCTGGAAGGATCTGTCTGCAAACCTCTGTGACTGTCCATCTTGCCCTGCAAGTAGATACGATCTGTTATTTTTCACATCCAACATTTATTTTTGGTAAATTGATATTTTTTTTTTGTCCATAACAGTCACAGACTACAGCCCATGAGCCAAATCCAGCCTACCTCCTGATTGTGTGTAAATGACGTTAGTAAGGTTTGGCTTATTGGATCACATCCATCCCTCTTTGTTTAAACACTATCTGTGAATGCTACAGCAGTTGGGTAGTTGCTACAGATAGTGTATGGACCACAGAGCTTAAAATATTTACTGTCTGGCCCTTTATAGAAAATATTTGCTGACTCTTGTCTGAAGAGAATAAAACACATGTCGTAGGAAGGGATTATTTTTTTTAACATAAGCTTTGATACTAATTTCTTATTATAGAAACATTTCACAGAATTTTTGTTTTGTTTTGTTTTGTTTTGTTTGGGGTTTATTTCTTGTTGTTGTTTGTTTTTGTTTTGTTGTTGGTAATTCTCACCTGAGGATATTTTTTTCCACTGATTTTTTTTTAGGGGGGGGGGAGGGAGAGACAGAGAGAAACATCAATGTGAGAAAGACACATTGATTGGTTGCCTCCCACATGGGTTGCAGACTTGATCCACAGTAGGGGGCATGCAGGAGGCAGCCAATTGATGTTTCTATCTCTCTATCCCTCTCCCAATAAAACATATTTTTTAAAAAGTCATTGCCTTTCAACTCACTGAGAAAAAATAAAATTCTATGCAAAGACAGATACCTGCCCATGTTTCTTACCACTTTAATTTTTATTGCTTGATCTTCTATTTTTTTAAATTCTCATCCAAGGATATGTTTTTATTGATTCTAGAGAGAGAAAGAGAGAGAGAGAGTGAGAGTCAGTTGTTTCCCATGTGCCCCCTGACCGGTATCAAAACCACAACCTGTTTATGTGCCCTAACCAGGAATCCAAACCTCAACTTTTCAGTTTACAGGATGATGCTCCAACCAATTGAGCCACAGGCCAGGGCTATTATTTGGTCTTTACGTAAATTCACAATATGTGCAGGGAGAAGGGGGGATACTGGCAGCAAATGTGATCAATGCTGAAACTGGCAGACCTTCAGCAAAATTTGAAGAAGGTGACCCCACCTTTTTTAAAAATTTATTTTATTGATTTTTTTTTTACAGAGAGGAAGGGAGAGGGAGAGAGTTAGAAACATTGATCAGCTGCCTCCTGCACACTCCCTACTGGGGATATGCCCACAACCAAGGTACACACCCTGACCGGAATTGAACCTGGGACCCTTCAGTCCGCAGGCCAGCGCTCTATCCACTGAGCCAAATCAGTCAGGGCATGAACCCACCTTTGATGCCTTTCCGCCATCCCTTTACTCCTGCCTTGCCCTGACCTCTGCCTTTCCTCTTTTTCTTTGGCATCATCTAGGTCTCAGCCAGATCTCTCCTTTACTTCGGTTAACTCTCAGTGAATCCCTTCTAGACTCTTAGTGGATAGTGACTTTGGTGTTACTGTTCCAGTGGCATTTATATTTTTAAATATGATTTTCTGAAGCTCAGAAATTGTAGCAAATAAAAGCTTGCCAAACAGGGGCCTGAGTGCGCGGGTCACCACCATGCCAAGGTTTTGCTCTCCTTTGGGCAGCCCAAGGCCAGGTGCTTTGCAAGGGCCAGCAGCCACCCAGAGGCAAGCAGCTTCTCCTTGGGTGACACACCAACATTGTATTTTTCTATCATGTCCTGAGATGAAAAGACTGGGAAGCACTCACCTCTAGGGATAAATCATTGTGTGTTTTACTTACCCCAAAGGAGGAACAAATCTTGGGAAATCAGAGTTAACGATTTTTTATATTTCCTGGAAAATTAGAGGACTCTGCTTATAAATAAACCAATAATCTGTAGATAAAATTAGATGAGAGAGTCCAACTTTAGGTCACTTGTGACTCTCAATCAAGGATAAAATCAGGTTTCACTAATTAACTAAGTAGGATTGTACACTGGTTGTAAGACTGTAAAGGACACCTCTGCCCTCTTCCTGCTGTGCCCTTATCACTTCTCCCAATGCCTGGCCCATAGAAAGAACTCAACATAGTTGTGCTGCTCCCAATGCAGTCCACAGAACTCTGGTGTTGTTGTCACCTGAGAACTTGTTAGAGATGCAGAATCTCAGGCCTACCCAATCTCCTGAATCATAAGTTGCTCTTTAACAAAATCCTCAAAATTCATATGCACTAAAGTTTGAGAAGCACTAGGTAAGTAATCAAGTGAGACTAGAAATCTGGCTGTGCCATCTAAAATT
The DNA here is from genome assembly GCF_000147115.1 of Myotis lucifugus. Classification (NCBI taxonomy): domain Eukaryota; kingdom Metazoa; phylum Chordata; class Mammalia; order Chiroptera; family Vespertilionidae; genus Myotis; species Myotis lucifugus. The sequence continues at coordinate 123,122 of NW_005871264.1, read as the reverse complement.
TGGAAGATATAAAGTTAAAAATAAGTATTTTAGGAAAGATAAATAATCACTAAAGTTAATCTAAAATTCATGATAGACAAGTGCCATTTTGTAAACTCAGACAGCGCTTGGACAGGCTTCATCAACCACATGGCACAGTCTGGCCTGCAGAAGTGAGTTAAGCAGAAATCCGAGCCTGGTCCCTAAGTTTCCCTTAAAATGCTGTCGAAGGATAAAACCCTGTTGAGCTTAGTCTAAGCTCTATTTTTCCTGACAGGGAATTCCATCATTTTCATGCTTATGTGGAGGGCTCTAGGCTCATCGCAAGAAAGCTTGGCAGGACGGCTCTAGGCTCATAGCAGGAAAGCTTAGCAGGACACAGAGATTATTTAATGGACCGTGCAAATCTCTAAACTGGAGCCCAGTCCCAGAATAGAAACACACACCTGGAATTCTTGAAGTGCATTGTCATGGGGCCAGAAAGAAGGATGATTCTCTCCATGGTTTAGTGAATTTGGAGATGTTTTCTGTCAGGCCACTCTGACTTCTAAAAGAAAGAATTTTAAAACCATTGTGCAGCTAAAATGGAAATGGGAATTATCTAACATTTTGGAGGAAAAAAATCACATACGAAACTCCATAGACTATGAGTTATATCTGACATGGTTGGCTTTGATCCTTTGCCATCTTTAAAAATAAGTGCTCGTTGAGCCAGGATAAACACCATGGTGGAAGAACCTTATTCTGTGCTGTCCCTCCCATGCAGTAAAGTCTTTGAACTTTTCTGGACATCATTAGGAATGTGCAAAACCAGTTGTTCTGACTCTGTGAGAGGATCATGGGCATCCTTTTAGATTTTCCCCATGAAAACAAATGCAGACTCCAACTACAGAGACAGATTCCTGCAGATGGCCTGAGTCACCGGCATCTTTGTGGAGAGCGGACAGGGACCACAGCCCTACTTTTGGCCTCTGCTGAAGCTACTGCCTGCGCCTGAGTAGGTCGAGATAGTAAGAACCAAGTAGAGACAGCGCAGGTCTGGATGCTAAGGTGGAGAGAAGAAGAAATGTGGAGAAAAAGGCCTCCCGAATGCAGAGTCTAGAAGTAGAAGTCAGCACCAAGTCCAGAGGCCCCTCTTTAGCCACGTTGGCAAGGTGCTGGAGGCACATCACAGCCGACTCTTCACCTTCCTCTCCAGCATCGATGTGTGTTGAAAAAGCATTGCCCTATTCTTCTCCAGTGCAGGTCATCGCTCCTGCAATTTCCTCTCTGATATTTTCTCCCCAGAACAGGGAACTAAAGGGCATCTTTCAAGACTCAGATCCCACAATATTTTCTTACAAATGTCGTCCCATCCCTGCCAGGGCCAGAAAGGCTGATTATAACACTCATTCATTGGGTTTCTATAGCACCTATTATATATTCCTTTTTAGAATTTGCTGCATTGTTCTTAAATTTCTTACTTATAGCCCAGACACACATATGTGGGACCCCAAAAGGGACACCATGTCTAATTCTTGACTATAAAGCATGGCACTTAGTAGGCAATCAATATTTGCCAAATCTGAACAAAATTATCCTCTTATATATGAATTCCCTTTAAATGATCTCTCAACCCTCTTGAATGTTGTGTGTGGCGGGGGGGGGGGAGGGCGTTGTATGTGTGGGTAAAATGAGGGTTATATCTGCTATAGAATTATTTGAGAAAGTCATTTAGATAAACATAAAATGCATTAACAGCCCAAAGTCCATCTTAAGTCCTTCATCTTCCATACATTTTTTGCTGACAACTCTGATTCCTAGGGTTGTCTCCGTTACCCACAGGGCAGTCGATACGATACAGAGACACTGAGGAATGCTGTCTTTTATTGCTCTTTAATTGTTTCGTATCTATAAATCTTATCTCCCCAGATATATTGTAGTTCAATTCAATTCAAACAAATAAAAATCAGCAGCTAGTTACTGAGTGACCAGTGTATAAGGATTTGTGCTACGTGAGTGCTGGCACCAGTTCTTGTTTTAACTTTGTTTTCATTTATTCAACAAATATTTATTGAGCATTTACTTACACATATGATCACTGCTTTAAGAGAGATTATATTTCCATTTAGGTCTCTGTGTTTCTAAGAAAATTACCAGTGTTAAGTAAAGTCCAGGTCAAATTGGCCAGGCTGCACTGAGTGACCCTGGGTGGAGCAGCTTGTGGTCCCAAGCTCAATGTAGATTCACGTGTAGCAAATTCACATGTGATTCAGGTAACTCTTAGCATGAGAAGGTCCCCTCCAGGAGGTGAAACATGGTAGAAAAGGACTCTAAACAGCAGTCCAAGTCAGAAGTCATGTGGCCCAGGTACCAGAGGCCTGGAAAACAAACCTCTGCCCTGCAATACGGGGATACTGTGACCCCAATCTTAGAGAACACCTGGAAGAAACTGAGGAAGGAAGTTAAGCCAAAAACTTGGGACTTTTAGCTGAACCTTATAGCCTCTGTGATCTTTGATGAAAATGCTTGCAATAAGGCAGCTCATTCCTAGAACCTCAGAACAATAGAGCTTTGAGGGAGCAGCAGAAGCTCAGGAGTTATGACTGAATCACTGAGTTCCAGATCTGGGGAATATAGCTCAATTCTAGTTCCCTCTGATGGTGGGCCTAAGGTTATTGACCTTCCATCCTTCCATCTGCCTCAGTTCACAATGGGAATGAGCCTGCTGGTAGGGGACTCAGAGGACCAAATGTCAGCTGAGTCAAGGAGAGAGGAAAGAGACCAGATGGGACCAATATCAGAGAAGATCAAGAGGACTCAGGATTGGGAATTTAGCCACCAGCTACTATAAATAGCTCCTGTGTCACTGCACTTTCTTGCAACACATTGAAATTGCCTTTTCCCTTGTCTGTCTCCCCTATTAGGCACTAAACTGATCTGCCCATGACACCGGAGCCTGGGCCTTGACTTGTTCATCATTTTATTCTTAGCACAAAACACAGTGCCTGACACAGAGCGGGCACTCAAGATAGATTGCCCAATAAAGGAAAGAGTGAGTAAATTCATGTCAGGCATAGGGTTGAGTCAAGTCAGTCGAGTAAACAAAATCAAAGTGCGGAAGGTGGAGATGGAGCGTGGGCCAGCCAAGTGGGGGGGAGGGTCAAGTGTAGAAGGCCAGCTGAGGCAGTACTGATTACTGGTTACTGTCTGGGCTTTGGAGTCAATCCTGGATTTGAATTTTAGCTTTTGTTAGTGTTTATACGTTGTTAAACTGCGCTGAACCTCTGTCTCTACTCCTTGAACTAGCAGTTTATTCTATCAACCTCGTGAGGATTTTTTAAAAATATATTTTATTGATTTTTTTACAGAGAGGAAGGGAGAAGGATAGAGAGTTAGAAACATTGATGAGAGAGAAACATCAATCAGCTGCCTCCTGCACACCCCCTACTGGGGATGTGCCCGCAACCAAGGTACATGCCCTTGACTGGAATCAAACCTGGGACCTTTCAGTCCACAGGCCAATGCTCTATCCACTGAGCCAAACCGGTTAGGGCCTCGTGAAAATTTAATAAGGTAGGATATTAAAAAGATCTAGCTGGTAAGGCTCAGTGGATAGAGATCAGGTTACGGACTGAAGGGTCCTGAGTTCGACTCCAATCAAGGGCACATGCCTAGGTTGTGGGCTCGATCCCCATTCAGCGGTGTGCAGGAGGCAGCCAATCAATGATTCTCTCTCATTATTGATGTTTCTATTTCTCTCTCCCTATCCTTCCTCTCTGAAATCAATTAAAAAAATATATTTTAAAAAAGTCAACTCGGTGCTAGATCCTGTACTCGACAAGGGTTTGCTAGTAAGGCAGGCAGGAAACAGCAACTTCTGTCATTCCAATAGGCAATAAGCATCATCCAGAGCTAGGCAGTTGGGAGCCCAGAGATAAAGAATCTAGTCTCTGAGACTAAAAAATAAACGATGAGGGACTCAAAGGGAACTAAACACACAGACCAGAGATTGAGGTGTCAGTATTCAAGGGGGAGGGGGCGGGGGTTCTGTCAGAGATGGAGGGGTAAGAAGAAGGAGTGGATCTTGAACCTGTGCCGACAGCTTTCTAAGGCCAGAGATCCTTCTGTGCCTCAGAGCAGGGCCCTTCAGCGAGTGGGCAGGCATGAGCTCATCAGAGAAGGTAACAAGTAACTTGGCAAGTGCAGGGATGAAATAGGGTGTGAAGTCAGGAAGTTCATGACAACCAGGAACATAGAAGATGTTCAATAAATAGTTGTTGATAATTTACTTTCATCATGAGCACAACTGTTCCAAGCGGGGAAGTGTGTAAACCCTCATTTGGATTGTGAAACTCTTTCAAACTAGGGAAAGTTTAGCATCTTATTTGCAAAAAATTCTGGAAAAACTGGTGTTTTCAAAACTATTTCCACTATTTCATTTGTGGAATCACTTGTGTGGTCTATGGAATGTGTGGCCATTTGTTGTTAATCTATATCCAATAAGATAGGAAGTGCCACCTTTGCCAGCATGGGGACAATATTGCTTGGCTGAAATGGGAGTGAGCACAGCTGAGGACTGGGAGAATGAAATCGGGCACTTTTACCACTCTGGAGACCTTCTCTCTCTAGTCAGCCCCTCTTACTAAAGCTGTGTTATGATTTTTTCTCACAAAGACAGTGGTGATTCTGAAATTCTCCAGCTTCTTCAACCCTTGCTCAAGCCTGGGGCCTCTAAGGGTTGGTTTGGGCTGTTTTTTCTGAGTAATGAATCTGTTTCTGAGCATAAGAGCAACAGACATCACACAGAATGCAAAGTTTTCTTATAAAAATGTCAGTTGCAATAAAAGGAATCTGGAGCCAGCCTGGCAGCCTGGGAGCTGTTACAAGATGAAGTCAGAGCCTCAGCTTGTGTCTACATGACACCAAACATCCAGTTAAAAAGTGAAAAACTCAAGCAGCCATCCAGATGTTTTGTCTGCTTGATGCCAAACATCCTGATGATTTCAATTATCCAGATGTTTGACATCAGGCAGGCCAACATCCAAAATCTGGATACATCTAGGTGTTTTATATCTTGTAGACATAGCCTTGGACCACTGGGCAATGAAGCCCAAGAACTTGGTCATCACTGATCCTGACTTTAATAGGAACTGTGACTCTCATAAGACCTTCCTAAGAGTAAGGGTATTCTTTTTTAAAAAAATGAAAAGAGCTTAGAGTCAAACACTTAGGTTAATAGGGCTTTGTCAGAGGAACAACAAAGAAAAGTACAACAAAGCCCACTGTAGTTCAAATGACTTGGCAGTCCATCACTCAGCCAATAGGCCCCTTTTTATGTCTATTCCTCAAATCCTGGGAAAGCATCAGCAGAGAGCTCAGCTCTGAAGCAAGTCAAAGTTTGAATTTAATCTTGTATTGACATCGGGCACTACTTCTTAAACTGGACCCTCCGCTTCCCAAAATTGAACCTGAACTTCTAGACTGACTTCAGAACTTCTTCCATGTTCTCATGACCTCCTGGTCATGCTGAAGGTATTTAACCTTCAAGTTGTCCTATTTCTGGATATGACTCCTTTGTGTGAATGGGAACTGAACTGGCCTCTAAGGAGGCAGAGAGAGTAAACTGGGCTTTGCCAGATCATATTTCATTCTCTTTTCTAGACGGGCACTCTTTTCTTCATTCTGCTCCTCTTGATTTTGGCTCATGATCTGTGCCTAACTCTCCTCTCCCTCTTCTCCCAATCATCCTGAGAAATGTGAAATGCAGAAGAAAGGGAAGCAGCAGACAGAGACAGAGGAAGAAAGAAACCAAAGGTCCTAAGGACAGCATGTGCAGAGGAGTTTAAAAAACAACGACATAAAATGAACAATAAGAGCAACCTAATAAAAGGATGAAACACGGTCATGGGACAGAGAAGAGAATCTGAACATCTGCACTTTTTCTTATTTATAACCATGTCAGGAAAACAGGAAAAACAGTGCATAGAACCTCAAGCGGAATTTTCTCTGTTACAATTTTGCGAGTATATTCCGTTAGGAAGAAAGTGACCAATTGGATTGTCTTCCATAGGCTTGAAATATACAATTCATCATTGTCTCATACATCCTATGATTGTGAGTTAGTCATTATTACTCATTGTTATGTGGGGGAATTCCTCTCCTACCCACATCTGGACTTTTGCCGTTACAGCAAAGGGTAGAAGCAGAGCCCGTCTGACCCTTCGTCATTTCAGGATTCGATGCATCCTCTTCTCTTTTGTGATGGCTTCTTCGCTATGGTTTTGTTGTGGTGGTAGTTGTTGTTTGTTACTAGTTGGTTGAATCGGTTTTTAAATTTTATTGTGACCATGGTCATGGCAATGATTGCACTCAACCCAAATTAGTTCATCAATACCGTCATTGTTACATCGATCAGGAGATCAGCAATAGCTAATATTCACGTAATTTGGGTTCCTTGAAAGAGACAGACATCTGTTTTCCTTGGCAGCAGTCTGTTCCCAGGCCCTTACTTGATACCATGTGCGTGCCTAACTCCTGTTCACAACAATAGCTTTTATCCTTAAGGTTTGGTAGTATAATTAATTGATGCCTTTATCTTTTCATGAGCGATGCCAGCTCACATCAAAAAAAAAAAGGAAAAAAGAGAAGAAAAAAAACAAAACACACTACAAAGGCTTGGCTTTATATCTGGTGGAACGAGAGAACCTCAAAGCCCGACTCACTATTAGAGAAGAATAAAGATTGCTTTTATCCACATTGCTAAAAATTGTGCCTGTATCCTCTCATTTTTCCTGCCATCATTGAGAATTCAATGAGTATTTGGGTCCGAATATTAAAATCTGACTTTGGCCTTTGAGAAATACAAGTGTCAATCAAAATAAAACCAACGAGGGTCAAGGTGTGTGTGTCTTGGTGAGAATGGGGGATTCCAGGCAGCATAGGGGAAACTATCTCACATTGTGCCGGGAGGTCAGCTGCCTTCTCCAGAAAGAACTAACTTGTGCATTTTTATAAACTCTGGGTTAAACAATCAGGTCAGTTTGTTTGTTGTAGTGCTCTGCAAGCTAGGATAATTGCATACTGTGGAAAAGAATACTGTCATGTCCTACTCCCTAGGGAAAAATCCAATTACTTAGTAGGTAAATAATTCTGCTATGTTCTAAGGAGTGCCTTGATTTCTTATACAAGAGTAACTAATGCCTGAAGATTATGATTATTTATCCTTCCCCTCATAAAGTGTTTATTGAATGGGAAAGCAGCATGCTGTTGACAGGAAAGACTCCAGACTAACCGAAATGGGTTCTGGGTCAGTGTAGATGGGATGATAAGCTCACAAAATATTTAAATGAAAGTAAAAAAAACAACACACAACTATTTAAATGGGCATTTGGTAAGATGAAATCTGTCTAAAGGAAAATAAAGCATTATGCCTCCAGGATGTAAGAGTAAGAAACACTTTTCAAAATGCATCATCTTAATCCAGGTACTTTTCCTATGTGAGCACCATACAAGCATGCAGACTTAACCTTTAGGTAGCCACTTCACTGGTAGTTTAAATTATCTATTTTCTTTCAAATCTAACTATTTACAGGTATATTTTGATATTTATATTTTCTTATTAATTATTACAATAATACACAAAATAGACTAATAATCACTGATAATATGCATCCATCTTTGTCAAATCTTAATATATTCCCTCTGTCTTTTAAATCCTTTTTAAGGAAAAAATAAAAGATATTCCATACTCAGTTGAAGCCCCTTATATTCCCTTTTCCTAATACACTATCCTCCCGCCATCCTTCCTTGAGTTAGCTACTATTCTGAATTTAGTGTTTCCCATGAATGTTCTTACATGTTTACATTATATGTTCATATCCATAACTATATATTACATATTTTAACTTTATATCAAAGGTATTATAGTTTATTATGATTGTACAATTTTGTTTTTCACTGAACATTGTTTCTGAGATTTATCTTTGTTGATATTTGTATTTGTAGCTCACTTATCTTAATGGTAGTATATGGACATACCGCAACTTATTTTTCCTCTATGTTCATAGACACTTGGGTTGCTTCAAACTTTGTTATAAACAAATCTCCCATGAATATGCTGGAATAAACCTCTGTGTGCACATATGCTAGGGTTTCTCTAGCAGCAGAATTGCTGGATCATATAATACTGTATGTGCATGTTTTACTTTCCTAGCTGTTTTCTAATCATTCTCCAAAGAGACTGTACTGATGTAGTCACCCATCAGAAGTATATGAGAATTTCTGTTTATCCACATCTTGACAATGCTTGCTATTGCAAGTGCACATTTGATAAAAGTACTACTGCTGTTTCTACACTTAAAAGGCCTAAAATATTATTACTAAGAATAAATGCATAATTGCAGCATTAATGAAAATAATGCATTGTTCATTACCACCAGTGCCATAAAAGAATCTCCAATGCCTGCAAGCTTTCCCATGGGGAAAAAGTTACCTAATAACCTAAGACTGTTCTTCTGATGTTTTTCAGAGTATTCATTCAAGACATGATTAAGTTTTAGAACTAGGAGAGATTTTATTTTATTTTTTAAAAATATCTTTTTATTGATTTCGGAGAGGAAAGGAGAGGAAGAGAAAGATAGAAACATCAATGATGAAAGAGAATCATTAATTGACTGCCTCCTGCTCACCCCCTACTGGGGATCGAGCCCACAACCTGGGCATGTGCCCTTGACTGGAATCAAACCTGGGACCCTTTAGTCCGCAGGCCAACACTCTATCCACTGAGCCAAACCAGCTAGGGCAGAACTAGAAGAGATTGTAGAAATTGTTCTGTCCAGCAGCATCACTTAAATATAGATAGTTATAACCAAAGTCACAAGACTATGCTAATAATAATGGTAGTATAATTTATTTAGAACCTACTATGTGTCAGTACCATTCTAGGTGATTCACAAATATTCTTAATTCTCATGACAATAGCCAGATACCATCACAAAGAGTTTATTCTACAAATACATTCACATGGCTACTGAGAGCAAGACACTGTGCTTTTTAATCTGAGTGGAACAAAATTGTACCCAGCACAGTTCCTACTTTCAAAGGCATACAATCTGGAAGGGAAGGTGAGACCACAGTACAAACTAGCATCTGAGGAATGCTGGGTGATGGCTCAGACCAAGGCAGGCAATTGAGAAAAGATCTTTATCCAACCGGGATCATTTAGGAAAACATCCTAAAGAAACTGGCATGGAAATTGGGCTTTGAAGGACAGCTAGGACTTACATGACCACCACCTCTCTTGGATGTGCCGTCCAGGCATTGCCCACTTAATGACCATGAGGTGGGTCAGTGAATGGAATCCAAGAGTCTCTAACTATACCCTGCCATTGAAGTGGGGTATGGAGCTGAGAGGACAAATCAGACTGGAAGGGGCTAAGGGTAGGATCCGTCTGAGGAACAGTGCAGAAGACCTGAAGAGCCAGGCATCTAGCCAGAGGGGGTGGGGGGAGGGCGGGGGGACATCCAAGAAAGCTACATCTCAGAAACACAGTGGCAAGGCCTCTGTTCTCCTTACCTCCTTCCTCTCTTACCACTGCCCCTCCTTTGGTCTGACCTGCTGGCCTCCCTCCTGTTTCTGGAGCATGCCAGGCTGGTGGCTCCAGCAGCATCTTTCCCCTGCAGTTTTCTCTGTTTGAAACATGTTCCCCAGTTTTATGTGTGTCGGGCTCCTTGTCATCATTGGAGTCTCACCTGAGATACTGTCCCTGAGTATCCTACCGAAACCAGCCCCTGCCTCCCCTTTCAGCAGCCCACTTTGTCTTCTTCATAGTCTTTCTCCCTGCCCAAAATCACCTTGCTTCTTTACTAAAGCACTTGCCTCAGTGAAAAAGCAAAACTATGAGAATAAGAAATTGTCATTCTTGTTATATATTGTGTGGCCAGGCTCGGGCTCAAAGGATAGCTTCAACGAACATGTATTTGACTGTGGAATCAATGAACCACAGTATTCAGCTTCCAAAGGGGCAGACAGGCTATCAGAACTGCGAAGTCTTTGGGGAAGTTAGAGTTTCACAGAGGCGGGATTCTATTAAGGGATCACTGTGTAAGATGTATGAAGTAGGAGGTTACCAAGACTGAGGACTAAGGTCCTTTCATTCCAAAGAATAAAAGCAGTAACTGGGAAGGTGGACAAGTTAACTTATCATAAAGGATTTTCTATGATAGTTTGAGTGTCAGCTAAAGCTCCTTAAATCCCCCCTGTCATAGGTCAGAGGTAAGGCATGTGAGTAACCTGAGACTTTGTCCACTGGCAGAGACAAAGAACTTGTTGGGGCTGGAAGCAGAAATATTGGCAAAGGGGAGAGAGTGGAGATGGATATTCTAAGTGGAAGGGACAGCAAGAACAAGGCAGAGAGGTAAGGTATCTGCAGCTTAGAACACTTCCTGGCACATCATAGAACACAGAAAACTCTTGTCGAAGAAGTTGACTCACAACTTTAACTTGGTGACTATGTCAAGGGCAGAGAGCCTGAGTGTGGGCAAACTAGTTGGAAATTTATTCCAAAATATAGCTTTAGAAATTCGGTTCATTGCATAGGATGAGTAGGGACAGATATGGCAAAGACAATCTACAGGTCGTGGTGACTAATTGTTTATGTGTGTCGGGGGCGGGGGGGGGGGGGCGGTAGTTGAGCAGAGGACAGTATAGGAAAGAAAGAAATAAACTTATCCTGATCTTCAGAGTCTGGGTGACTGAGGGACACCATTACAGAAATAGAGAAGTCCAAAGGAAAGTTATTTTAGGTGGGGACAGAAAGTTCTTTGTAGATATTTGGGGTGCATGAAGGCCTGAATTCAGCTGTAATACTTAGGAGGTGGTTAAAATGAGACTGGAGCTCTGAAGAGGCCCAGAATAAAGATTTATATGTGCATCTAAGCTACTTCAATCATTTTCAAAAAGAGGTAGATTGGGACTAAAACTAAATAAATTGGGAATAATAGCTGTATAGCAAGAACATAGCAGACTCAACCTATCTGGTCTCATTATTCAGCAACAGAATGATACCAGGATCTATCTCAAAAACTACACGTGCTGGGCTTCTGTGGACCACAAATCAGTTCCTACAAGGCCCTTAATACCCGGCATCCTCTAATCTAGGCAATTTACTTTTCTTAGGAGACAGTATTACCAAGTGGTTCAAATCCTGGACTGCCACTCACTAGACATGTGACTTTAGTCAGGTTCCTTTAACCTCTCTGATTCTTTATCGGTAAGATAGCAGTAAGAATAGTACCTACATCCATAAGATTGTTGTGAAGGTGAAATGAACTCATGCATGCAATGCATGTTTCTTAGAACCTCATATACAGTAAGTGCTCAATAAGGGCCCCTGAAGTTTTGGATTGAAGACTGAAACACGTTCTTCTTTTCATTTATAAATAGGGCTTGCTTAATTCCTGGAAAATTGTAGAATATTTTCAAAAAAAATAGAAAAAAGTTCCTATCCATGTTCATTTCACCAAAGGAAGCCATCTCCTTAGAATGAGATTCAAAAATACACCAGGAAAGAATGCTGCCACTAAACCAAGTCCTAGGCCTTGCCACAGTTATAGTGACTCAGGTGCACTGAATTCTCACAATTCAAAAGCCCTGGGAGAATGTCAATGCTATTGTTTTGGAGACTTCCTTTCACCCTGCTTTGAATTTGTCCCAGTTCCAATTTTAGACAATAAATCATAAGCCTTTAAAAATGGAGTTCCATTCACTATTAAGAAAAGGGAAAATGAATCCCTGACCCCGATGTCAATCATCACTCCCCGGCTTGGGTGAAGTCTGAACTCAGTTTGGTAAATTCAACCTTGGGGTGTTGTTTTGTTTTGGTTTTTACTTGTTTGTTTGTTATTTTATTTTAAACACGAATGTTTATTTAAAATGAGGCCATCTTTCTGTTTTGTTTGTAGTTGTTGGGTCATCCCAAGCAATAAGGCCATGGACTTTATTTGAATTGTCATTCTTCATTACCTTTAAAAAAAATGAAAGCTCAGAACAGTAATATTTATACAAGGATAATCTACCAGCAAACATCAGTAGGCCAGACATACTGGCAGTCCCTAGTCAATCTGTAACTGAGAACTAAAAGTGTAGCAGGAAATCCTAATAATGAAACTTGCAGGATTATAGAGCTGATGAAGCAGAAAACAAAAAGTAGATGATAACTGTTCATAAGTGCAACCTTGACTGTTGTCATATCTTTAAGGATTTTCTTAAGGCGTGGGCAGCCGTTCATCTATCTTTGAATCCATTTTAGCCATCCAAAACAACTCTTGGCTCTGGGTTATTTTCCATCCTCTTCCAAGATAACACCTGGTTGCTATAATCGACAGACCTATTCCAACAAGCATTTTTTTGCTCAATAGTTATTCCCAAAGTAATCGAGTTCAGGTTATCATATCTTAGTGTCATGTGGTACTATATCACACTCCAAGGAGAGATAACAAGATTGTCCAAGGAGGGTGGGAGTGGTGGGTGTGGACTTTGTCCCAGCCAAGGTCCCTTTCTCTCCAGGGGGACTAACTGTGTCAAGCTTATGTGGTGGGGAGAGGTATCAGAGCTGGATGGGGAGGAGCTAGCTCAAAAATGCCGAGGCCTATCTGGTTCCCACAGTCGGAAACTGAGCGATATCATCTTGTCTTGCCAGGGAATCACAAAGTGGCCTTGGGTGAGCATGCCCTCTCCATGGGTGCCAGTTTTCTCTCCTCTGAAATAGAGGCCTTTACACAATCTGCCAAGTATGGAGTGGGGAGATATGTCACAAAGGCCCAATCTTCATGCTGGTCATACCAACACTGTTTTCCAGTTTTCTGCAGTGTGGGTCTTAGAACCCTGCTGCCCACCTCCTATGGTCACAGACCATCCCCCTACGGACTCCGTCTGCAGCATGAAGTAGTAAAATTCAGACTGGACCAGGCCTGTGGCACACGCTCCCTAGATCAGCTCACTCACTCTGGTTTACCCTCCCTTCCCCCTCATGCTGACTGCTGCCCTCGTACCTGGAGACTCTGCTGGTCTCTTCCTGACTAAAGCTACTCAGGATCCATACGCTCAGGTAGCAAGTCCCTCTAAGCCTCCTTTGGGAAACTAGAAGCAGAAGACTTGTCTACAGCACCTCCCTGAGGGCCAAAGAGAACCCAGTGATCATTTGGTGGAACTCTCAAGCCCTGGTGAAGACAGGGCAGATACTAAGCACAAAATAATTCTTTTAAAAAACATGAAGCCATTTGCATACAACCGGAATCTGCTCTCAGCCACTCGCCCACCATGTACATATTTGAAGTCGCCCACCATGTACATATTTGAAATCATGTCAATGTGGCAATTATTAAAGGAAAATATTGTACAATACCATATTTTTACATCTTATTCAACAAACAGTAGCTCTGTAGCTATTGAATTAAGAATGTGGTGTGTAAGAAGACAGAATTCAGGACCTAAAAAATGTGGGCCTTTGCAGTCTCTCAACATCCCAGAGAAAGGCAAGCACACATTTTACATGAAAGGAAAAGTCTTTGAGTAACAGGCAACTAAGGCGATGCAGTCTACCAAGTCTCAAACTATTCACGGTGCATTGGCCTGCTCAGGCTTCTGACCATCATAAGGCAAAAACAGTATGTGTACTTGCTACATAGAAATACATCCCATCTCTAGCATCCTGGGACACTGGAAATGTCAGGCTGCAGAATTCTAGGCTAGCACTGGAGACAAGCCCCAAAGGACGTAGTAGGCAGTTAGACAGACATGAGCAGAGCAAGGACGGTGGGCCAGGCACAGAAGGTCACCAGGGCGGAAAGCCCCGGGTGCCTAGCAATGGGAAAAACTGGGAAAACAAGGATCTCACTGCCAGGGTCACCTTTCTTCCCCTAGCTTATCACCGGTCATTTGGTTTAGAGCCCCTGACCTTTTACATCGCTGGTGGTGCAGTTCAGACCCTCCCCTGACCTTTCCTCGCCCAGCATGTCACTAGTCATGCGGTAAACCCCTTTGGAGGCGGAGCAAGGGTCCGAAGAGTGGCCTCATGCAACTCCTATGCGGGCCCTTGCACAACCACTCTCTTAAGCATTAACCCCTAGGGATAACATCTAGGTCTCAGTTGTGTTCCAGCTCCAGGTTCAGAAAAGCAGCAAAACCAGATAAGTGATGCCATGGCTCACCTAAGGACCAGCTGCATTTACTAATGATCCCTGCCCTGGGTGGACCGATCCGTGGAGACCAGGACCCTGAAAGGACACACCTAGATGTTAATGAATAGTCCACTGAGATCCCCCACCCTCCAGATAAACACCCTCAAGACTGAGAAACTAGTGAGTCTCTCTCCATGGAGCAGGCCCATGCTTTTCCCCACCCTTTTCCCCCAAGCACGTTTTCCTTGCCTCTCTCTTTCTCCTAAGTTTTGTTCTTTTGCCTTTGTAACTTGTTCCCTGAGCCCACGCCATTCAGTTGGCTCACTTCTTCCATCGCTCACTTTTTCTACCTCTGTGACTTTCTAAATAAACTTCCTCTTATAGTTTGAGTCTTGCTCTGAATTCTTTCTTAGCCAGAACTCAAGTACTGAACCAAAGTCCTGTCTGGCTCCACCAACCTAACACTTGGTGCTATTTCACCACCAACAGAACCACTGGGTTGGCCTCAGAGCACCCCAAGCTGGACTGCTAAGGGTCCCCCAGATGAACCAGATAGCCTTGTTTACTAAAACCAGAGAAAGCTGAGGGTCCTACAAAATATTGCTATGTTAATATAGGTATGGAAAACCTTTTCAGATAAGCCACCTGCATCTGGTCTTCTCTTGAAATGAAGACCTGGAATTAAGAAGAGGCAACGTTGTGTGAAACATATGTGGACACGGACGGGGGAGAAAAGGTCCATGGAAAGTAATCTCACAGGGTGATCTGATCATAAATTCCTAACTGGGCAGGTCATGGTGAGTAGTCATGCCTCAGGTCTATTACTTTTTAGCAAAAGGTTGACCTTTGCCTTAAGCAAGCCTTGTGCATCTGTGTTAACATACCTCTGCAATAAGCACTAATCACCTTCCAGAGAGTACATAATCTCCTTAACTGGCCTATGGTTTTATCTCCACATTCATGTAAATTTCCTTACCTTCCCTCCTTAAATTCAAATGCATGAAAGAAGCTGAAAAACTGTTACTCTCTCTGGGGCATTCTAAATCTTGCTCCTGGCACAGGTTACCAGTTTGGCTCAAGTAAACTCTTATAGAAATTCTCTATATGTTTGGACGTTTTTTACATCAACACATATTACAAAATACTGATATCTGCAGACATATATAAAATACAATGTGTATTATATTGTTCCCCAAACTCATGGAGTTGTAAACATTAAATATGTTCAGCTTTTTATATGTCAAGCATACCTCAATAAAGTGTTTAAAAAATAAAAGGTATGATATTCTGCCATCTAATTTACACCTTTATTCATGTGATTTAAGTGATTTTTAGGTTTTCTATTAACATTATTCTAAATACAGCTTTTTTCCCCCTTCTCAACACACTTGTTTGTGAGGATTTTTTGCCCCCTTAGAAGATAGATTTCGCATTGGACCTCATACCATTACTCATTTTATATCTTTCTCTAAACTCTGGTGAGGAAAGTATATGATTCTGGAATATGTGCTTCACTAACACCTGTCAGCTGATCAGTTCACAGTGCTTGTTGTAGAAAATAATTCAAAGTAGGGGTTTTTTTAAGGTAGTTTCCTTGGTAACACTTATGCCTATATTGGTGCATATGCCACCTATTTATTTCTCTGAAACAAATAGGAGGAAAAGAGAACAAGTTTACTCTTTTGATGTCCCTAAATGTTCTAGAGTTCATTTAAACTCTCTTTTTGCACATTAGTCCACTAGGGCATTTAATGTATGTTTAGATTGTAATGAAAATGTGGACATTTGCTCAGCTTTACTTTGCAGGAGGTCCTAGAAGGGAGTCTGTTCGGGCCTCGTAAAGGGTAGGCCCTCCCACAGTCGTTTGAGTGAGTAGAGGGCTGCTGTGAAAGGACGTTTTAGAAGAGCAAAATATTGTCCTGATTTATAAGT
This sequence comes from Myotis lucifugus, assembly GCF_000147115.1. Classification (NCBI taxonomy): domain Eukaryota; kingdom Metazoa; phylum Chordata; class Mammalia; order Chiroptera; family Vespertilionidae; genus Myotis; species Myotis lucifugus. Next base: position 107,051 of record NW_005871264.1, on the reverse strand, counting down.
TACCTCTTTTAGCATATGGTTTGTAAACAGCTCCTGGTCCTTCATCAGTCTGCACAGCAGCAGCAGGATCTTTGTGATAAATTATGTAGTCTCTTCGTGGGTACATCTACACACACATACATAGAGATATAAGTAAACAGGTGTGCCTGACTTGACCCCTGTTTTAAACATAATCTACCCGAGATATGATGTGATTTCAGGAGCACTTGGAAAACATTTTGCTTCAAGAGCCTCCACTGATATAAATTCCCACAATTAGAGACTCATTCCTTTACCTTAAATTTCTTCTTTTCTTATGATACAAATAACCCTGGGAAAGTGCTAGTATTTAGAGTCATATGCCAGTGCAAGTAGAGTTATCTGATTCTCTATCAAGAGTTGGGTCTGATTTCTAGGGAAGCAGAAAGGACAAATGACAAGGACTGCCCCAGGGAATCCAAGATGGGGAGAAAGATGTCCAAGAAGAGAGGATAGAGTTGCACCAAGACAATTTTCACAATCATCCTAGGGCCAGAATGGCAGGCATGTTTCAAAACAGAGATGACCTAACCTAGTGAAATCAAAAGAGACCTTTAGCCTCAGAAACAAGAGAAAAGGAAAAAAAGAAACAGGAGTGTCAATAAACAAGAGTTACACCTCTTCTTTCATAAACCTGCCCTTTTTTCCCTCAAATGGCTTCTGTGTTTCTAAGACTTATTCTTATTTGTGCGGACCCAACAAGATCTGGTTGCCTTTTACTCATGCAGATTGGCCATTGGCCGCAGCCTACATTTCCCTTGTTAAGAGAAGAAGCTAATCCCTAGATTGCCAAACATTTATACACAAATGAATTTGGAGTAAATTTTCAAAACAAGCCTTGGTGACAATTATAGATGGTCAAGATGGTGAAAGTGAAACCAAACTGGGCAGTGATAAGAACAGGGTGGCATAGAGGCCGTTAGCCACAGGTCCCAGAGCCTGGCCACAGAAGAGGAAACATTCACATCCCAAGCTTAGGTCTGGCAGAAATTTTACCAACTGAATGATGGCCTCATCACCTGAATGACAAGTTTATGTGAATGGAGGTGTTTTCCATTTCTCCTTCTAGAGCAGCGGTTCTCAACCTGTGGGTCGCGACCCCTTTGGGGGTCGAACAACCCTTTCACAGTAAGACCATCGGAAAACACATATATAATTACATATTGTTTTTGTGATTAATCACTATGCTTTAATTATGTTCAATTTATAACAATGAAAACACATCCTGCATATCAAATATTTACATTACTATTCATAACAGTAGCAAAATTACAGTTATGAAGTAGCAACGAAAATAATTTTATGGTTGGGGGTCACCACAACATGAGGGACTGTATTAAAGGGTCGCGGCATTAGGAAGGTTGAGAACCACTGTTTTAGAGGATAAAGACATCACAAAGTCACTTGACACAGTATACTCTGGCCTCTCAGAGCCCTTTCCCAGCCTTAGGGAGACAGAAAACTTGAAATGTAAAGCCTGGGCAGTTCGGACTATGTCCAGGAAAACCCAGCTACGGTGGGCTTATTGTTGACATTATGACCATTATTCTTCAGACAACATCTTTCATTGACGCTCAGTGTTTTTGTGAAACAAAAGAACCCAGCTGAGACTTCAACAAAGAAGAATGCAGGGAAAGGGGAGAGAATACCTTGATCAAGAATAGCTTGGAAGAAGCCAAAAGTGGAAAAGGAAGTCTAATTCTGTCCTAGTCCAGGGGAAAAAAGTTTTTGAGAAATGTAAACAAATCAGGAAATCCTGGCACTTACTCCAGTTCCGACCTGGGGAAACGCACAGTCCTTTCCCTCAGACGGAGCTGCTGTTTGTGAATGAAATCCAGATTGAATTACTCATTGAGCCCTGCCAGCCCCGTAGTTTCCAGCTTTCCTCTTGCCTATAGCATACCTTAAACCTTAAAATAATAATAATAATAAAACATATGCATGTTATTAACTCTCCATATTCAAATGGAAATTCAATGCTATCATAAATCTCTTTTCTAATGTAAATTCCTTTCTCTAGCATGAAGCTGCAGGAAAGCCATTGTATCTGAGCAATCTAAACTTGAAAGAGAATTTTTGTTAAACCAGTTATGATAGGGGAAGCATGTTTTCTACTGACTCAAAAGATTAAAGTTGGTTGTAAAAATGGGTGGGGGACTGAGAGAGAATTATTGGTTGCTCAGCTAATGATTAGATACAGAACTTCAAGGACAAATTAAGAGGCACAAAAGAAAGAGTCTTGCCGATAAATGAAAAGAGTTCCGGTGATATTAAATAAAAGATGCATTGTTTATCTTAAATTGTAATCTCCATTTCTATATTCATCCCCAGCTAACCAGCCCCTCCACCCTGTTAGCTATGCCCAAGTGAATTCCAAACTCTACTGGACAACATCAGATCAGAGTATCTCTCTTTCGCTGGTTGTGTTATGTCTGGGGGCCTCTTCTAATGAGGCTGTGTACGTGTGATGAAGAGAAGTAGTTTGTTTGTTTGTCTGTTTGGAAATATGTTGTGAATCCTTTGGTTAATTTCAAAGAATTTTCATCAAATACCATATATCCCACATTTCGAGTGGACTCCACCCTACCACCCCTCTTGTTTTCTCAAGCTCACAAACCTACCCCAGATCCTTCATTTCAAAAATTATTCTTTCCAGCGTAGACGTGGTCAAGGCAAGCAACAACAAAAACATGCCCGTGTATTAAGAGCTACAGAGAACAAATGTAGGGGCTTCCTTCAGCTGTGAGATCACAGACAGGCAAGTTTCTCTTGGATGGAGGGGAGAGTGGTGTTGAGAAGGACACGGAGCCAGTGCATGGCTCTCCTCCGCGGGGTGGCCTAGCCCCTGTCGGTGTGTGCATGGACACCTCAGAGTGCAGTGCTCAGGGTTCAGTTCTCAAGGCAAAAACCTTCTCAGTTGACTGTTAGGAACACACTGTGAGATATGCAGGAAAACACATCCCTCTGTATAAATGTGAAGTATTAACTCTGTTCTAGAGGAGCATTTGTGACCACAAGTAACACTGAAATTAGAAATACTAACAGCAGGACAGAAGTTGACTCATACAGGTTTCCTCTTAAGGGTTTTAATACACATGCATATGTCTGCAGTCAGGTTATTACCAACATTTTGAACTGAAATGATATAATTTAGAATCTTCTTAATAAAAATACCAGAACCAACTTCTCTGGCTGCTAGTGCCCACAGGGACCAATTTCTCCCTGATCTCTTATTTAATGTTCAACATTCAAGATAGAAGATTTAATGTTTTTCCTGGATTGCTCAGAGATTTATGGCACCTATAGAAATGTTCATAAAGTCTGAGGCTGTGCAAGGCTTTTGGCGTCCTTCTCATTGTTATCAGAACCATAAAAATCATCACCCTCTTGTCCATGGCCAGTCTTGTCTTTCTAGATAACATAATCCAGAGAAAAATAAAGTTGCCTCTGAGTGTCTGCTTCTAGTAGACTATGATGTCGTGTGTGTGTGTGTGTGTGTGTGTGTGTGTGTGTGTGTGTAGTGGATAGTGGTGTCAGATCAGGAAAGGAAGAGAGAGAGAGCAGAAAATCAACCTGTATGCATTTGGGGACTTGAAGGAGAACTTTGTGAAACTGTTTATAAGGCAACTCATTTTATCTGTCAGAAGGATGCTGTAGTGTGTACCTCATTTTCTCCAGCGTGGTTCTCTGCCCTAGCCTACCCAAGAGTGGTAGTCCCCGGAGTGGAGACAGAGAAGGGAAGCAGGTGCTTCAACTCCCCACATCTGGTTTAGATGACCACAATGTGGAGAACACCTGCAGCCTGCATTTCAGCCAAGTCTGGCCTCCCATTGTATTCACTTGGACTTTCTGCCTTGAGCAAGAAAAAGGCATTGTTTATTAGATTTGCCAAAGGATCTCCGGGGAGGTGGAGAGAGACGGGATAAACAAACCTCAAACAAAACAGGCAAGTGTAAGCAGGGTGCTAGGAGATCTTGATTATTTGTGACTATCCAAAGTAATCTTTCAACCTGACCTGGAGTAAGTAAAGCTGAGAGGGAGGGAGGGAGGCAGAGAGAGAGAGAGAGAGAGAGAGAGAGAGAGAGAAAGAGAGAGAGAGAGAGAGAGAGAGAGAGGAGCATAGAACACTTTCCCAACGGTTTTCCAAGAGAAGTGATATTAGATAATCTTGTCTAAATTCTGGTCTTCAGGAGGAGACAGAAATCAAACCACTATCCTTAGGGGTATGTCCATGCAGGACTCTGTGCCATGGGGTTTAACAGATGAGTGGCTGCTGTCTCACCCTAGAAAAAAATTTTACAAAGAAGATAGTCTTGCTACTTATGTACCCAATGTTTCACTGATGCATTTTCTAATTTCATATTTTATAATAACTATGCATTGAGTGAGGTGGATCTCTCCAAATCATACCCAAAGCAGTACACTGGGTTCAGACTTTCCTAACCAAGCAAAGCAAACACAACTAATCCCACAATAGAATACAAACTCATGATCTGCATATTGGGACAAAAATAAAATTAGCAAGCTTATTTCCAGAGACCCAGAATATCGGTTAGAGATACCATATACAATGTGTGTTGTTAGTAAATAATTCTGGAGCTCCTTCGTTTTCTTTCCTTTGTATAGAGCCCCAACTAGTGGAAAACTGGAAAACTGCACTTAAAGAGAAACTAAATGGGAGACAACTACCCATCTTCCCTCAGGTCAGGGTCCATAGGATCTCACAGAGGCTGCTCTTTCTGGTTGTTGAGCTAAGGACCAGGTGCCGAGAGGGGAGAGAGGTGTGAAAGTAGCTCATACTTGGTTGTTTACGGGGTACAGGGCCAACTGGCACCGATGAAAACATGTCTCTGACATTTGAAATGAGTCAATGCATTCTATCTAGCTAATTTGAGAAAGGAAAATATTTCTTGAGTTCAGAACTTATTCTTCTCGAAGACGTCTTTTCAGAAGAAAGGGGAAGATACACTGTGAGACAAAATTGCATACACTGGAGGAAAGAGGCCTGGTTTCACAAGTTAAATGAGCATGCAGTTGCGATTGTGTCACACTGGTTCGGAACAGAACAGATAAGAATGTGTTTGTGTCCTCGTCAGTGTCGGGGTCGGTGAGAGGGAGATAGAAGAGCAGGTAGAGGCAGCAAAGGGAAGGAAAGGAGACGAACCCCATCAATTAAGAATTAAATATTGACACCTGGAAAAGTGATCCAGTATAGAGATTTTCCTGAAGGAACTGAATCTTTGGCGTTGGTGCGGTTTTAGTTTGTTTCTTTTGGTTACCTCTTCATTTCAAGGAGTCTCTCTTTCTTTTCTTTTTCTTAGTGGATGTTTAGAGTCTTGGCTCCCTTACTGAAAAATACCAGTAAAACGCAGTGGGCCTGGAAAGGTTATAAAAATCCGAGATGAGTTCATCAATCTGACAAAGTGTAGTGTGTGTGCAACAGGGGTCCATGGACAAACTTCAGAGACTTCGTGGCACTCCCTAACAGAATGTGCGACTTCCGTGTGTGCCTGTGTGTGTGCTTGTGTGTCGTGTGCACATTTTTCTGGATTTTATAGCTTTTACTGATTCTCAAAGGGGTCCATAACCCAAAAGCAGAATACGCAACATCAGAATACAGGAATCTACACATAGACAAGAACCAGTCACATTTTTATGGACTCTTCTCAGAGTGATCTCAGACTTCATAAAACTCTGTTCTTAGAGAAGCCTAGCAAAAATATCAAAATATTCTAGTATATCACAAAGCAGAGGGTAGCTTTTCTTTATGGGCAGTGATTCTTTGGACAGAGAGTAATGAGAAGTTTCCTATTGCGTTTTGCACTGTGATGGCATAAGGAACCTCTTTAAACCTCAACATAACTTACATGTTGTCCTTGAGCAGCTTCTGAGGTGATTGACTCCATTAGCCAGCTTTCTTCAGGATGTATTTAACAACATGGTTTATGCTCAATAGTCCAAAAGCAATAGCCATCCTTGTTTTCAATAGAGTAAGCAGTGGAAAATAGAAAAAAAGTGTTTAATTTTAGGACTTGGAGGCTTATTCAGCACATTATGTTTTTATCAAAATTAAGTCAAGAATGTGGAATTTTTACTTACGTGTGTGGTGGTTATAAACTAAACCCTCCGGTCCTTCATTTCGTTTGAAGAAGGGTTTGTTTGTTTAAATCCTACGTATTTGCAGATCGTTAAGTCTCCAAAGTTCAAGGATAGCAAGTGATAACACCATGGTGATGCTATCTAACTTCTCTTATGGCGTCAGCTTTCCCATAGATTTTATTTGACAAATAAGTTAGTTGTGAAGAAAAGTTGTTCTGGCAATCTGTCTGTCCTAGCCTTCACCTCCCAACCAGTTAATCGTCTGAGGGGAGTTTCAGGGATCACTAGAGATCACACATCATCTGTAAGCAATCCCCTTGGCAGTTAGCATGCAGTCCTATGTCACGAAGATTTTCCTTCTGAGCTGGAAGGTCACACCTCCTGTTCTTTCCACCTCACACAGGCTTAACTATTTTTAAAATTCACGAAAAGCATGACAAGTAGCTAATCTAAGAAATACTACCGAACTCGCCTGCATTTTGCTTGGCTTTCTGAGACTATGAGAAACTTATATAATTGATATAAGTTTTCATGTCCTTATTGGGACAATTAGGCAGAGGCCTTCAGGAAAAAGGTTTAAAAAATTGAGGTTTGGTGGTTTTTGTTGTTTTTTGAACTCCTTTACCCGCTTACCAAGATCATATAAAAGGTTATTTTAAATATTACAACCACAAGCTGTTCAAGCAGATGAAAATGAAAGTAGGCCACTTAGAGGCTTTTGTCTAAACTAAAGCAAAATGTCTCGGGCTAATAATATCGACCATTGGGAGTTCGCTGGCTACTAAAAGCAGTTACTTTGAAATTAAGAAGGAAGTATTTTAAATATTACATCTGAATTTGTAATGTTCCCCTTGCAGGATATACAGAGCACAGTATTTTTTTTTCCTTCCCCTCAGGACTACACTGACCTTCCTGCCTGAGCAGTGAAACCCCAGACTTGGACTTGAGCCAGCTGCCTTTCAGCACCACATCATTAAAACTTGCAGAGGTGCTGTTTAAATGTAAATTTTCCAGCATGCCTTCACCAGACAGATAGGCAGTGCTGAAGCAGTCGGGGCATATTTGACACATCCAATCTTAAAAAGGAAGGAACGGGGAAAGCTTTCAAAAAAATTTGTATAGCAAAGTGAAAGTAAAAATGAAATTCACATCTGACATTTGGGTGTCAAAGAGTCAGATACACGCACATCTTACATGAATTTCTAGAAAAAAGCAAATCTGCAAGCCGATTTAAAGAACGATGAGCACGCCCTCAGAGAAAGGAGTTTGTTCTGCTTTGTCAAGAAGGCAAGCAGCCCAGAAAGAAAAGGGGGCCACTTAGACTCCCTCTGTTCTAATGATTTAGGATTTCTCAGGCTAGTCCAGGTCTAGCATGGAGCCTGGATAATCCAAAGAAAATTATAATGCACGTGTATACAGAAAGGAAGCTGAAAGAAAAGAAGGAGGAACAGGAAAATAGGGAGGAGAAAGGAAAAACAGAAATAGAAAAATCTGTACCTCCATTCGGTTGATACTCACATTTTCAGCTCACTGTAGTTGAGACATGCAGGTGAAAATAACAAGGTCAGCTCATGAGTGGGGTTTTGGAGGTGAGCCAAACACTGGAGTGAATGCTGCACTGCAGGTTAGCTGGCAGGCCTAGACTTTATGAAATACTATCATCTCCTCTTTACTGTCACTTGTGATGTCAGTTGCCGGTCCAACCAGAAAATAAAACAGAAGCAGCCAGATAATTTGAGGATGTTTCCCTCCTTTCATGGAATCGTATCAACATGTACAACAACACAAGGATATGAGTACATGTGCACAGTCAATTCTCAACTGCCTGTGATGACGTTTCTACCTCCAACGATAACCCAAATTAATTTCTAATTGATTGTGGAATGCATTTTAAATTACTATGCCTTCCGGTATGCATTTAGCTCAATCTCATGTGACTGTCTTAGCACGCTGCTAGAATCAAGGGCTAACTGATAGTGAGTGATAGTTGGCCTGAGATGTTTAAAGTAACTGTGAAAATTTGCAAAATAGGTGAATGATGCTAAGATAATGAAACCATGCAAACATTTTCTTTTTGTTGTCTTCTTTCCACTTAATTCCTTCCTAATGACTGTTTAACCTCATATGCATTTTCAAATAACTTTCCATTTTTCTCATGGATTTTCACACTGTCTAAATATGCTGAGTGAAATAGTATAATCTTAGAAACATAACTATTTTTTAATAATTGATAACTTTTTTCTACTTATAAACCAGGGTGAAATTAGTGACAGTTTTTAAAGAAATTGACTTTTCACATATACAATTTTTAAATGCATTTTATAAATGTATTTGGCCCTTGAGACATCTTTTTAAAGAAAAAATATAATCAGGTCAAAAACAAAAAAGAATATATCTTTTTTCTATGTATTTAAAAATGTATACCCATATTTCATTAGAATTAATCAGATAATTTATCTCTCTTTTATGCAACTTGTGTAAAATCTTGAAAGAAAATAAAAGTTGATTCTGAACAAATCCCGCGAATTGAGAATTTTGAGTTTAAACTGTACTTTGTGTTGGCAGGTAACTCTTAGCAAATCAATTCAAACATGCAAGAAAAAATACAGAATTGGTTGAAATAAGTTACCAATGAAAGTACAGTATAGAAGGGCAAGTTGTGTCTCCATAAATAAATTTATCTAAAAATATCAGTTATACTTTGATAAGGTCAAGCTTCCAATTCTAGAATTTGGGCTAACTGTCCTGTACTCTTTATATCTATTTTTTTAATAGCCACTATTACCTAGCCCGAGATGACATTTTCTATTTAAATTTTTATTGATGTATTTTTGCACTATACTTAGGAAGAATAGCAAAATGTTAACATTAGTATTAATTAAAAAATAATGTGAATGTTTTAAAGGAAAGAGTTAGGAAACTGTTTTGTGTCTGTACCCATATTATTGTCTTCTTTAGAGTTATACTAAAAGTAAGAAGAAAGAAAAGAATGGCATACTGTGTGTCCAGTCATATTGACCTCAAAAATATGCCAAATCTCCCTTTAAAATGTCATGGTAGTTATTATTTTGAAACCATCTAAAATTGCTTTTTGCTGAGGTTTTGGACTAGGCACATGTCATTTCAGTAGTTGCAGACATTTGCCTAATATGAAAATTTCAGCCATTAGTATAGTTATAATGACATCTCTCTTGATTTTTACCAAAACATAAAGTTTGATACATTTTTGTAACCACAAAACTAGGCTCTATGTCTATTGTGATGTGAGGGATTCTTTAAAATGATTTTTTATTACTAACATATCTTATATACTAAGAACCATTTAAATATATATTGGGATAAAATTGTTCTATAAAACCAGTCTTGTATTTTTATAGGGCACTTATTATAACTGTGAATAGAGTTCCAAAAAGGATTCGTCATTAGAACTCTGGTCCATATTTTTTCAAATAACCTTGCAAAGAAATTTTATCACAGGGACTGGACAAGAGAGACTTTACTATTCATCTATTTCTCCTCCAAATTCTGGAGACAGAAACAGAGTTGTTAATAATAGCAGTCTTTCATTTGAGAGCTTGTAAACCATTGCAAGATCCATATGCCAATAGTTCTGTATTCATTTCCTTGGGCTGCTGTACCAAAATATCAAAAACGAGGTGGCCTAAAACAACAGAAATATATTGTCTTGCAGTTCTGGGAGCTGAAATCCAGGTGGCCTCTGTGCCATGTTCTGTATGACACGCTGAAGGAGAATCTTTCCTTGCCTATTCTAGCTTCTGGTGCTTGCCAGTCCTTGGCTTCTTTTTATGCTATGGTTTATAGATGCATCACTCCAGCCACATAGTCTTCTTATGTGTCTTCACATAGTCTTTCATCCTTGCTGATCTCATGTCCAATTTTCCCATTTTCAGAAAGACACCAGTCATATTGGATTAGGGCCCACTCAACCTCATTTTAATTTGATGCTCACAGCAAAGAACCTGAAAGAACCTATTTCCCAATTCACATCCTGAAGTACTAGCATTAGAACTTCAACATATCTTTGAGGGGGGAGGGGCAAAGGGGGGTAAGACAGAGCACAGTTCGACCCATAACAGTTTAGTTGGTATATCTGAGTTTAGACAACTAGTTTTTTAGGTTTTTATGTTTTGGTTTGGTTTGGTTTTGTCCTAGAAAGAGAGACTCTCATCAGGATACAGATAAAAATAAAAATGTATTTATAAAGATGATGGCAAGAAGAAGAACCTGAACATTGAAATTAAAAACTATGAAATTTCCTTTAAAAAGTAAAGTTATTAGGTTGAAAATATTGAAAAGTTTAACTACTTTTTACCTATAAAAATGTCAACTTCATATGTTCCAAATAAATTAATGGAGTAGAAAGAAATATCAAAGAAGATGGGGAACAAAGAAAAGAAAGGCAGGATGCTGCGTAGGAGCTGGACAAAAACAGGAAATAAAATTTCAAGTAAAATAATGTTCTCATTAGCATCTTAATTTTTAGAATTTGTTAACAATATAATAATATCTAAAAATAATTTATCTATACTATCATTTGATTAAGTCATCCTATATACTAAAATTTGTAATCTAATACATCATATCTGTTTCAATGAAATAATATTGCAACAATATTGCAGATTTATTTGAAAGGTTTATTGCTATCCACCTTTGGAAGGAAGGCAAAATAAACCTCTCAATTAAAGAGAAACTTAAAAGTTTCATATCCTTACAAGGAAAATACAAAAACGTTCAAGTCATATCACAGTTGCTAAAAGCTAAAGTTATTCTAATAAATAGTATGAAACAATAATTAAGACACTCTAATTCACCATTTGTCTAAGTATTATATGGTAATTCTGACAGGATGGATAAATATAAATGTATTCTTACTTTTTTCACAATTGTAATTTTGCAACAGAAATGCATCTAATACTTTCATATCTAATATTCCTGATTAAGAAATGGGAGCTGCTAAATTAAACAAACAGGATCAAATATTTTAACCGTTTTCCCCACAGAGGCCAACTATGTATTTACATATGGATAAAGAAAAGGTTTTCAAGGACAAATAAATGGCTTTTATATTTTTAGATATGTTGACAGTAGCAAAGGTCTGACCTCCCTAATTTCTGAGAGAGTTCTAGAAAATAATTTAAGGACTCGGTGCTCAATCAATACAGGTACATATGAAGAACAAGACTTCATAGCCATCATTAAACCACTGAATTTGAACAATATCTGAACTTTCAGCATCATTCAATGTTTCATCATAACAAGTATTATTCCCTCAGTTGCCAGTGACAAACTCCCAACTCAAAAGCACTAGAGCAATAGGGAATTCAGTGGCTTATGTAACTAAAACATTCAGGAACATCTTGGTTGGTTCAGGATGCAAACAATGATTCCAGGAACTACTTTTTTATTCTCCAGTTCTAGGCTTTATTTCTCAGTGTTGGCTTCATCCTTAAGTTACACATGGCTGCAAATGACTGGTAGCACGTTGAAGAATCACATTAGGTTAGATTTAAATCTATCTAAAGGAGCAAACATCTTTTTCCCAAAATTCCTAGAGAAAGTCCAAAATTTACTCTGATTGGTCCATCTCAGATCATACATTCACCCCTGAACCAATCACTGAGAGGAGAGGAATAACATTTTAATCTGGCTAATGTGCTCTACCGTTACGATTCTACTGCAAAATGAGAGAAGGAGTGGGTTCTAACCGCAAAAAGGATGTATTGCCAAAAGAAGGATGCAGTGTGGCGAGGCAAGCTAAGACTACTGATTTGTTTGAAACACTAACCACATGGGTAGAAATTATAGGAATATCAGAGGTGTTCAATTTCGTTTGGTTCTTTTAACCTAAATAATACTTTGATTTTGCTTTTGATAGTTAAGATAATAAATTCAGTCAAATGGAAATGGGATATTTAAGGAACAGCCCTAAACTGAAGACTTCACTCTCAAACTATTTGGATCGGTTGCATAAGCACAGTTTCATCATATCTCAGATATCATTTAATGCATAATCCGCACAACCTTTGAGCACCTTTAGGCTACATGGGAAGGGGTTTCTAGCACAGCCAGGGCCTGAGAAGGACCCCAAAATGAGGCTATTGATGCAAAGTTCTATAGATTAGGTTCAACACCTTGAATTACATGGGAAATGAACAGAAGCTAGGGGCAGCTAAGGGAACACAGGTGTGATAGGTCCAGAAAAGCCCACATTCTTAAGTCGACAGGCGGCCATATTCCATTCAAGCTGCATTCCCCGGGTGGTCCAGCTAACAAAGCTTCCTGTCATAAAGCTATCGCTCAGTACAAGGCAAGTGTATTGTGAATGCCAGGTTCAAAACAGTTCATTGAAAACTTCTTGGTTAAGTAATTAAAGCAGGCTGAGCTTTGGGAAATCCTCCAGGAGGGAGCTCATTTTGAGAACAGCTTTCCAATTCACCAATTCACATGTTTCATAAGCCAAGGGTAAGCTTAGTTCAGACACACACACACACACACACACACACACACACACACCCCAAATTGTGGGATTAAAAAGTAGAGTTGAGGTCAGGGCTAGACCACAGCAGAAGTGAATTGGCTTAAAGAAAACTAGATATTTCATCTCCCAAACCACCTGTTTATTGGATTGTTTTGCTTGGTTGCTAGTACATGTATCTCCGGATTTAAATCTATATTAGAATGCAAGTGAAGTTGCTTACCAGCTAGTCATACAGCTTGGCCTTTTTTTCTCCTATGGGGAAAAAAAACAAAAATAAAGTTACATATATGTGTTTCAAATGAGTGAAAGGCAAACAGAATTTTGTTGTCTACCAATCTGAAAAATAAATGAAGTAAAATGTAGTTGTTGTTCCTAGAGACCTTTAAAAGTATCACGGCAAACATCCACCATCTATCTTACAGATGTCCTTTACCTCAGGTCAGGTGATCAGAAAGGACAACTTCTCAAAGTCCCTTCTAATTCTATTATTCAGTGTGTTTGTCAAGTATGTGGTTGTATGTTTTACTTTTTTCAGTTTGCAGACATTACCTTCTGTCTCCTATGATTCTGCTGTAACAAAGTACCACAAATGTTGAGGCTTAAAACAACACAGATGTATTCTCTTAGAGTTCCGGAGGTCAGAAGTGCAAAATCATTTTACTACGCTAAACTCAAGGTGTTGGAAAGCCTGGTACCTTCTGGGGGCGCTGAAGGAAAAACTGTCCCCTTGCCTTTTTCACCGTCTAGTGGCCACCTCTATAGCGTGGGTATGTCCTCTTCTATTGTCAAAACACGTCACTCCTGTCCCTGCTTTCATCATCACATCACCTTCTCCTCCAGTGCTGACTCCTCCCGCATCCCTCTTATAAGGACTGTTATGATCGAAGTGGGCCCGCCTGGATAAACCAAGATCATCTTCCAAATCAAGATCCTTAGCTTAATCACACTTCCAAGTTCCTTTGTTATATAAGGCAACTTGCCTTATATAAGGTTCCAGGGATGAGGACATGGACATTTTCGGGATGCCATTTTCAGCCTCCTACAGTACTTCTTCGGAAAATTGAGTTGATGTCATTCTATGACATTGTTCTATGCTTTCAATTGAAAAAAAAAACCACACCTACATGTACTAAATGCTCCTGGGAACTGAAGTATCTTAAAAATAATAGGCTATCATTTATGTTCTTAAAGAGCTTGAATCAAGTTGGGGGACACACTTGAGCCAGTTAGAGAAGTAATAGAAAGTAATGATGCACTATGTTATGGAGCACACAGTATGTATTAGGCACTATGTGAGAAGCTGCATATGAAAAAAAAATGAATGAGTTATCGTTCCTTCCCTTAGTAGACTAGGAGTCCAGAGAGTGGAGAGCTATAAGTAGGAGAAAACTCTATTTATAGAGAAAAACCACAGTTTTATGCCCACAAATTATCTTATAGATTGGATTAGTATAATGGGAAAAGCAGTGGATTGACATAGACCAGAAATCTGGGCTTTTCCAATAGACTTGGCAAAAATTAGCCGCAGATCCTTGGAAAGATCAAATGCCTTCTCTAATTAATCTGACTTTTAGCAACTTGCTAGTTTAAGAGTCTGTGAGTTTTCTGAATGCCTTTCAAAACTTTAATGAAAACCTGTTGTCTAGTACTGGAACTGATGGAAAACACAATCCTAGGAATTGAGAAGGTAAAGGAAAGGATCCAACAAAATAAAGGAAGACAACAGGAATTGTGATAGATGCAGAGGTGAGAACGGATGGAGTGGGTTCGTAAAGGTTGAGCTGTTGTGGAAAGCACTGCCTAGGACTTGCTTTTCTGGGATGACCATGAGTACCTTTGCTTGGTACTACCATAATCCACATTGTGAGACTCACCTTTATTAATTCAGCACTCCTAATTGTGGAGCCACCTAAAGACCTTAAGAGGTAAGTTATTTCCTGGAGATAAAAGTGAACTCCTGCGGGAAAGCTCAACTTTTCTGGCAGCGGGCACAAAGTTGTCTAGCTAAAGCCCGAATATCCCAGAACATTGATGAGAAAAACAATTAATTTTTGTATATGTAATTAACATATATTTTAAAATGTTTAGAAATAATCTCCCCGTCAAGGGGGCTGTAAAAAAATATTGATCTAGTTTGATGTGAAAAGTCTTAACTTGCTGTATCCAATGCTTGTTCTACAATTAAGTGTTGTTAACATTCCAATAGCGCAACTTTGAAGTGTTCGTGAGCCCTTTTCATTCTCCCTGAAGTAGGGTTAGGGGTGGATATCAGTGAATGGGAAAGGAGGCCCTGAAAGAAAAAAAAGGAAAACCCTTTCTCACAAACAGCCTGAGGTGAAAAAGCCCGTGTTATTCCTGCCTGGGCGCTGTGGCTGGCTCCTGCTAGTCTTGCATCCTGAGTCTGAAAAGCTGCTGTGGTTGGTTGGTAGCATTAATGTGCTTCAGGAGAAAGATAAACAGCGTTCCACTGAGCTGTTGATGTTTATGGAAAAGGTAGAGCACCTTTCTTTTTAGCCCCTAGAGGAAAAGCAGAAAAAAGTTGGCGCATTTGGGGGAAATGATATAACTCGTCAGTGGTGTTTTCAGGAAGGTTCCGAGCTGGCCAACAGAAACGGTGTGTGAGCTTACAGATTTTATTTCTGCCCCAGTTGTAGAAATGAAGAAAGTACAAATGTCACTGGAAAAATAAATAAGAATGAAATGGTAATGGCTGACCTGGGGCACACGTCTTTTTCTACTAATCTCCTGGGAGCCAACGACTAGGCATTAGGTGAGACACCAACACAAAGCAGCACAGTTCGCCCTGTGAGGAGGTGGAATAAATACATGTCCAGCTTGTTGGTTTCCTACAATGACCATTGCAAAGCTGCAGTTGACGATCCTTACACACAAGGCCATTTTTTGTTCGAGTACAGTTGAGGTCTGTTTGAAAGCACAGCCTGGGAGTACAATAAATCCCCCCACTTTCCCTAATGGGTTTATGCTCCTTAAGTTCTTTATGTAAGAAACGTTACACCATTTGAACCAATGACATGAAACTGTTGAAGAGAACGTTTATTCACTTCACAGGTTAATTCATGAACGCATGGGTCTAATTGTTGCATTTGGCAAGTGGAAATACAACATTTGAACAGTGCTACTCATTTCCTTTCTTAACAGCAGGGTAAAATAGATTGATATTTTGCAGCCCTGCTTTTCATTCCATGGGATTTACAACCCTGTTCTTAGAACAGTCAACAGCCTGTGATTGATGGCAAAGCCAATTAATTCAAGTGATCTTTTCCCATGAGCTCATGGAATTTATCATTATTGCACACAATTTACCTTTATACTCTAGATATTTTCCCTTTTTTCTCCCATAGACTTGTCTTGAGGTGTCTGTAGGAAAAAGCACCTAACTAATGATAGGTCACCTTGCTAACATTAGATGGTTAGTGAAATTGGCAGTGTCCTGCTTATAAGATACTCTATCTCAACGTTAGGTGTATTCTATCTCAAAACTACTAGAGTCACAAAAACTTTTTTAAATGGGTACTTTTGTTAATTTTGTCTGTTTCCTAGGTTATAAATGTCTGTCTACATCAATAAATATTCATATATTGATTATATATTGACATAAGTGCAATGAGACATTTTACATGTTTATACTAATTTTTACCATTTGTAAAGCACTGTTGTGTCTATTATGTCATTTGATCCTAACAACCACCCGGAAGTTGGAATGGACAAGTGTTATAATCCCCATTTCATCAGAGGAAAGAGAGCTTAACTGTCGTGCTGAATTTAATCACCAGTAGAACCAGGTCTTCAGTATAAATCTTCTGGCTTCCAGGGCAGGGTCCTCTCTCTCCACTGGGGTTGGGGTGGATGTTCAAATCCCATCCTGAAGAACATCCTCTGAGGCCACTAAAACACGCACTGCAGAAAGAAAAACGGGTGCTTTGCCCCATTCTGCATTCCCTCAGAAAAATATAAAAGCCTTGCTTTTATCTGTTTTACACATTGAGAAACTGGTTAAATTTTTATTTGAACAAAAAGATCCATGGCAAAAAATAAAAAAGGAAAGGAACAAAATGGAAAACTACTGTAATGGCCCTATGTATAGCACTACCTTAAAATAACTAGGAGGTTAAGAATATGACTTTGGGGACCTGGTTAACTTCTCTGAGCCTCAGTTCTCTCAACTGCAAAATGGAGATAATAGTATGTATTTCAAGGAATTTAGTGAGTACAAAGTGAGGTAATGTGAGTAAAGATTTAGGGTAGATAATGTGGTAGGCACTCCTTAAGTGGTCCACAGCCCTAAATGGATGCTAGAATTACCTGGTAAGTTTTTTAAAAAAGAAATAAGAATGCTTCCAATTCACCACAGATGCACTGATTTCATTAGTGTGGGAGAGACCCAGACATTGGTAATTTTTTGACAATTATTTTTTATTGATTTATATTTGACATGCAGCATGGTGTAAGTTTAAGATGTACAGCATATTGATTGTATACATTTATATTACAATATAATTGCCGTTGTATCATAAGCCAACACACCTCAACAGATAATTATAATGTATTCTAGTGTTGGGAACAAGTAAGACGTAGTTTTTAGTAAGTTCAATGTTTATAACACAGTTTTGATGTCTGTAACCACTGTATTATGTACGAAGGCTCTAGGACTTATTTATCTGGTAGTTGCAAGTATGTAGCCTTAAATAGCATCTCTTTCCTTTCCTCACCCCCCAGTCCCTGGTAACAACCATCTTATTCACTGCTTTGATTATTTCCATTATTTTAGGTTCCAGATATAAGAGATATCATATAGTATTTGCCTGTCTCTGTCTGACCTATCTCACTTACCTTAATGTCCATCCAAGTTGTTTCAAAGGCAGAATTTTCTTTTTTCTCATGCACTCTCATGTTTATTACTGCATTATTCGTAATAGCCAAGATATAGACACAACTTAAGTGCCTGTCAATAAATGAATGAATAAAGAAGATGTGATACATACATAAATACTATCCAACCTTCAGACATTGGTAATTTTTAAAAGCTCTTGAAGTGATGGCAATATGTAGCCAGGGATGAGAACTGCTGCCTTAGACCTTGACATCACCAATACCTACAACTCCTCCATAATCCACTTTCAAGCTCCTTACTTTCCACGTGCTACCTCCCATCTTTCCAGTCCATTCTCTCTCTCAAATCTCAATAAGAATCTTTTAACTCCATGAGGATTCTACCACCTGTACATTGACCATTCCCCTAACCTTGTATTCTCTATTTAGTGTCAACTCCATGGTTCATCATTAAAGGTATTTACTGGAATTTATTTTCAGCTTCCTTTCCACCTCCTGCCCCCTAACTTCAGCCATTTATCTGGTATGGCACCTGGTTTTCTAAGATAGCTCCCAATGAAACACACCTCCCAGGATTCGTGCCTTTTGTAGTCTATCCCTTCTCTTCTGTATTGCACCTGGCTAACCTCTGGCTCACTTTAATCAACAGAACATATTGGAAGTAGCACTGTGCCAGTCCAGGGCTAACACTTAAAAAGGCCTGGCAGCTTCTGTGTTTGCATTTTGGGAGCCTTAAGCTACCAGATAGAAATATGGTGACCTGCCGGAGAGAACCCTTGGAAATGCCACATGATGAGGCCACATGAGAAGGGTTGACTGACAACTCCTTTCAGCTGTCTCTGCCAAGGCTCCAGCCCTACATAACTGCAGCCCCAGTCAATACCACATGATGCAAAAGAGCAGTTTGGCCAACCCACATAACTGAGAAATAACACATTGCAGTTTCTCTAAAGCATTAAGTTTTGAAGCTATTTGTAATACAACAATATACAAGTAGAAATTTTTTCTTATAAGTATTGTGCTGACATAGTAAAAACCTAAAATTGGTGGCATTGTCTATGAGACCAGACAGAAGATAGGAGAGTATTAGCAATAGAATTAGCAAAAAATGGAAGGCCAGGGAAGAAATTGCTATTGGAGGCTGGAAAACAGGAAACCTGGGTTTGTACTGTCAATCAACTGGAAAAACTAGTACCTGTTATGACATAAGAGATAGAAAGGATACTTCATGAAAGATGGATCTGTCTAAGGAGATTTCCAAGCAGAATAAGGCTTTTGTTTAATAGAGTGGATTATAATTTGATACACAGGAACCCACAAAGATTTTAAAGGAATTACATCAGCTTAGACTGAAAGGGACAGAAGTAGTTCAAAAGGAAAGGAGACTTTGGGGCCACAACTTCTAACAGGCAAAAATCAAGTTGAGAATGCTATTCAGATGCAAACATGGGCCATGCCTTATGGAAAAAGAAGGATGGGCTCTGTGGAGTCAAGAGTCCAAAGAAGAGAAGCAGGACCAAGGCTGAGGAGGAGGGAAAGAAGGGTTGGTCTTGCTGTCTTAGGGGTGGCAGAGGCGGAAGAGGTGGAGGAGGTGGAAGGGAAGCAGGAGAGGCAGGCACACTCGGGGTAACTCTATGGAAACTCATCTTAATTTCTGTCTGACTTCTTTGTGCTTTTCAATTTCTCTACAGATGTTTCTATATGGTATCAATTCCTCTTCCACCAGTTGCTTAAGTTTCAGTGCCCATATTAAAGAAAGGTCCATGTTTTAAAAGAAGTCCAAAGCAATCTTGACTAGTTGGAACCCTAGGGTCAATGTGTTTCCTGGCACTGCTTCCTCTCTGTCTTCTTCCTCAGCATCTGGCACTGGTTTGGAAGCACTCATCTCCATCAAGTCATCGTCTGTTCATTCATCGGGTGTGGTGTCTATTAGCTCTTCAGTTTCCCCAAGATCAATACCTTGACCGCCCCCCCTCCCCCGCAACTTTTTTGCCTTATCCATAATATCGTTCATGATTTCCTTGATTGTCTCAAATCCTGTGAAGTCATTTCACAACATTTGGGCACCGTTTCCTCCAGCAGAAACTTACTGTTTCAAGCTTGTTGGCTTTCATGGCTTTTTCTATAACAACAATGGCATCCTCAGTGGTGTGATCCTTCCAGACTTTCTATGGAGGTTCTCTTCTGTGGCAATGAATATTCTTCCCATAGAGGACCTTATGTTGTGAACCTTAAAGGTCTTCATGACCCTTTGACCTAGAGACTGGCTTAGAGACGTCATGTTCGGGGGTAAGCAGACCACTTTGACACTTTTTGTGTTGAATCATGGTGTTCTGGGTGGCCAGAGGGCATTGTCCAATATCAAAAGAACTTTAAAAGGCAGTCAGTCCCTTGTTGGCAGGTACTTCTTGACTTCAGGGACCCAGCATTGTTGGACCCAATGCAGAACAGGGGTACTTGTTGTCCGGGCTTTCCTGTGCGGCCAAAGGATTGGTGGCTGGTGTTTCTTTTTTCCCTTTCAGGCTCGGGGGTTAGCAGCTTTATGGATAAGGGCAGTTCTGATCATAAACCTGACTGCATTTGCACAAAACAGCAAAGTTAACCTCTCCTTTCCTGCCTTAAATCCTGGTACTCACTTCTCTTCTTTACCAATAAATGTCCTTTGTGGCTTTCCCCCCCAGAATAGGGCACTTTTATATGCATTAAAACCTGTTTGGGCAGGTATCCTTTCTCCTCAATAATTTTAATGGCATCTGGAGACTTTGCTGCCTCTTGGTTGGCGGAAGCCACTTCTCCTGTTATCTTGACATTTTTTAAGCCAAATCTCTTTCCAAAATTATCAAACCAACCTTTGCTGGCATTAAATTCTCTAGCTTTACATCCTTGACCTTCTTTTTGCTTTAAGTTGTCATATAATGACTTTGATTTTTCTTAAATCATGTAGGGACTATAGATATGCCTTCCTTAGAGCAATCCAGCACCCACACAAAAACTGCCTTTTCACTATATGATTAAAAGGTATTTTGCAAAAAAATAACTGCAAAGTGTTTATGCCTGCTGTGAGATTTCCCAAATTCTTTTTCTTATCTTGCAATGGGCCTTATGCTGGATTCATTTCTCTTGAACTGGCAGGCAACCGCAGCTGCAGACCTCAGTCTACGGTGTGCATCAAGCACTTCAACTTGTCCTTGCAATGTCATGACCTGCCTCCACTTCTCAGAATCATTTCCAGCATGGCCAGGGGCACTCTGTATGGGCCCCATCGTGTTATTGCAGGTTTACAGTAACAGACTAAACACGGTGAAAGATATGCAAGAACCATGAGAGATCACTTTTTACTGAGACGGGCAGTTTATGGGAGAGACAAACTGCTCACACAAAGGTGGTCAGTGTCACATGGCATTTTAAGCAAATACAACACTGGAGCTCGCCACAATAGCGACAGGAGGTGGCTAAGAAATTATTACCGCAGTACAGTCTGTACTACAGCTAATTTTATGTGGTTAAGAGTTAATACATTTGTTTGCATTTCTTTAGACTGCAAACGGCACCATGTATGGTCTGTAAGTGTTTGTGTGCATAAGTTTAGAGAAATTTTAACTTTTTATAATAGAAATGTTCAGACATATGGTAGTAAATGATACTCTAGCATCTACATATATGTTCTATGAATTTTTCTTATTTTTTAATATTCCAAAGCTACATGTTTTGTCTGTAAATTTTTCAAACTATCTCAAATCTCTAAAAATGTTTTTTATTAAATTTGTTTTTATTATCGAAAAAGATCTATGCATAAGTAGGTCCATACATTTCAAATCTTCTTGTTTCAAATACAATTCAAACACAATTACTCAAGGGTCAGTTGTATTTGTATACGTTACATTAAAATTAATTTGACAAAACAATGTACAGTAAGTAAATTAAGTTACTGAATTTGGTAAAAAAAAAAAAATGGAGGGCAACCTTCATTTTGTATAAAATGCTATTACTATCTGTGGGGGGCCACTGGTAGGCACAACGGGTATTATTAAAAATATTGTCAACTGAACCCAGGGCACAGGCAGAGCCACGCCCTGGAGGCGGTCCTAGCCAAGAGGCAAGGATGCCACTCAGTCTGACTTTTCCAGCCCAGGTGCTGAGGGGGTGGATCCCATTAATTCGCCAGGAACTCAAGGCCCACCCAGATGTGATGTAACTTCCTGTTACTTCGAGTATATATTAGACTTACTTCCGGTGTTGGGGGCTGTGTTCATCTATCAGAGGGCAGACGTCACACCCAGATCCAGCTTCTTCTATTTCTGTGTCGTGTCTCTTTTATTCATTTCTCAATCCCAAGCACCTCTACTCAAAGAACTGGTTCATTTCTCTTTCTGCGCTGGTCGCGGGAAGAGAGAATGTATCCCCATAACTATCCACATTTTACCAAAGAGGACAATTATGTGTGTTCCCAAATTCATACATTAATAAAAAGGAAAAATCTGCAAATAGAAAAGAAACAACATACAGTGTGTTAGCCTTGATTTGGATGAATATGATTCTAAGCATTTTAAATTCTTTCTTCTGTAATTATTTATATGCACTGGGTTGGCTATAACAAACATGATTTATATCTTTAAAAAATTCTGAAGGTTGGGCAGAGGTAACAAGTGAGGTATTTTTGTCAAGGACAAGTTAGCAGAGATATATGGCTCACACAGTGCAACACAAATACTCTAACTTAATAATTTGCATCCAATTACAAGGGAGAGTTACGTCTTAATAATGTTTAAAGATGTTTAAAAAATAACAATTATCAATCACAAAGGAGAAATTTGGCAACATTTAGAAAATGACTGAATGAAATAAGTACAACATTTTTTGAAAGGTGGATTTTATAATTACTAATTACTATATTTTTGTTCTCATTTCTACCCAATTGGACAAAAGCTAGGCAGTCCTGAAGCTCATCAGAGTTGACCACAATCTTCTAGGCAAAGGGTAACCAGCTCCTGGATTTTGGTGATGGCAGTGGGGGTAGGAAGGAAGGACAGAGATCAGAAAAGCTAGGAAGGAAGTGGATAAGACTAGGTGACTAGCAATAAATAACAATAGGCAGTGAAAAGTCAGTGTGATGTAATAGAAAAACATCAGTGTCTATAGTCTTGGTTTTGCCATGATCCAGATCTGAATCCTCAGGAGAGTCATTTAAAGTTCTCTTGGCTTCATTTTCCTCATCCCTAGAATGAATGGGTGACCAGAATAATAACCGTAACCTTAACAGAAATTGGAGGAATCTGATCCCAAAGGCTGGGATTTAGATTCTGATGATCCCACTGCTGTGTGGCCTTGAACAGATGACTTAACTCCTCTGTGCATCAGTTTCCATTATAAAATAGGAATAGCAATAATGCCTATCTCAGGGGTGGGCAACCTTTTTGTGAGTGCGTGACAAAACCAGCAAAATCTCTGACTCAAAATTCTTCTGCGTGCCAACCCTAATTTTTTGAGAACATGTTACGCCTACTTGATATCTCTTAAGGTGTACGTATGTGAAGAACCTTTAAGAAATAATAAAATTCATTAGAGCGACAAAAACACAGTATATGATGATGAAAAATACATTTATTTTTTAATGTATACATGTACACTGATAGTCCAACAGAAAACTTTATGACTCCGTTTGATGTTATCAGTGGGACTTTTGCTGCTGCATCACTGATGACAGAGATTTTACATCAGGTTTATATTTCGTGACCTTCAGAGATATGCACGAGCTACTACTTTCATCCGTCAGGCTACTCCTATTATGAGACTTAACAAAATTCATCACTGAGAACAAAGATTCACAAGTGTATGTGGATGAAACCAAAACACTGTTTGGATCTAGGAAGGCAGGGAGAGTTAAGGCAGAGGCATAGAAATTGCTCTTCCCCTCTCTCGTCAATCCATGTCTATGGTCTTTAAGATAACTTGTTATGTAAAATTATTTATTTATCTAAGATGCACCTACACTGAATTTATCTGAAAAATAAAGAAGTCGATATTAAGAAAAAAATTGTAAATGGAAGATTATAAGAGAGGGTTTCGCGTGCCAGCAAAAGTTACTGGCGTGCCATGTTTGGCTCGCGTGCCAGGGGTTGCCCACCCCTGGCCTATCTCATAGAATTGCCCCACGTGGGGAAGTACCTGGCATATAAGTCTCAACAGATAAGAGTGATTAATAACAGTGCCACTCATACTTTAGAATTGATCACAACTATGCCTCATGGTTCCAGCACAGGGTCTCTACAGATACCAAAATTTGGTTATAAAATTCAATTTTTATTATTTCTCTAACATAAAATTATGTAATTGAGGCCAATGCCCAGTATTTATAGGAATATGATGGACAGGTATCTGGGATTCGGGTAACTGAGTCATCAGACTTGAAAAGTTATAGCCTTCAGATCCTAAGGTGAGTGCTAGTTGTCACATCCACTCTTTCTAGCCCTGCACCATCACATCCTAATATTTGTCATAGGTATTACCCTAAAGCAAAAGAGCGTAAAGATCTGAGTCATTTCGAAAAAATTAATGTTGATCCTGCAGCTATAACAACAGTGGCTACAGTCAGAAACAAACCATTCTGAGAACAGCGGATGCCCATGCACCAGATGCAGAGAGTGCAACTGACCTCCCATCCAGGCCTTGTTGCCATCACTGCTTCAGAGCATGTGAAGCAAGAGCAGGGCGAGATGGCACCTTTATACGCGCACGTTGAGGCCCTCCTGGCCTAAGCCCATCCTCGCCTGCATCTCATCACTGTACAGGGATGGCAGTTCAAAGAATGTCTGTCAACTAAAAACAGAGCATCTATTCGCCTGGGATTGCCGAAGGCAAACCAAGTACACGAAGGTCAAGCTTCGGAGGAAAGGGGACAGACAGGTAAACAAACAGTATGGGTACACATGCCTTGACATTAAAATCATAGAAGACATCTATATAACAAACATAGAGAAATCTTTATTATCACTTGAGATTTAAGCTACTGAATTTTGTAAAAAAAAAAATTATTTCAGAGCCAACTTTCAATTCCAACTTATGTAAGGCTGTGTGCATCAGGCATTCTCTAAGCCACCATCTAGAAGTGTGCCAGCGGTACTTTCCAGGCTCACATCGGGGTAATTATCTTGAAGTTCCTTCAGCTTCAATTTAGAGGCCACCAAAATTGCTGCTTTGGAAATTTCCATAATGTAAAGGGGAAATGGCAATTAAATAAAACTTTGTTTTTCTCCCTAGTGGCAAAGAATCTTTTTCTTATATCTTTTTTAAAAATTGTTTTTACCATTCTTAAAAGTATACACTGAAGAAGCAGAGTGGTTATATCAAACCTTGGTTCTCTCATTAAAAAGGTTTGTAAATAAAGTAACTCGGTGTTTGTGTCTTCCTGACCCCCCAGACCACAAAACACCATTATCAGCTCAGGAGTTAAAAGCCAAACATCATGAGCGTGCCCTCTTGCGCCTTGAACACTTGCTCTTAGTAACACATTACAATGTCTTATCAGCTACCTTTTTCTCTACAAGTGTTAGTGGAGATAATTTGTAGTTTTGGTTTTTTTCCTGCTAACAAGCAAAGCTGTCCCGAGGAAGTTGGGTGTTGCAGAAGCCACTAACGTAGTAGCAGCGTGTTCTTGGGCTCAATCATTTCAGTGGTGACCTCCTTCCCTTCTAGTAATTTTCACAGAGCCCATTTCTCTGTATTGTCTCTTCCTTTTTAAAATAGCTGGAGGCATTTCTATTTCTAGCTCATAACTTAGACTGATAATTAGTACAACTTGTCTAAGACAGATGACTATTGGGATAGTCCCACCATAGCATTACAAAATCAATTACTTTTTCTGATGTATAAAAATAGCCGTTAGGATTAGTTTTCTGGCCACATTACTTTTTCTAACTTGAGTTGTTTGAATTGGTGTTTCCATTATTCCTGTTTTTCCCAATTATTAAACACACACACACACACACACACACACACACATCATACAGGAGAATAAACAAACAGCACAGCCAGGAATTGTTGGTTCAATAAATGGAATTTTTCTCTATGTTAATTTCTTGTCTACTAAATAATGGAAAGGAGAGGATATTCATGAATCTTGGTGGGATCATGGAAGTAATTGGCTAAGAGCTGTCAAGTCAATAGTCAAATGTTTCCTCGTAATGAATAACTTGCTTAGACTTTATAGAACCCAGCATGTTGTCACTTTATTCTAATGCCAGTTTAAAATCTGAGAAAATTGGGACTCAGAAAATTTTAGTCAAGGTAAACAGCAAGTGGACAAGCAAGGACTCGAACCAGGGATATTCTGGTTCTAGACACCCTGCCTTATCCTAGAGCCATTCTCTATCCCACAGTGCTCCTCAGTACATTAGTGATTAGACCTAAACATTTTAGGCAGTATGAGATATACATAGTATCACAAGTAGCACAAAACTCTCATCCCCAATTGTGCAGGATCCTTAGTTTTTCAGCCTTATTTCTTAATATGTATATATTTGCATCAGGATATACTTTAATCTTGATCCTTTATGCTATAATGTTTTATATATATATATAAAAGCCTAAGTGACCATCGCAACTGAACAGATGACCGAACAGGCTGCGTG